>NC_091289.1:113307353-113610947 GCF_032444005.1 Ranitomeya imitator | reverse complement strand
CTCGTGAAGTGAAAACCATTCCCGTGACTACCTCATGAAGCTCATCAAGAGAATGCCAAGAGTGTGCAAAGCAGTCATCAAAGCAAAGAACCTAGAATATAAGACATAATTTCAGTTGTTTCACACTTTTTTGTTAAGTATATAATTAAACATGTGTTAATTCATAGTTTTGATGCCTTCAGTGTGAATTTACAAATTTCATAGTCATGAATATACAGAAAAATCTTTAAATGAGAAGGTGTGTCCAAACTTTTGGTCTGTACTGTATATATGCAAGAAAACTGGAAGAAGAGTGGCTCAACTGAGATTGTTGCTGAGGACTCAGTGTGCTGCTAGAGCAGGGGTTGGTTTCCGCCCGTACTTAACATGCATCCATGAAGAAATACCTCCGCACTGCTGAAGTCCTATGCAAATCCTTTATTGCATTACAAAGTTCCAAAAGTGCCAGACGACCATCACCCACCCACATATATACTCATATATACACACACACTGTTTGGGCGTACAGTGTGTATATATATATATCACCGCAAAAAAGTAAAAAAAAGTTAAAAAAAAAGTAAGAAAGTAAAAAACTGAGCGGCACCGACCTTTAATCAACTGTAATAATGAACTCTATTCAGGGATATCAGATGTGACTCCTCGCTATGCCGCTAAAGGTACCTTCACACTAAACAACGCTGCAGCGATCCAGACAACGATCCGGATCGCTGCAGCGTCGCTCTTTGGTCGCTGGAGAGCTGTCACACAGACTGCTCTCCAGCGACCAACGATGCCGGTAACCAGGGTAAACATCGGGTTACTAAGCGCAGGGCCGCACTTAGTAACCCGATGTTTACCCTGGTTACCATCCTAAAAGTAAAAAAAACAAACGCTACATACTTACCTACCGCTGTCTGTCCCCGGCGCTGTGCTTCTCTGCTCTGGCTGTGAGCGCCGGGCAGCCGGAAAGCATAGCGGACCATCAAATTAGGTTAGCTATTAAAAAGAACTAGCACCTGTTAGAGAGAGATAAGGAGTTAGCCGACGTAGCAGCAAGAGGCCCCTTAATAGCCAATAGAAGAAGTGCAAGGTTAAGAGATAGATTGGTAAGAAACCGCGTCACTAAATCAAATACTAATTGGCTAAATGGGATGTCCCCTAAAGGCAATTTTAGGTGCGGCCATTGCTCGTGCTGTCAGCAGCACCTTACAGAGCGGTTTCTCCGTATAGGTGCAGTGTCACACACGGTTAATGATTTCATCACGTGTAAAACTGATCATGTAGTGTATATTATATTCTGTCCTTGCAAGCGATATTATATCGGCAAAACTATCCGCCCGATGTATGTCCGTTTTCGAGAGCATTGCAGGTCAGTAGCATCAGGAAAAGGTGTCCCGCGATTCATTTCCCATGTGAGGGAGAAACACGGTGGTAGGACTGAATGTCTTACCTTTGCTGGCATCGAAAAGGTGAATTTGCCTGCCCAAGGTGGTGATTTGGACAATCTGCTCTTGAGATGTGAAGCCAGGTGGATCCTGCGCTCTAATGCCATGGGTCCGATTGGTTTCAATGACAGAGTCGATATGTCCATTTTTCTGTAGTTGTCTTATGAGTAGTGTTGAGCGATACCGTCCGATACTTGAAAGTATCGGTATCGGATAGTATCGGCCGATACCCGAAAAATATCGGATATCGCCAATACCGATATCCGATACCAATACAAGTCAATGGGACATCAAGTATCGGAATGTATCCTGATGGTTCCCAGGGTCTGAAGGAGAGGAAACTCTCCTTCAGGCCCTGGGATCCATAGGGATGTGTAAAATAAAGAATTAAAATAAAAAATATTGATATGCTCACCTCTCCGGCGGCCCCTGGACATCACGCTGGTAACCGGCCGGCTTCTTTGTTTAAAATGAGCGCGTTTAGGACCTGCGAATGACGTCGCGGCTTCTGATTGGTCGCGTGCCGCTCATGTGACCGCCACGCGACCAATCAGAAGCCGCGACGTCATTCGCAGGTCCTAAATTCCTAGAATTAGGAGTTTAGTGAATGAGAATGATGTCGCGGCTTCTGATTGGTCGCGTGGCGGTCACATGAGCAGCACGCGACCAATCAGAAGCCGCGACGTCATTCGCAGGTCCTAAACGCGCTCATTTTAAACAAAGAAGCCGGCCGGTTACCAGCGTGATGTCCAGGGGCCGCCGGAGAGGTGAGCATATCAATATTTTTTATTTTAATTCTTTATTTTACACATCCCTATGGATTCGACACCGATACCCGATACCACAAAAGTATCGGATCTCGGTATCGGAATTCCGATACCGCAAGTATCGGCCGATACCCAATACTTGCGGTATCGGAATGCTCAACACTACTTATGAGCGCAGTGTCACGTATAGTGAACACAATTGACAGGTCATAGAGCGATAATTTGGTATAGCATTTGCTGACATCTCTTCAGTAGCGATTTGTGTTCCATGTCATATATGTACTCCATAAGCCTTGTATTGTTTTTAACATTAGTTTTTAATATGTGCTTTTTGTATTTCTATGGTTTGTGGGAGGGATTTGGTGGCGGGGTGTGTCTGGCCGGTGCACTATATCCGCTGTCTGTCCTGAGCACAAATCGACCCATAGAAGCGCAGGCATAGCGCAAAACGGCCGTCGTCCTCCCCTGCTCACACGAGCTTCGGCTCCCTCTCCCCCGGCCATGACTTTTATCTGGAGTTGTCGTTGTTAATAAAGAAGTAACTTTACCGAAGACTGGTGAGTGCCCTCATTTTTTACTTACAAGGAGCGCATATATATATATATATATATATACAGTGGGGCAAAAAAGTATTTAGTCAGTCAGCAATAGTGCAAGTTCCACCACTTAAAAAGATGAGAGGCGTCTGTATTTTACATCATAGGTAAACCTCAACTATGGGAGACAAACTGAGAAAAAAAAATCCAGAAAATCACATTGTCTGTTTTTTTAACATTTTATTTGCATATTATGGTGGAAAATAAGTATTTGGTCAGAAACAAAATTTCATTTCAATACTTTGTAATATATCCTTTGTTGGCAATGACAGAGGTCAAACGTTTTCTGTAAGTCTTCACAAGGTTGCCACACACTGTTGTTGGTATGTTGGCCCATTCCTCCATGCAGATCTCCTCTAGAGCAGTGATGTTTTTGGCTTTTCGCTTGGCAACACGGACTTTCAACTCCCTCCAAAGGTTTTCTATAGGGTTGAGATCTGGAGACTGGCTAGGCCACTCCAGGACCTTGAAATGCTTCTTACGAAGCCACTCCTTCGTTGCCCTGGCGGTGTGCTTTGGATCATTGTCATGTTGAAAGACCCAGCCACGTTTCATCTTCAATGCCCTTGCTGATGGAAGGAGGTTTGCACTCAAAATCTCACGATACATGGCCCCATTCATTCTTTCATGTACCCGGATCAGTCGTCCTGGCCCCTTTGCAGAGAAACAGCCCCAAAGCATGATGTTTCCACCACCATGCTTTACAGTAGGTATGGTGTTTGATGGATGCAACTCAGTATTCTTTTTCCTCCAAACACGACAAGTTGTGTTTCTACCAAACAGTTCCAGTTTGGTTTCATCAGACCATAGGACATTCTCCCAAAACTCCTCTGGATCATCCAAATGCTCTCTAGCAAACGTCAGACAGGCCCGGACATGTACTGGCTTAAGCAGTGGGACACGTCTGGCACTGCAGGATCTGAGTCCATGGTGGCGTAGTGTGTTACTTATGGTAGGCCTTGTTACATTGGTCCCAGCTCTCTGCAGTTCATTCACTAGGTCCCCCAGAGTGGTTCTGGGATTTTTGCTCACCGTTCTTGTGATCATTCTGACCCCACGGGGCGGGATTTTGCGTGGAGCCCCAGATCGAGGGAGATTATCAGTGGTCTTGTATGTCTTCCATTTTCTAATTATTGCTCCCACTGTTGATTTCTTCACTCCAAGCTGGTTGGCTATTGCAGATTCAGTCTTCCCAGCCTGGTGCAGGGCTACAATTTTGTTTCTGGTGTCCTTTGACAGCTCTTTGGTCTTCACCATAGTGGAGTTTGGAGTCAGACTGTTTGAGGGTGTGCACAGGTGTCTTTTTATACTGATAACAAGTTTAAACAGGTGCCATTACTACAGGTAATGAGTGGAGAAAAGAGGAGACTCTTAAAGAAGAAGTTACAGGTCTGTGAGAGCCAGAAATCTTGATTGTTTGTTTCTGACCAAATACTTATTTTCCACCATAATATGCAAAAAAAATGATAAAAAAACAGACAATGTGATTTTCTGGATATTTTTTTCTCAGTTTGTCTCCCATAGTTGAGGTCTACCTATGATGTAAATTACAGATGCCTCTCATCTTTTTAAGCGGTGGATCTTGCACTATTGCTGACTGACTAAATACTTTTTTGCCCCACTGTATATATATAGCTCTGGAGAATTAATTCCAATCTTTTGGTATGATCAGCCCGATCTGATCCTATCTTTCCAGTGATCGGCCAACACTAGTTGGAATCAGTAGGCCTCACTACATTATATTACCCTCAAAGTTTCCCTTGAAGGCAAAAATCACATAGTATTTTATATCAGCACCTTACAGTCTAGCATTTTTCACATTTGTGCAAAATAAACTTTGCAATAATTATGCATAATGGAATTGTTTTAATACAATGTTAAATGGTTAAGTAGCTTACCAGAGTCATGCAGAAGGAACTGCTGCTGGACACCATCAATACTGATCTCCTGGAACTCCAGGGGGATAACAAGTTGATCAAGGGTTTGAGGTAACCTTGGGATATTGCCAAGTTGCCTTGCTAATCGTATTGTCCTCTTCAGTGATGCTTTCCTTGGGAGAAGTGCTGCAACATTAGAATGGACTCCTGAAACGACGTCTGTGAAAATCTGTTGTGGTGTCTCCTGTGTTGTCCTTGCCCTGGTGACTGCCTCATTAACAAGTCGGATTGCTTCAGGTCTTGCAGCTTGTGCTGCGTGACTGTGAAGATTGACTACTTTCACAACTTCGCCAGATTCTTCATTGGTCCAAAAACGTCCCTTGCAAGTCGACCGTTTTTCACATACCCAGATGGAATGGACATCATCAGCGGATCATTTGGAAAATAAGTAAATGTGATTCTCATGGACCAACTTCCTCCTTCCACGTTTGGACAGAACTGAATTCATAGTTGTAGAAAGTGAATTGCTGTGGAAGCTGACTGATTTTTTGTGGCAGTACACTTCTCTCTTTGTGGAGATTTCAGACACTGCTATATTCTGATGTACAGATGGAATAAAAGCTAGTCTAATGTAACTTGCAGGACATGTGACCTGCTACTTGTTACATCTGCAACAAAACTTGCAGCAAAGCAGGTCAGTGCTGGGTCAACTTGCAACAAAGCAGGTCAGTGCTGGGTCAGGTAAAAGTTCAAAATTGTTTAGATTTAAGGCCTCTTGCACACTGTAATTTTAGAGTGGTTTCACACTTGTGTTTGTGGCCGCCAGAGGTCAATCCGCTCTGGATCTGACATCCAGCTGACCCCAGGGCAATGCTGGCGGAATGCTGGCATTCCGCTCGCATTGCCCATAGAAGTGAACGGCTCGGTTCCGCGATCTGCAGCTGCCCGTTCGCTTTCATAATGCCGCATTCCGCTATCAGTGTCAGAATAAAAAGAAGAGCTTTTTCTTCTTTTCGTTCCACTGCAGGTTAGCGGAATGCGGCATCACAGAAGCGAATGGGCGGCCTGTAGTGCATATGTAGCGGAAGTGTAAAAGCACCCTTATGCTGCCACTGTTTTAGAACTCCAAAGCACGTGCTTTACTGGCATTTTTCAGAGCGCTTTTGTGAGCACTCTCGATAATGACCCATAAGATACAGACTATTGATGAATGCTAAGTGCTCAAAAATAGCTCCTGTAATAAAATAAAAAGAGCTGGCCGAAACAACACCTCGCTTTTCCAGCCATTGACTTATTTACTATATAACTGTCTAAGGGTCACTTTCGTCTTTCTGTCTGTAACGTTTTATTCGTATATTCATTTGTCGCGGCGTCTGTCTGTCTGTCAAGTCGCTGATTGGTCATGGCAAAACGCCCACGACCATTGTCAGCGACGGTCACAGACTGCCAGAAAAATGGCCGCTGCTTCACTGCCCTGCACTCACCGCTGACCGCTCACACAGGGTTAATGCCAGCGTTAATGGATCGCGGTGTACCGCACTCCGTTAATGCTGCTATTAACCCTGTGTGACCAACTTTTCACTATTGATCGTGCCTATGCAGCATCAATAGTGAAAAGATGTAATGTTAAAAATAAAAAAAAATTAAAAAAAGTTATTCTCACCCCCTCCGATGTTGCGCTGTCCTCCGCGCCTCTCTCCAGTGCACGCCGTGCCTTCCGGTCCGTACGATGCTATGCGTCCAGGACCTGCGATGATGTCACGGTCATGTGACCGCAACATCATCGCAGGTCCTATGCTCAGACACTGTCAGCACTGCAGAAAGGCGCGAGGACTTCAGGGCCCGTGGCTGAGGTGAGTATATCTTTATTATTTTTTTTTTTTAACACGAATATAGTGCCCACATTCCTAGACTATGTGGGCAGTGCAATATACTACGTGACAAGTGCAATATACTATGTCGGCTGGCCAATATACCACATGTGCTGTGCAATTTACTACGTGGACTGTGCAATTTACATGCGCTGTCCAAAATACTACTTTGGCTGTCCAATATACTACATGGCCTGTGCAATGTACTACGTGGACTGTCCAATATACTACATAACCTGTGCAACATACCACGTGGCTGCGCCTTCTAGAATACCCAATACGTTAGAATCGGGCCACCATCTAGTATATTCAAAATTGGCAATCTTCTTAGCGATTTTCCAGTGCTTAGCACTTGGGAAAGTGGCTACTGTGAAAGAGGTCTTAGGGCTAAAACACAAGGCCAAAATTCCCTGCCTAATTTGGGGCCAAAACATCTGGGGGGCAAAAAGCTGGGGGTGAAACATCCGGGGGCAAACTGCTGGGCGCGAAACATCCAGGGGCGAAACATCCGGGGGCAAAACATCCGGGGGCGAACTGCTGGGGGCGAAACATCCGGGGGCGAACTGCTGGGGGCGAAACATCCGGGGGCGAACTGCTGGGGGCGAAACATCCGGGGGCAAAACATCCGGTGGCGAAACATCCGGGGGCGAACTGCTGGGGGCAAAACATCCGGGGGCGAAACATCCGGGGGCGAACTGCTGGGGGCGAAATGTGCGGGGGCGAACTGCTGGGGGCGAAACATCCGGGGGCGAACTGCTGGGGGCAAAATGTGCGGGGGCGAACTGCTGGGGGCGAAACATCTGGGGGCGAAACATCCGGGGGCGAAACATCCGGGGGCGAA
The DNA here is from genome assembly GCF_032444005.1 of Ranitomeya imitator. Taxonomy (NCBI): domain Eukaryota; kingdom Metazoa; phylum Chordata; class Amphibia; order Anura; family Dendrobatidae; genus Ranitomeya; species Ranitomeya imitator. The sequence continues at coordinate 113,603,568 of NC_091289.1, read as the reverse complement.
ACATCCGGGGGCGAACTGCTGGGGGCGAAATGTGCGGGGGCGAACTGCTGGGGGCGAAACATCCGGGGGCGAAACATCCGGGGGCGAACTGCTGGGGGCGAAATGTGCAGGGGCGAACTGCTGGGGGCGAAACATCTGGGGGCGAAACATCCGGGAGTGAAACATCCGGGGGCGAACTGCTGGGGGCGAAATGTGCGGGGGCGAAATGTGCGGGGGCGAAACATCCTGGGGGCGAAATGCTGGGGGCGAAATGTTCGGGGGCGAAGTGTACCTGGGGGTGAACTGCTGGGGGCGAACTGCTGGGGGCGAAATGCTGGGGGCGAACTGCTGGGGGCGAAACTACCTAAAACCGTCCTCCAGGTCATAGTTCTTGGTCTGTAATGCATCAACCGAGAGCTGGAGCTGTTCATGTTCATCCAAGAGAGTGTTATGGGATTGAACAAGTTCAGCCATTTTGGATTCAAGGTGGTCTGTGCGGTTACCCAAGTCCACCACCTCCCCCCTGAGCTCCGCCACCATGATCTTCATATCATCTTGGATGGAGACTCTGAGCTCCGACAGCAACCCCTTCATCAGGGTGAGGGTGACTGGCGAGTCTGGGGAAAGGACCGCCGAAACTGCATCCTGTGCCTGGGAGTCTCGACGAGAAGCGCGGGCTGCACGGGGGGAGGGAGGCGCCATGTTGGAGAGAGGCGCTGCGTCTGAGCGGCCTGAGGGGAAGTAATCCGAGACCCATTTAGAGAGCGCAGACTGCAGGTGCTTTACCTTTCCCATCAGATGAAGACCGGTTAATGTGGCTCTACGACAAGAATTGGCAGGATATAGACGATCTGGACGCTTTTAAAGATGCTTTAGTGCCCCGGGCAACGGGAGCTCCTGGATCAAGCAGCCTCCACCATGAGCAGTCAGGCCACGCCCCCCGTAAATCAGATTCTTATGATCAGTCAAGACCACAACGCGGTGCTTAGCTCCCTCAAGCCAATGTCGCCACTCCTCAAACGCCCACTTCATCGCCAACAACTCCCGATTGCCGATATCATAATTGCGTTCCGCAGGCGAAAACTTTCTGGAAAAAATAGCACACGGTTTCATCAAAGAACCATCCGAATCCCTCTGAGACAAAATGGCCCCTGCCCCAATCTCAGAAGCGTCAACCTCAACCTGAAAAGGAAGAGAAACATCCGGCTGACGCAACACAGGGACAGAAGTAAATCGGTGTTTAAGCTCCCGTAAGACCTCAACAGCCGCAGAGGACCAATTCGCCACATCAGCGCCTTTCTTAGTCAAATCAGTAAGGGGCTTAACCACACTGGAAAAGTTGGCAATGAAATGGCGATAGAAATTAGCAAAGCCCAAAAATTTTTGAAGGCTCTTCACAGATGTGGGTTGAATCCAGTCATGAATAGCTTGGACCTTAACAGGATCCATTTCCATAGACGAGGGAGAAAAAATAAACCTGAAAAAAGAGACCTTCTGAACTCCGAATAGGCACTTAGACCCCTTTACAAATAAAGCATTATCACGAAGGATCTGGAATACCATCCTGACCTGCTTCACATGAGACTCCCAATCATCGGAAAAAATCAAAATATCATCCAAATATACAACCATGAATTTATCAAGATAATTGCGGAAAATATCATGCATAAAAGATTGGAACACAGATGGAGCATTAGAGAGCCGAATGGCATCACGAGGTATTCAAAATGGCCTTCGGGCGTATTAAATGCAGTTTTCCATTCGTCACCCTGTTTAATACGAACAAGATTATATGCCCCTCGGAGGTCAATCTTAGTAAACCAACTAGCCCCCTTAATCTGAGCAAACAAATCAGAAAGCAAAGGCAAGGGGTATTGGAATTTGACCGTGATCTTATTAAGAAGACGATAATCTATACAGGGTCTCAAGGAGCCATCCTTCTTAGCAACAAAAAAGAAACCCGCTCCCAATGGTGATGAAGACGGCCGAATATGCCCCTTCTCCAAAGATTCCTTACCATAACTCTGCATGGCGGCATGCTCTGGCACAGACAGATTGAAAAGTCGGCCCTTAGGGAACTTACAACCTGGAATCAAGTTAATAGCACAATCACAGTCCCTATGTGGAGGAAGGGAACTGGACTTGGGCTCATCAAATACATCCTGGAAATCTGACAAAAACTCAGGGACCTCAGAAGAGGGGGAAGAGGAAATTGACATCAAAGGAACGTCACTATGTACCCCTTGACAACCCCAACTAGTCACAGACATAGATTTCCAATCCAGCACCGGATTATGTTCCTGTAACCATGGAAAACCCAGTACAACAACATCATGCAGGTTATGCAACACCAGAAAACGGCAATCTTCCTGATGTGCTGGAGCCATGTACATGGTCATCTGCGTCCAGTACTGAGGTTTATCCTTGGACAATGGTGTAGCATCAATGCCCCTCAAAGGAATAGGGTTCTGCAAAGGCTGCAAGGAAAAACCACAGCGCCTGGCGAATTCTAAGTCCATTAAGTTCAGGGCAGCGCCTGAATCCACAAACGCCATGACAGAAAAGGACGACAATGAGCAAATCAGGGTCACAGATAAAAGAAATTTAGGCTGTACAGTACTGATGGTAAAAGACCTAGCAACCCTCCTAGTACGCTTAGGGCAATCAGAAATAACATGAGCAGAATCACCACAGTAAAAACACAGCCTATTCTGACGTCTGAATTCCTGCCATTTTGTTCTAGTCAAAATCCTATCACATTGCATAGGCTCAGGACTCTGCCCAGAGGACACTGCCATATGGTGCACAGCTTTGCGCTCGCGTAGACGCCGATCAATCTGAATGGCTAGAGACATAGATTCGCTCAAACCAGCAGGCGTAGGGAAGCCCACCATAACATCTTTAAGGGCTTCAGAAAGACCTTTTCTGAAAATAGCAGCCAGAGCATCCTCATTCCATTTAGTGAGCACAGACCATTTCCTAAATTTCTGGCAGTATAGTTCTGCTGCTTCCTGACCTTGACACAGGGCCAACAGGGTTTTTTCTGCATGATCCCCAGAATTAGGTTCGTCATATAATAATCCGAGCGCTTGAAAAAATGCGTCTACATTCAGCAATGCCGGATCCCCTGATTCAAGGAAGAATGCCCAGTCCTGAGGGTCACCACGCAGCAAGGATATGATGATTTTAACTTGCTGAATGGGATCACCAGAAGAACGGGGTTTCAAAGCAAAAAACAATTTGCAGTTATTTTTAAAGTTCAAAAACTTGGATCTGTCCCCAAAAAACAAATCAGGAGTAGGAATTTTAGGCTCCAAAGCCGGAGTCTGGACAACATAATCTTGGATACTCTGTACTTTTGCAGCAAGTTGATCCACACGAGAAAATAAACCCTGAACATTCATGCCAGAGCATAAATCCTGAACCACCCAGAGATCAAGAGGAAAAAAAAGACAAAACAGAGCACAGAAAAAAAAATGGCTCAGATTTTTTTTCCTTCTTTTGAGATGCATTTAATTCATTTTTGGCCACTTGTACTGTTATGAACTGGTGGTTTAGGAGCAACATGGGACGAGCTCTGAAGGAGGTGGTACCTGTACTGACCGCAGTCCCTAAGCTCAACACAACACTAGAAGTAGCCGTGGGATGCTCCGGTCACTCCCTAGGCACCTCGTCACAGCCTGAGAACTAACTAACCCTAAAGATAGAAACAGGAAAACTATCTTGCTTTAGAGAAAATTCCCAAAGGATAGATAGCCCCCCACAAGTAATGACTGTGAGTGGAGAGGGAAAAGACATACACAGAATGAAACCAGGATGTAGCACAGGAGGCCAGTCTAGCTAAATAGATAAGACAGGATAGAATACTGTGCGGTCAGTATAAAAACTACAAAAATCCACACAGAGTTTACGAAAATCTCCACACCTGACTAAAGGTGTGGAGGGTAAATCTGCTTCCCAGAGCTTCCAGCTTAACAGAATTAATCCATACTAACAAGCTGGACAAAACATAGAATGCACAGAACGAATAAGTCCACAACCTGTGGACAGAAAAGAGCAAAGCAAGGACTTAACTTTGCTGAACTGGTCAGGATATCAGGGAAATCCAAGAGAGATGTGAATCCAACCAGGAACCATTGACAAGTGGCACTGTTGAACGGAAGAGCCAGGCATAAATAGCCGAGCAGAAAGACAATCAGTGGAAGCAGCTGCAGACTGCTAAATCCAAGGAGCAGCCATACCACTTAAAACCACCGGAGGGAGCCCAAGAGCAGAACTCACAAAAGTGCCACTACAACCACCGGAGGGAGCCAAAGAGCGGAATTCACAACATTGGCCCACATGGCTGAGTATGCCTTGCGTATCCTAAAAAGGGACCCCCGCATTATCAAAATGATGACCGATGATGATTACTGGTTGGCCTGCCTTCTGGATCCACGATATAAAGGAAAATTACAAAATATCATGCCACATGAGAACCTTGAGCAAATATTGGCTACCAAACAAGCAACTCTTGTAGACCGTTTGGTTCAGGCATTCCCAGCACACAGCGGCGGTGATGGTTCTCACACAAGCCGTAGAGGGCAACATGGCAGAGGTGTTAGAGGTGCACAAATCCAAAGTGGCATTGGACAGAGGGGTTTTATGACCGGGTTGTGGGTGATTTCGCAATGACTGCTGACACGACAGGCAGTGCTGCATCGATTCAAAGTGACAGGAGACAGCATTTGTCCAGTATGGTTACAAACTACTTTTCCTCCCTTATCGATGTTCTCCCTCACAGGTCATTCCCCTTTGATTACTGGGCATCTAAAATAGACACCTGGCCTGAATTGGCAGAATATGCATTACAGGAGCTCGCTTGCCCTGCTGCTAGTGTGCTATCAGAAAGAGTCTTCAGTGCTGCTGGTTCAATACTGACCGAAAAAAGGACACGTCTGGCTACCCAGAATTTTGATGATATAACCTTCATTAAAATGAACCAATCATGGATTTCAAATTATTTTGCCCCACCTTGACATGCAGCTTGCCTGAAAAATGTCTTGCTTTTGGCCTCCTCTTACTGACTTCTCCAATTCCTCCATTTGCAGCTGCTGAATGTCCACCATAGGCCATTTTTATACCTCCCTAATTGGGCTGACTCCCCCCACAGGGCCGTGGTCACCACCTGGCGCAAGCACCCGTGCGACTGCCATTTGCCTGGACAGGTGGGTGGGCCCACTCTTGGGCGATGGCACTGGCACAGGGTCCCTCATAGTACAATGAAGTGTCTCTAACGGTGGTGGTGCACAACCAACGTCAGAAACACCATGGTAATATGAGGGGCCCTGTGCCAGTACCGCCGCCCACGAGAGAGTGTTCCCCAGAGCTCGAACAGTGCTCTACCACTTGCAATACTTACCTCTCCCTGCTCCACCACTGTGTAGTCTGTGCTGTTAAATCCTTCAATGGAACTGCCAATACAAATTTGTTGAAATGATAGATGATAGTTAAAATATACAGGAGTCCTGGCCTCCATTTAAACCAGTTAATACTTTGCACCTACTACCACTGTCTGCTACTCAGCAGGGGAGCCCACCCCTGTACCTAGCTATGCCACCTGTTTATTTATGAACAATTTTTTGGCAGACATTTAGCCCACTTTATTATTTGGGCCTACTAACTGTGTCTGCCACTCATTACAGTTTTCCTCCACTGAACAAAGCAATGCCGCCTGTTGAATCCTGTTACCAATTTTGAACTGCACTTAGCCTACTTTATTATTTGGGTCTACTAACTGTGCCTGCCACTCATTACAGTTTTCCTCCACTGAACAAAGCAATGCCGCCTGTTTAGTCCTGTTACCAATTTTGAACTGCATTTAGCCTACTTTATTATTTGGGCCTGCTAACTGTGTCTGCCACTCATTACAGTTTTCCTCCACTGAACAAAGCAATGCCGCCTGTTTAGTCCTGTTACCAATTTTGAACTGCACTTAGCCTACTTTATTATTTGGGTCTACTAACTGTGCCTGCCACTCATTACAGTTTTCCTCCACTGAACAAAGCAATGCCGCCTGTTTAGTCCTCTTTCCAATTTTGAACTGCATTTAGCCTACTTTATTATTTGGCCTATATCTGTGTTTCCTCCTCATCCTGCCAATTGCCTAGCCACTGCTAGATGAGTCTGCTGGTACATTGACCCAGACCACTACATTCCCCTTGCACTGTACACAGCCAGAATCTGACTCTGCTGAAAGTCAGGTTCCCCTTCCCGCATACTATACCACCTTACACGGGGACAAAGAGGAAGGTGCAGATGAAAGTGCAGGTTCCTTCATCAGGTGGGTGGGGGCATACTTGTTGGTGACATCACTGGCACAGGGCTCCTCATAATACGCAAGTGTCTCAGCCAGTGGGAGGCGCCACCTGCCATCAAATACACCGCTGTACTATGAGGGGCCCTGTGCCAGTGCCAACGAGTCGGCCCCCCCTGCTTGCTCAGGATCACAGCACTTGCAAAGTTTAAATACTTACCTCTCCCTGCTCCACCGCTGTGACATATTCCGCGTTTCCTGGGCCCACGAAAATCTTGAGGCAGCCCTACCCCCCCACAACTTTAGCCAATTGACCCCCAGTTTTCAATGCCTAACTATTATTATAAAGTAAATTAAGATTGACAAGCTTAAGTAATAAGAATTGATGTTTTTGGCATTAAAATGGGCACTGTAGGTGTTTTCCTGTCCTCCACTCACTGCCGACTTAGATTCCCCATTGACTTGCATTGGGTTTCGTGTTTCAGTCCGCCCCCGACTTTTCGCAATAATCGGACAATTTTACCCGACCCGACTTTTGACAAAGTCACATTTCGCGAAACCCGACTCAATTCCAAAAAAGTAAAAGTCGCTCAACTCTAGTGGAGACCCCAAGATAGGTCTCCATCTGGTGGGTTGCCTGTAGAAGATGTAGAAGGGAAATGAAAGCCAGCACTCAATCAGTACAGTTCACGGTGCCAGTGAATGGGATATTCAATCCCACAAATGATAAAGTCAGAAGAAATCACTGCACTTGTTTGGTTTTCAAAAGCATTAATAAGTAAGTTTATTTGATTTGAATCGGTGAAAAGAGATACTAGGCGAATTGACTTTTCGGCCAACCCGTGGCCTTGTTCACAAAATCGCTGTAATAAGCAAAGAACAAAACAGTATTACAAACAAGTAAATATATACATATATACACATATATACAATAATACATAGGGACAAAAATCCATATCGTGTAGCTGCCATTGATCAGACATATTCTGTAAAGATAAGCACGACTTTTTAGTCCTTATCTTTACAGAATATGGGTTTGGTCATTGCTCTGGCTGGGCCAGTCAAGAATGATCATGAATGTTCTGAAGCCACTCCTTTGTTATTTTAACTGTTTGCTTAGGGTCATTGTCCTGTTGGAAGGTGAACCTTTGGCTAAGCCTGAGGTCCAGAGCACTCAGGATATCTCTGCACTTGGCTGTATTCATGTTTCCTGCATTGACAACCAGCCGTCCTGTTTCTGCAGCTGGAAAATACCCTCATAGCATGATGCTGCCACCACCATGTTTCACTGTTGGGATTGTATTGGGAAGGTGATGAGCAGTGCCAGGTTTTCGCCACACACATCGCCAAAAAGGTCTATCTTCGTCTCATCAGACTAGAGAATCTTATTTTTCATAGTTTGGGAATCATTCATGTATTTTTAGCTGTGCGCGCCGATACAGTTACATTCTGAGGCAGAGCAGGGAGAATCGATCTCCCTGCTCTGCCGCTGGCCGCTATGGGGCCCCTGAGCATGCGGGGGGCCTGGTGCCAGCAGTGGCCCCCCGCCTTCATCGGAAGATCAGCTGTTCCAGCATTTAGCCCATACAGCTGATCGCAATGATGGGAGAAGGAGCGCTGTGCTCCTTCTCCCATCATCCCCCTGTCAGTGTCAGAGTCTGACGTAGCCGACGCTGACAGCGGTCGAGATGATGTCACTGCCCGGCGCCCACTGTCAGGAGATCAGTGGGAGCAGCGCAGGAACCAGGAAAAAGAGAGGTGAGTATTTTTTTTTTAATGGTGCTGCTGCCTTATTACAGGATCTGCCTATGGGGGCTGCCTTATTACAGGGTCTGCCTATGGGGGCTGCCTTATTACAGGGTCAGACTGTGGGAGCTGCCTTATTACAGGGTCTGCCTTTAGGGGTGCTGCCTTATTACAGGGTCTGCCTATAATGATGCTGCCTTATTACAGGGTCTGCCTATAGGGGTGCTGCCTTATTACAAGGTCTGCCTATAGGGATGCTGCCTTATTACAGGGTCTGCCTATAGGGGTGCTGCCTTATTACAGTGTCTGACTATGGGGGTGCTGCCTTATTGCAGGGTCTGCCTATAGTGGTGCTGCCTTATTACACGGTGTGACTATAGAGGTGCTGCCTCATTACAGGGGATGACTATGGGGGCTGCCTTATTACAGGGGATGCCTATGGGGGTGCTGCCTTATTACAGGGTCTGAATATAGGAGGGCTGCCTCATTACAGGGTCTGACTATGGGGGCTGCCTTATTACAGGGTCTGACTATAGGGGGCTGCCCCATTACAGGGTATGACTATAGGGGTGCTGCCTTATTACAGGGTCTGAATATAGGGGTGCTGCCTTATTACAGGGTCTGACTATGGGGGTGCTGCCTTATTACAGGGTCTGCCTATAGGGGTTCTGATTTAATACAGGGTCTGATAATAGGGGTGCTGCCTTATTACAGGTTCTACCTATAGGGGTCCTGCCTTATTACAGGGTCTGACTATGGGGTGTTGCCTTATTACAGGGTCTTACTATGGGGGTGCTGCCTTATTACAGGGTTTGACTATGGAGGCTGCCTTATTACAGGATCTGAGTATGGGGGCTGCGTTATTACAGGGTCTGACTTTCAGGGTGCTGCCTTATTACAAGGCCTGCCTATAGGGGTGCTGCCTTATTACATAGTCTGACTATGGGGGCTGCCTTTTTACAGGGTCTGACTATGGGGGCTGCCTTATTACAGGGTCTGACTATAGGGGTGCTGCCTCATTACAGGATCTGACTATGGGGGTGCTGCCTTATTACAGGGTCTGACTATGGGGGCTGCCTCATTACAGGGTCTGACTATAAGGGGGCTGCCTCATTACAGGGTCTGATTATGGGGGCTGCCTTATTACAGGGTCTGACTATGGGGGTGCTGCCATATTACTGGGTCTGACTATAGGAGTGCTGCCTCATTACAGGGTTTGACTATGGGGGTGCTGCCTTATTACAGGGTCTGCCTATATGGGGGTGCTGCCCTATTACAGTGCCTGCTTATGAAGGCTGCTGTATGCTATAGAGTCTGCCTATGGGGAGTGCATTATCCTATACTGTGGACTATTTTTTGCATTATACTACTGTATATGGAGGCTATCTAGGGGGCCAACATACAGTATAGAGATTACAGTGTGGAGGTCATTATACATTGTTGGAGCCATCAAACAGTTTGGGGGCTACTAAGGAGTCAGTATACTGTGTGGGTGTATTATACTGTGTAAAAGAGAGCATCATGCTGTGTAAAGGTGAGCTGTACAGGGGCAGACTCGGGACTTTATTAAATGCAAAGTGGGCACTTATTGTTATAGGGGAACTCAGGTTACTGTGGCTATCAAAGGTCTACACATGGTATTATTACTTTCTAAGGGCAAAATATGGGCACTGTTTTCTAAGGCACTTGCACTCACCATAACTATATTGTAGAGAGTTGCTTTAGAATTTAGAGGGCACAGAGAACCACACAGCCGGTGCAGTAATAGGGACACATATGGCAGCAGCAGCTCAGTATTGGGGTATCAGGTGCAGTAATAGGGTCACATACGGCAGCAGCGGCTCAGTATTGGGGTATCAGGTGCAGTAATAGAGACATACGGCAGCAGCGGCTCAGTATTTGGGAATCAAGTGCAGTAATAGGGACACATAGCAGCAGCGGCTCAGTATTGGGATATCAGGTGCAGTAATAGGGTCACATACGGCAGCAGCAGCTCAGTATTGGGGTATAAGGTGCAGTAATAGGGTCACATACAACAGAGACTCAGTATTGGAGTATCAAGTGCAGTAATAGGGTCACATATGGCAGCAGCGGCTCAGTATTGGGGTATCAGGTGCAGTAATAGGGACATTCGGCAGTAGGGGCTCAGTATTGGGTTATCCGGTGCAGTAATAGGGACACATATTGCAGCAGCATAGAAAAACACCGTGTGCACTGCTATATGGGTGGTGCAGAGACTAGGTTCCCAAACCATCGACTATTAGTACAAAAGTCTCGCACTCAACTTAAATCTTATTTCTTTTATTTGGTGAAAGATAGCACTGGAAACGTTTCAGCTCAAATTGAGCTTTCATCAGTCACGTGCTGTGCCTAAGAGTGTGTGTCGGTCATAACATGAGATAGGATGCAGGTCATGCCTGTAACAGTATAATGAATACTAAGAGTTGAGATGGAGGTCCTATGTAGTATATAAGAACTACGGAGTAGGAAAGCTATAAGCTTATGTCTATAGTATTAGTGGTAAGAAGAAGTAACCTCAAGGGCTGCCAGCACAAAAGCCGAGGCTTATGGATGTGGGGATGCAGTATCGGCGGTAGGAGGCAATGACCTCTCAGTCGGCCAGCAAAAAGGAGCAGAGGCTGAAGGGAGTAGCCGCCTGTGAGTGGCTCCCCTGAGACGCGGAGTCCACCGCTAGTCTCTCACACTTTTAGGCACCGCGCGTGACTGATGAAAGCTCAATTTGAGCTGAAACGTTTCCAGTACTATCTTTCACCAAATAAAAGAAATAAGATTTAAGTTGAGTGCGAGACTTTTGTACTACATATTGCAGCAGCGACTCAGCATTGGGGTATCAGGTGCAGTAATAGGGACACATACAGCAGCAGCGGCTCAGTATTGGGGTATCAGGTGCAGTAATAGGGACACATACGGCAACAGCGGCTCAGTATTGGGGTATCAGGTGCATTAATAGGGACATATGGCAGCAGCGGCTCAGTATTGGGGTATCAGGTGCAGTAATAGGGACACATATGGCAGCAGCGGCTCAGTATTGGGGAATCAGGAGCAGTAATAGGGACACATACGGCAGCAGCGGTTCAGTATTGGGGTATTAGGTGCAGTAATAGGGTCACATACGGCAACAGCGGCTCAGTATTGGGGTATCAGGTGCATTAGTAGGGACATACGGCAGCAGCGGCTCAGTATTATGGTATCAGGTGCAATAATAGGGACACATATGGCAGCAGCGGCTCAGTATTGGGGAATCAGGAGCAGTAATAGGGACACATAGCAGCAGCGGCTCAGTATTGGGGTATTAGGTGCAGTAATAGGGTCACATACGGCAGCAGCAGCTCAGTATTGGGGTATAAGGTGCAGTAATACAGTAGGGTCACATACGGCAGCAGCAGCTCAGTATTGGGGTATCAGGTGCAGTAATAGGGACACATATTGCAGCAGCGACTCAGTATTGGGGTATCAAGTGCAGTAATAGGGTCGCATACGGCAGCAGCGGCTCAGTATTGGGGTATCAGGTGCAGTAATAGGGTCACATACGGCAGAGGCTCAGTATTGGGGTATCAGGTGCAGTAATAGGGACATAAAGCAGCAGCGGCTCAGTATTGGGTTATCAGGGGCAGTAATAGGGTCACATACGGCAGCAGCGGCTCAGTATTGGGGTATCAAGTGCAGTAATAGGGTCACAAACGGCAGCAGCGGCTCAGTATTGGGGTATCAGGTGCAGTAATAGGGACACATACGGCAGCAGTGGCTCAGTATTGGTGTATCAAGTGCAGTAATAGGGTCACATACGGCAGTAGCGGCTCAGTATTGGGGTATCAGGTGCAGTAATAGGGCATATGGCAGCAGCGGCTCAGTATTGGGGTGTCAGGTGTAGTAATAGGGACACATATGGCAGCAGCGGCTCAGTATTGGGGAATCAGGTGCAGTAATAGGGACACATAGCAGCAGCAGCTCAGTATTTGGGTATCAGGTGCAGTAATAGGGTCACATACGGCAGCAGCAGCTCAGTATTGGGGTATAAGGTGCAGTAATAGGGTCACATATGGCAGAGGCTCAGTATTGGGGTATCAGGTGCAGTAATAGGGTCACATACGGCAGCAGCGGCTCAGTATTGGGGTATCAGGTGCAGTAATAGGGACATACGGCAGCAGCAGCTCAGTATTGGGTTATCCGGTGCAGTAATAGGGACACATATTGCAGCAGCGACTCAGCATTGGGGTATCAGGTGCAGTAATAGGGACACATACGGCAGAGGCTCAGTATTGGGGTATCAGGTGCAGTAATAGGGTCACATACGGCAGCAGCGGCTCAGTATTGGGGTATCAGGTGCCGTAATAGGGACATATGGCAGCAGCGGCTCAGTATTGGGGTATCAGCGGGATGAGGAGTTTGTGCAGGTTGGAAATAGATGGTGATGGGGCTGGAATATGAGAAGTGAAATGTGTCTTTGTTGTATTCTCTGCAGCTGAGTCCTGGCTGGAAGAAGTTGTCATGTCGTTCTGGACCAGATGGAAAAGACGGGAAAAATGAACGATTCCATCAGAAAGGACGTCAGCGGTAAGTCACTATCTGTTACTGTACTGTGATCTCTTATATGTTCTGTAGGACTGGTATCTACCACTGACCATATGACGGTAATATCCATATTGGTCGTTATATAGAGATTATCTTCTGTAACAGCGCGGTCATCTGCTGAGGTTCTCCTCCACTATTAGGGTGCATTACCCAGCTGTAACCATTACCTGGTTAGGGGCCCACTCAGAAGCTTTGCCCCCCCTGGACCAAAGCCATAACTATGCCTCTGCATAGAAAGATGTGGTTTGTGTAGAGGTGGCAGAATGTGAGGAGAGTCCTGGAAAATCAGTAAAGTGGAGATGTCTGGGTTACATTTTGCAAAGAAGAGTTATGGATAGTGGTGTAAAACTGATATCACCATTATATGCTCTATGTATGGTGGTAATATCAGTCTTAGTACAGTGTTTTAGGTTAAAGTAGTTGTCAAAGCATAAAGTTAAAGTCTGCAGTGACTTTATGTGACCCTATGTGACTGCAGACTTCATAATCCTCACAGAGTTTGTGTGCTTTGAGGATTCTCCAGTGTTGGCAATGCGAGTTGCTAATCATGTGCAGTGGCATAAATAGAACAGCATGAGCCTCAATAATTGCAATTCTTTAATAGGGTTGGTCTTTTCATATAAGTAAAAATGTACAATAACAAATTGTATTGTGGCACCGTGTTAGCCAGAAAAATCGATGTGAATACTTTTCTGTCCAATGATGACAGAAGTATTCTAGGAGTGATACCTTTATTGGCTAACCAGAAAATAATATGTTTGCAAGCTTTCAGAGCACAAAGGCTCCTTCTTCAGGCATGATTACAAATAGATTAATAAGAAAAAAGCACAATATTTAAAGAATAGTACAGCAGGACATTTGTTGGGGGGTGAGAAGTGTGATGAGTTCATACATAAGCCAAGATAATCAAATTAGGCATTTTCTAACCATGCAAAGACTACAAACTAGGGTGAATCTACACAGGCACAATCAGGAATGAAATGGACACACCAGTGGGAAAACATTTCTCTGGACCTGGACACAGTATGACAGACTTAAAAGTCTTAATACTAAAAGGTAATTTTAAGGACCACAGGGAAAGAAAAATTTGGGAATACAAACTAATGAATATGTTTTATTCGCTGACACTAGAACTCAATTTAACACCTGGATTTATGAGTCACTACATGGATACAATTCACACCTCCACCTGACATACTCCAGATAACTAAGAACATTGTTCCCATTGCCTCTCTATTTGTAATTAGAAAATGCCTAATTTGATTATCGTGGCTTATGTATGAACTCATCACACTTCCCACCCCCCCAACAAATGTCCTGCTGTACTATTCTTTAAATGTTGTGCTTTTTTCTTATTAATCTATTTGTAATTTTGCCTGAAGAAGGAGCCTCTGTGCTCTGAAAGCTTGCAAACATATTATTTTCTGGTTAGCCAATAAAGGTATCACTCCTAGAATACTTCTGTCATCATTGGGCAGAAAAATATTCACATCATATAAGTCAAAAGGCCTTTTGAGGCTCCTTAGGCTCCAGGGTGTGATTGCCACCCTCACACCTACTGTAGTTAAGCCCCTGATCATTTCAGTGCAAGTATGTGATTTGCATACATAAGGTGACATGCTAACTAGAAGTGCATAGCCTCACTCCATACAAGAGAAATTAGCAAAGCCAAGTACAATTAGTCAGGATGTGGTTGGAGGTGTTAAAATTACATACTTGCGGCCACATAACAGCCATTTCCAATGCAGGAACCTGAGAATCCTCACAGTGTGCACTATGAGGATTCAGAAGACTGAAGTTACATAGACTTTAACCTCAACCCCTTTAATGATCAGTATGGTGGTATTATCAATACAGTATATGCTGGTAATTTTTTTATAGTTGGTATTTGTTTGTCATATTGCAACATTATTATTTTGACATTATACTTATTTAATCTTATGTAGCGGCATTACTGGTATTCTTACAAATACTGGTCCTGTAAATTTTTCCTCCAGGCAAGGTAATATTAGTAAAATACCCCATCTGGTACTGGGGGGCGAGGACAGCATGGTCCTGTGTGATTTAAAATGCGGGGCTGAATTTCAGTCCCTGTCTGTTCCTGGTCTCTATCTGGTGAGTTGCCTGTGATGAAAGGTGTGTCAGAGGCCTATTATACTGTTTCTACTCTGTGGAAATTGATGCCACTTTAGTGGCCTATGGCCTCAACACAACTATCCTTGTGTTGGCCATTCAAAACTTTCACCATGAGCAGGTTCCTTGTATCATGTTCTCACACCCTTTATGCATTTAATAGCCTTCTGAGTCTGTACTTTTACATATTCTGGTTGGAAAACCAGCATCTGAAACAACGGACACCGGAAGTCTATGCTAGCATTTCTTCTGTGGTGTTGCTAACAGTGTGTCAAGAGTGGGAGAAGAGGGTTGCATTGACAATCCAACACAATGGGCAGCACATTTTATAAGTAGTCATAAACTTGTAAATAACTCATGAAAGAATAAAATTACGTTAAAACCAAGCACACTATTGTTTTTCTTGTGAAATTCTCAATAAGTTTGATGGGTCACATGACTCTCTTCCAATTGAAAAAATAAAGTTGGATCCAAAATGGCTGACTTCAACATGGCCGCCATGGTCACCACCCATGTTTAAAAGTTTCCCCCTTACACATACTATTGTGCCACAAACAGGAAGTTGATATCGCCAACCATTCTCATTTTATTT
The DNA here is from genome assembly GCF_032444005.1 of Ranitomeya imitator. NCBI lineage: Eukaryota > Metazoa > Chordata > Amphibia > Anura > Dendrobatidae > Ranitomeya > Ranitomeya imitator. Next base: position 113,588,230 of record NC_091289.1, on the reverse strand, counting down.
AGATGTGACCATATAAATGGCCCCGCCTTGTACAATTCAACCCCTTTGGTTCCAAATTTTTGATTCTCATGAATCCAAAAAGTCTCTCTTATTTATTTATTTTGTGTTGGTTTCCCCATCGACTTGGTTGTGGTGCATACTAAAATTCTTGGAATTTGCATTGTGACAAATTATTTCCATATTTATGTAAATAATATGGAATTGGCAAGAGATGATTCTTACATCTGATAGTTGACTTGTGTTTTGAGATGTGATCTCTTGTATGTTGGATCGTTTCCCCATCATATGCAAGACCGCAGGGACATTTAATCATACAGATGACAAAAGATGACTCAAAAGTATAGAGATCTTGCATTAGGGATTCTTTTCCAGTGAGAGGGTGAAATATATATATATATATATATATATATATATGTATATATATATATATATATATATATATATATATATATATATATATATGTATATATATATATATATATATATTACTGTTGCTGTCCTGAAATCTTAAAGGAAACTTGTCATGTGAAAACCCAAACGTTGCCGGGAATGCATTTCATTTCCTCCTGGCAAAGAGGCTATAAGTGTGGGCTTTGGGAAGGTTCACAATGCTATTAACCTGCAGATTAACAGGTTACTAGTGTTTTTTAAGGTGACAGGTTCTCTTTAATAGTGATTAAAACCAAAGCACATGTCCTAATTATTTCCCGTGTATTACTTAACTAGTGCAAGCATCTCCACTCAAGCAGGCCGAAGTAAATGCAAATGCTGTTCCAACTGAGAAAATATTTACATCTGGTACAGAAAATATCCGAAACATAAATGGAAGACATACTGGTACCTGTTATGTTAAGATCCACATTGAACATTTTATGTAATAAATGTATATCTTTCTTTTAAGATTGAAAGCAAAACAGTATGCAAGATCAATCACAGAAGTTTTAGAAAAGTCAAATCTGTAGTTGAATGCAGAAGTGAACTGAGCTTGAACTCCAAGAAACCATTATATTAAGCCTAACAGCTTAATTCTCCTCTTTAAAATCTTTAAAAATATGCTAACTATATTCAGCTCTGTACTTTTCAATAGAGGTTTCAATCAGAGACTTATAAAATACCTCAATTAACTTTTTGTGTAAGAGTGCCATTCCAATAAAGCATTCATATATTTAGGATTATTTGTAAGAGGTTAATCTGAGAAGTCACATCGCTGATGTGACTGCTCTCCAAATCATCTGGATCATCGTGGTACAGATATGAATTATGTTCTCCTCAGACTGGAGAGTAGAGACGATCGAATATTTCAATGTACGATTATGATCGTTGAACTTGCAATATGCGACGATCAATTTATCGAATATTTGCAGAACATAGCCGAACGTTACTGGAGTCAATGGGAGGCAAAAACAAACACATATACAGCACCTTTAAAAGGGTCCAAAAGCTGGCAAAACACATCAAATGAGGGGCAGACACCAGGAAAGCGTCCTCAATTCACCCACACTACAAATTTTAGAATGGCGTAGCAGCAATCAAGCATGGATGAGGTATTAAGTTCTGGGCCAACATTTACAGTTTTGAATTGAACGTCAAATTAAGACAAGGTGGGGGAGGGATCGGTGTATGCCTGCTGTTCTGGGAGCACTGATACCACATGCAACAGCTCAATCTGCTTTCATGCTCAGCCTCATTCAGGTGGCACAAATATCAGTTTCATAGATTACTATTGCCAGAAAAATCTAAGGATAGTAATATTATGGGTATGTGATGGCACACACACGCGCTGTTGTGACGGACACACAGATAGTGCCCAGGCAATGGACACTAAGGAAATGAGTGGGAAGATGGCAGTAACAAACATAAGTGTGTGACTGCTGCTGAGAACACACTGCACTAGACAGGACCTTAAACACGTGATCATGTTCAAGGGAAGGTAAAAATGTGAGTGAGAGCCGACGGAGTAGGGAGAGAGGGAGAAAGAGAGGTCAGACAAGCCGGGTTCGATAGCCAGAGGGTAACGCAGTATCCAAGGGCACAGACTGAAGGATGGTCAAATACAAGTGAAAGTCAGTAACCCCGGCAGGCACTCAGTAACAAAGGGTACAGACAAGGAGGGAAATTAGAGGGCAAGTCAGAGATCAGAACTAGAGAATAGCAGAGGTACAGAATCAGATTGCAGGCTCAAAACAAAGGACAAGCTGGATCATAGACAGAGCAAGCACACGGGAACGAACGGTATAAGCAAGACTAGCAATGTCAGCTGCTCAGCTGAGGACAGAACTATCACTGACAAAAACCCAAAAGAAGGGCTGGTTAATGTAGCCCTCCCCAGACAAGAGGGAGGCCAGCAAGGTTATCTCCATATAGCCCAGGATGGGAAAAGGAATTCCCATCCAGAGCCATGACAGTACCCCCCTCTCAACGGGGGGCCACCGGACCCCCAGGCTTCCAGGATGTCTGACAAGAAAGACTTGAACCAACTTCTCAGTATGTACAGAATGAGCCAGCACCCAAGATCGATCCTCCAAACTATATCCAAGTGTACAAGATACTGTAAAGTACCACGTACTCTCTGAGAATCCACAATGCTTCCCACCTCGGTCTCCATGTGGCCATCAACCAGTATCAGCGAGAAGCAGACAAAGACCCCTCCTTAACAATTCCCAAAGGCTTCAAAAGTGATTTGTGGAACACATTGGAAATCTTGAAAGAGTCTGGGAGACGCAACCTGAAAGCAACTGGATTAACCATCTCAACAATTTCATATGGGCCAACAAACTTAGGACACAACTTAGCAGAGGGAACCCTAAGTTTAATATAGGCAACCACACCTTCTGTCCTACCTGGAAAATAGGACCAAATACTCGATTCTTATCTGGAGAAAAATTGTACTTTTTCTGAGCCTTGGCAATGTTTTGTCGAACCTCAGTCCACAACTCCTCTATACGCTGCACAGTCCCCTCAGCCGCAGGACAACCAGAGTCCAAACGAGAGAACTCCCCAAAATGTAGATTAAACCCATAATTGGCAAGAAAGGGCGACATGCCAGTGGCCTGGCTTACGCGATTATTAAAAGCAAACTCAGCTAAAGGCAAAGCATCGCACCAAACATCTTGTCGAGTAGAGGCTAAGCATCGCAAAATTGTCTAGAGAATGATTTGTGCATTTCGTCTGGCCATTCCACTCCTGATGAAAGGCAAAGGAAAAGCACAAAATAACACCCAACTTTTAACAAACGCCCTCCAGAACTTAGTGATTAACTGGACACCTCTGTCAGACACCACATTCAATGGCACTCCATGCAAACGCACCACATCTGCTCCCTTAAGTGTAAGATCAGTAAAAGGTCTAACCACCTGAGAAAATCCCTCGATAAATTCCCAGTAATAATTTGCGAACCCCAGAGAATTCTACAACCCCTTCAAGTCTCGAGGCTGAAACCAATCAATGATAGCCTGAACCTTTTTGGAGTCCATGCAAAAACCTTACTTAGAAACAATAAACCCCAAAAATGACAATTCCTGCACAAAAAATTAACATGTTTCCAACTTAGCAAAGAGTTGAATCTCCCTAAGTCTCTGTGGAACAGTACGCAAATGCCCCAGATGGGCTTGTTTGTCTGAGGAGTAAATCAAGATATCATCTAGATATATAACTACAAAGCGACCAATGAGGTCTTAAAACATGAAATTGAAAAAATTTTGAAAGATGGCTGGAGCTTTCGTCAAGCCAAAAGGCATAACTTAATTCTCAAAGATAAAAACCTGATCAAATTATAGGCCCCCCCGTAAATCCAATTTTGAAAACCATTTTGCCCCGGACAATTGGTTACATAGATCGGGAATGAAAGGGAGCAGGTACGTGTTTCTCACCTTGATTTTATTGAGTTCCTGAAAGTCGAGGCAAGGGTGCAAGCCACCATCTTTCTTTTAAACAAATAAAATCCAGCTGCCACTGGAGAAACAGAAGGATGGATATGCCCCTTACAGCAATATACTCCTTTATGGCCACCCGTTCAGTACCCAATAGATTAAAGGGAACCTGTCACCCCCAAAATCGATAGTGAGGTAAGCTCACCATCATCAGGGGCTTATCTACAGCATTCTGTAATGCTGTAAATAAGCCGCTGATGTTACCTGAAAGAGGAGAAAAAGAGGTTAGATTATACTCATCCAGGGGCGGTCCTGCTCCGATGGGTGTCTCAGGTCTGGAACAGCACTTCCCATCTTCATTCCATGATGTCCTCTTCTGGTCTTCATGCCGCGGCTCCGGCGCAGGCGTACTTTGTCTGCCCTGTTGAGGGCAGAGCAAAGTACTGCAGTGCGCAGGCGCCGGAAAGGTCAGAGAGGCCTGGTGCCTGCGCACTGCAGTTCTTTGCTCTGCCCTCAACAGGGCAGACAAAGTACGCCTGCGCCGGAGCCGCGGCATGAAGACCAGAAGAGGACGTCATGGCATGAAGACAGGAGGAGCCGGAGCGGACCTGAGACACCCATTTGACTGGGCCGCAGCAGGACCTCCCCTGGGTGAGTATAATGCTGTAGATAAGCCCCTGATGACGGTGAGCTAACCTCACCATCGATTTTGGGGGTGACAGGTTCACTTTAAACTACCGGGTCTTTGGGCAATTTAGCATCTGGAATCAAATCAATGGCGCAGTCAAAAGGTCGATGTGGTGGTAAAACCTCAGCCTCACTTTCGGAGAACACGTCTTCGAAATTCTTTAGGTACTCCGGAATACCCTCCGGACTCACAGATGAGATAGATGTTGAATTACAGCATTAGTTAACACAATTAGATCCCCATTGGACAATTCCTTTGGTTTTTCAATTGAAAACAGGATTATGACATTGTAACCAGGGAAAACCCAGAACCAACCCCGCAGGTAGATGATCCAAAACAAAGCAAGTAATATGTTCCATATGAGAAGAGCCTACCTTAGCAAGAAAATTTCTGAGACACAGGTGATTCCCCACTTGACAAGGGGAGTGGCGTCAAAAGCCACCACTTTTAGTTGAGGTTCGAGCCTAACTGTCCCTATCTTACAAAATGTCACCAAGCTAGATTCAAACAAATTAAGGGTAGAACCACAATCCACAAAAGCTGTAGAAGGGAATAGATCAACATCTACCTCAAGCTCCACCTGGAGCAAAATTTAAGACATAGAGAAAAAGTGTACCTGGGGGTCTGGGTAAACTCCTTGACCGTTACCCAGACTTACACATTTCCCGACACCTTGGAGGATGGAGGGCATGAGGGGCAGTTTTTTCTACAGTGTCCCGAAGCCCCACAGTAGAAGCAAAATTGGGTCTCCTTGCAGCATCTCCTCTCCCTTTCCTTAAAGGACAGGGCTCCCAACTCCATGGGTTCCACAGGCAATGAGGAGTCAACCTTATCGGGATATAGAGGGATCTCCTGCTGCATCACACCTCTCGCATGGAGTCTCATATCCATGCAGACGGCCTGTGTCATGGCTTCCTCGAGAGTGTCCAGCGGAGAATGTAACACCAAGGCATCTTTAAGGTGTTCATACAGACCTCAGAGGAACAATCCCCTGAGTGCCGCATTATTCCAAGACACCTTTGTGGCCCACCGCCTAAACTCAAAGCAGTACCACTCAGCTGAGTGCTTCCCCTGGGATAGACTCATAACCATATCCTCAGCCAGTCACACATAATCAGGTTCATCATAGATTTGGCCAAGTGCCTCAAGGACCTATCCACAGACATTCTTTCTGGAGCCGTGGGGGGAGGAGAAAAAGCCCAAGCCTGCAGAGCTTCCCTTAATAAAGAGATGACAACCCCTACTCTTTGACCCTCGTCCCCTGAAGAACAGATTTGTAAAGAAAATAATAGCTTACACCCCTCTTTAAAGGCCCAAAATGTTTTCTTATCCCCAGAGAAGGTATCGGGTAACTTAACTGGAGGTTCAGGAGAAAATAGTGAAACATCAGTAGCTCCCTCACCCTGAGCCAAAGAAAGGGAGGCACTCCAAATGGCATCAGCAACCTCCCTCTGAACCTGCTGGTGGGACTGAACCAAAGTCCTCTGCTCCACGGACAATTTCTGCATCATCTAGGTTAAATCGGTGACCTGCCTAGAGAGAGCACTCAGAGGATCCATAATAACACCAAAAAACCCTAACTTTCGACACAACAAAAAAAAATTCTAGGGTCAGTGATAATGTGACGGCACACACATGTGCTATTTTGACGGACACACAAATAGTGCCCAGGGACTGGACACTAATGGAAATGAGTGGGGAGACAGCAGTAACAAACAGAAGCATGCGACTGCTGCTGAGAACATGCTGCACTAGACAGTACCTGACACACAAAGAACAAAAACACAGCGCCACAATGGATGGTGAAAAAATAAGAGCTTACATTTATTCTGCCTCCTGTAATGATGTTTCGGTTAACACACCTTTATCAAGCACAGTATATATAACCACCATTATATGCACATAACCCCTCCCACTAATTAACATAGCACCAATAGGGTGTCAATACAAAAGGGAAAAAAAACACATAATAACCTTAACACACATACAAAAATATTAAAAACAGTCCCATAGAGTCATTACCACAAAGGCCCTTCACATACTAGGCACCTAAATAGCTCTGATCACTCTTATGAGTAAATCACACCATTTTAGAGCTCCCATCCCTTAAATTGTAAACAAAGCGATACCACCAATCAATACACAGCATTACAGTCCCCATGGCGATAACCACCCCCACAGGTATGCCCTTTTGGTGAACAAGCCAATCATGGTAGTAGCTACACCCCAACCCAAAGCACACACCAGTGTCCATGTCCACTCGCAATGTCCAGACCCTATCAATTAAACATTGATAGGCGAGATCGATGCAGCTGTGAATCGTGAGTTCTTCCATGTGCGTAGTTGAATCAATCCTCTGGTGAGCACACAGCTGGCCAAACTGCGCATGTCCAAGTTAACCCCGGCTTGCGCTTCTCCGGTGAAAGTATTGCGCATGTCATCCAAAGTCCCTCCCAGTCAGCAGTGTCTAAGTACCGAAAGGCACTCGCTGCACATGTCCCAATCCAAAGGCTCCCTCTGGTCTGCCAAACTGCGCAAACCTCCCGGAGTCGCAACAGCGACCCCATTTTCTTCACATCACTTTTTCAGCGGTGCAGCTACTGGATCGAGAATGTGCTCAGGGTATATAAAATCCAAAATATTATACATATGGAAAATCTTAATTCCCAAAAGGGGAGAACCATATATGCTGCCATAAATGTGGATCGATTATCAAGACAACCTATATATCCATATACAGTTCTAATGGACTACAGCCATAGTCCATTAACCTAACCAGTTCGTCTTGCAATTATCCTGCCCTCTGTAACCATGTCCACAGCACGTTGTTAAAATAAAGGACAAAGGTTTTTTTTACTGGAAGACTTGTGTGGTGTTGCTATTTTCTTCAGGTTTGGATTGTCATAGATCAGCGATACATGAAGGTAGAAACTGGAACTCAGTCTCTTTAAGTCCTTTACTGATTTGTTAGGTACTTACGGCATAAACCATGATGAAGTAAAATAAACATGGGTCTTCGGGCAAAAGAGGAAAACAAAATGATATCTCACAGTTCATGCATAATGTATGTGGGGATCAGCCCGCTCTGGGTTAGCAAAAACACATTGTTCATTTCAGCACCAACACAAGTACTTTCCTGGAGTTAATCTCTCCCTAATTCACTTAACACTAAATGCCTCTGGAGGCTGAATATTTAAGCTCCTGACCACAATCTGGGGTGGAGATAAGATGGACAATCCGCCATTATCACAGGTGTCTAATGCATCCTGCTAGTGCATTGGTAAATTGACCTGCTGTTATTAAAGGTACCTTCACATTAAGTGACGCTGCAGCAATACCGACAACGATCCGGATCGCTGCAGCGTCGCTGTTTGGTCGCTGGAGAGCTGTCACACAGACAGCTCTCCAGCGACCAACGATGCCGGTAACCAGGGTAAACATCGGGTAACTAAGCGCAGGGCCGCGCTTAGTAACCTGATGTTTACCCTGGTTACCATCCTAAAAGTAAAAAAAACAAACACTACATACTTACCTACCGCTGTCTGTCCCCGGCGCTCTGCTTCTCTGCACTCCTCCTGTACTGGCTGTGAGCACAGCGGCCGGAAAGCAGAGCGGTGACGTCACCGCTCTGCTTTCCGGCTGACCGACGCTCACAGCCAGTACAGTAGGAGTGCAGAGCACAGTGCCGGGGACAGACAGCGGTAGGTAAGTATGTAGTGTTTGTTTTTTTTACTTTTAGTATGGTAACCAGGGTAAACATCGGGTTACTAAGTGCGGCCCTGCGCTTAGTTACCCGATGTTTACCCTGGTTACCAGTGAAGACATCGCTGGATCGGTGTCACACACGCCGATCCAGCGATGTCTGCAGGGAGTCCAGCGACGAAATAAAGTTCTGGACTTTCCTCAGCGACCAACGATCTCCCAGCAGGGGCCTGATCGTTGGTCGCTGTCACACATAGCGATTTCCTTAACGATATCGTTGCAACGTCACCAAAAGCAATGATATCGTTAACGATATCGTTATGTGTGAAGGTACCTTAAGGCTGTTTCTTTATATGTGATGCTTTTTGCTTATTGTGTGATTGAATGCTTAATCCATCAGGCCATGGCCATTTTCCGTTTTTTTCATTTTTATTTTTTCCTCCACTTCTTCCAACATCCATGACTTAATATTTTCATCAGTATAGCTGTACTATGGCTTATTTTTTTGCACGATGAGTTGTTCTTTTGAATGGCACCAGTAAGTTTCCACATAGTTCATTGAAAAATGGTAAAAAAAAATTCCAAGTGCGGTGAAATTGCATAAAAAGTGCAATTCTTCAAATGTTTTCTTTTTTACCATTTTCACTATATGGTTAAAGTGACCTGGCAATATTATTACCCAGAGTCAGTATAAGTATGCTGATACCAAACATTGTAAAATAAGTGGTTAATTTCCATTTTCTGAATAAAATAGCAGAAAATATTATTATGGAAGAATGGCCTGTGTTCACATCTGTCCACAAGCAAACAATTGCCTGGACCTTCCACATGGGCGAGCTCATCTTTTCCCAGAATTTGTCAAGGACAAGTTGCAGTTTTTCTTTAATTTTACAATATTAGTCTGTAACCACCCAAAAATCCTGAATATTTAGCCAAACTCTCTTGAGAACTTCAACTTTTGAACTAAAACACACTGACATAAGGGAGATACCCCCACATTCTCTTATGTAATTTATCTCATATCCCAGGATGTGTTTGACAACCCATTGTACAACTCATATTTCTGCCAGATGATTGTGTAATGCCTCATTTCCCTTTGACTATAAAAGAACACCCTAACCCCCCCAATAAAAAGAGACTATTTGGACAGACAAGGAGCAGTGTGTCTCTCTGATTATTGCTTCATCACCTGAATAGGCTAGAAATCCTTTCTCCAACACATATATAATTTTTTTATTTAAAGGGACTCTGTCACCTGAATTTGGCGGGACTGGTTTTGGGTCATATGGGCGGAGTTTTCGGGTGTTTGATTCACCCTTTCCTTACCCGCTGGCTGCATGCCGGCTGCAATATTGGATTGAAGTTCATTCCTGTCCTCCATAGTACACGCCTGCGCAAAGCAATCTTGCCTTGTGCAGGCATGTACTATGGAGGACAGAGAATGAACTTCAATCCAATATTGCAGCCAGCATGCAGCCAGCGGGTAAGGAAAGGGTGAATCAAACACCTGAAAACTCCGCCCATATGACCCAAAACCAGTCCCGCCAAATTCAGGTGACAGAGTCCCTTTAAGTAATGAAAAGAAATTCTGAAATTTTTGCAACAAAATATATTTTCCAAGGTCAGAGTATTTCCATTTTGATGGCTTATTTTTGCACCCTGAAATTAGGTCTTTATTGATACAATTTTGGGAAAGAAGCAATGTTTCAATTACCCATTATTGCATTTCATGTGTGTTGTGGTAGCAAAAAGTCACCAATTCTGGTGTTTAGATTTTTTTTTTCTTGTTATGCTGTTTATCAACCAGATTTAATTTTTTTTAGCTTGATTAGAGATGAGTGAGCGCTAAAATTCTCTGATATTCATTAATCATACCGAGCAAGTCCTAATGCTCGGATACTCTTTTTTCTTTTTTCGAGTAAAGAGTATAATTGGAGTCAATGCGAAATCAGAGTATTTTTCAGAGAGTCCATACAAGGTCATCTGAGAGGCAATTAAAATATTGTAATGGATTTAAAAAAAGTTCTGAATTGACATAGAACAGCATAGGAAAGACTCATGGAAGCTCCTCTGACTTCCACATCGCTGCTGCAAACAAGGGTGTCACACTTTCACTCCACTTTAAGGACTGACATTAAAACATTCAAAATCAACAACAAATTGGAGTTTACAGGAAATATTAAGAAACATTTTTTCCTGTATAATGACTTGCACATAAGGCAAAATTTAAGAAGGATTTTTACAAAAATAAATGTAATCAAAATTGCATTTTTTAATAAATATTGTAAATTTCAGTGTAATTTATGAAGGAAGCAAAGAATGCCAGAAATGAGGGACTCAGATAGACCCTGTACTAGAAATAAAGGAGGACCTCATATACAGTCATTCAATCTGTAATGTAATGGAAATCCTTTCAAAAATTGCAAGCAAGGTCATCCATAAACCCTCGAAGGCACCAAGTGTAGTGTATCATTCACATAATGTGAATAAAGTGCAGTTGTGTTACTCCTACACTCATAAAAGCTCTGCACCCAGTTCAAAGCTTGCCAATAATTACAAGCATGGTCATCCATACACCTTTGAAAGCACAAACTGAAGAGTCTCACAAAAAATTAAGAAAGTGTATTTGTGGTACTTCTACACTTATAAAGGCTTTGAACAAAGTGCAAAGAAAAAAAAAATTATAAGTAAGATCATTCAGTCAGCCATCCATAAACCCTAGAAGGCAAAAACTTGCGAGCTTCATTTAAATACTGAGCAATAAAATCACTTTATTTGCTGCTGTCATCTTGTGGTGTGGAAAAGTCAGTTATAATCCAGGCTTTGTTCATTGTTCTCCGAGTGAGCATGTGAGCATTTTCTGTTGATAGACAAAAGTGCCCATATTATATGACTCCCTAGATGGCACTAAAAATGTGCTCAGTCAAGACAATAGCATCAGCACAGCACGATACCTCCAAGACAGCTCATACAAGGTGTCTGGCTTTGAGACCAAATAACTGAAGGTCGCAGAGGAATTAGGGAGTACTCTGGTTTGGTCAACCAGGTATTGCTTGACCATCTTTAAAAACTATTTTCTCCTTTTCCAAAATACCCGATCATCAAGGCATGGATACTGGGAGAGTCTGACAGGAATAGCATTGTCTGACAGGAATTTTTTCAACATATTTTCCACAATGGCCTTCTGGTATAGCACTATTTTAGAAGACTTCTTCACCTGAGGAAGAAGAGTTGCAAAGTTATTGTAGCATGGGTCTAGAAGAGTGCACAGCCTGTACTCTTTTTTGGCCAAGATGAATGTTACATGAGGGTCACAGGAAAGGCAGCGGTACATAAAGTTTTCCATATGTGCCAAGCTCCTTACAGCAAATACTTCCCTGTCTCCACCATGATGACTACGCTACATCTCTTCCTCCTCATTCCCCTCTTTAGGATATCATTGTATGAGAGATGGCATTAAGCTTGTGTGGGTACCAGCTTCTTTTTTGCAAACAGCCAGCTCCTGTTCCTCCTTCTCTTCCTCAGCTTCCACCTCCTCATTCTTACTCAATCTGTGCTGATCAGATGGGATGAAGTTGGGCTAGGCAGTAGCCCCCTGTTTCATATCTTTCTCCATCTCACCTGGTCCACAAGCAAAGTTTCATGTTTAATTTTCAGCAGTGACTGTTTAAGAAGGCACAACAGTGGGATTGTTGCACTGACAATAGCATCATCTCCGCTAATCATCTTTGTAAAGTCTTTAAAGTCTTGGAGAACCACGGAAATGTCAGGCATACATGCCCACTCTTCAATTTTAATGAATACCGATGAGCGTGTTGGAGATCGTATTCCACAACTGGCCTCTGCTAGTCACAAAACCTTGCCAGCATTTGCAGTGTGGAGTTCCAGAGCATGATAAGTGTATGAGCTTGTCAAGCTTCATAGCTGTACCCAGGTTATGCCCATTACCACACAGAACCATGCATGGTTGTAGGTTCAATGGCAAGAGTCACAGATCTGTCTGGTCTGTATTTTCTTTCAATAACTTTATGGCAGTGTGCGGTTTGCCTCCTAGACAAATTAGCTTCAGCAGAGCCTGTTGTGACTTTGCTAAGGCAGTGCTGCAGAGCTTCCAGCTTCCAGTTGATGAGGATGACATGCTCTGAGATAGCACATTGAAGATGGAGGATGAGGAGGAGCAGCAGGAGGAGGTGCTTTAACTGGTGTAGGAAGTGGAGAACACCCTGATAGAAGTAGAGCCAGCAATTCTCGGCATCGGTTGCACATGTGCTATGCCAGGGTTGGACTCGGCACCGGCCTCCACAAATTCATCCAATTTGCCATCAGGAAAAAGCAGCATCTCTGGCCACAAGCGCATGTCCACATTCCGGCCATTAAGTGGACAATCCCAGTAACATCATTGATAACGGCATAGCTGCTGTTCCTGGACATGTGTTGGTACAAAGCACGGATGCCACAATAGGAGAAATATTGGTGGCTGGGGACCGAGTACCAAATAACCATATTTGTACACCTGTAGCAGGACAATTTTTGTTTTTTATTTCAAGCCAACAAAGTTTCATACAAACCAATTTCAACAGTATACAGTATATTACAATAGCACATTTTTGAATAACCAAATTTGTATACCTGTTGTGAGGCGTTGGCCGGTGTTATATGCAAGGGTCGATATGTGTCCACCAGGACGTGCAAAGAAACATATGGAGGCCGTCGGAATGCTTTGCAGTCACAGGCATAGTTGTGATTGCATTGCAAAATACAAGTGAGTATTGGTCTTGGGCATGCTATGTGTCCAGGGCAGATAAAAAAAAAACCTGTTCTGGGCTTTTATTTTTGAAATGGACTACAGGAGGGCAGTGGGGTAGTCCATTTCATCTCTGGACCTGGGTTTTCCATGTGGCTGACGGCCACAGATTCTTTTGTAAAAAAAAACCTGCAGCAGAGGGTTAGGTGTGTAAGTTTTTGTTTTGCAAGCAAGCAGAGCAGATGGCTCTGCAGAGCACTACCTGTGTGAGGCAACACAGAGCCAAGTAGTGCCAAAAGGTCTGGCACCCTCAACAAACATGGCGGTGCCTTTGCCCACGGCAAGCGATCATGGACTGTCTATGCTTTCCCGGCTGCGATCCAGATGATCCGATTTACTTTCTATGAGTATGCTGTACATTAAAAGAGGCTTTATTTTGATCTTTTGCTGGGTCACTGCCTCATCACTGCACAGCCAGTATACCACTGCACTACACTGTAGAAGAACAATTTTTGTTTTTTATTTCAAACCAACAGTTTCACACAAACCACGTTGAAGAGAATACATGACAATAGCCAATTTTTGAACAACCAAATTTCTACACCTGTAACTTGTCAATTTTTGGTTTTATCTCAAACCAACTAAATTTCACACAAAGCAGGTTTTACAATATATTTGACAATAGTCAATTTTTGGAATAAAAATTTTCTGTGAACTGTAGCAGGCCAAGAGATTTTTTTATGTCTAAACCCATTGTAATTTTACAAAAAGCACTATAAACTGTATTAATGACTCATTGAATAATGAAAAAAGTGGAATTGTTTTTGAGTTTTAGATAACAGGGCAATGTAACAATAACTGTGTTAAAATGTTTGGATACCTAATTGGATTTAGAACATTTTTTTGAGCATAAATATTTTGAAACTGCAACTGATGTACTCCTAACTCATAAACACTTTATGGAAAGTGCAAAGCCAGAAACAAATATAAGAAGGGTAATACAGTAATTCTCTTCAGGTGTCCGCTTCTTCTTCTCCTTCCTTAACAGGCTGGGAGGGACTGACACCACCTGCTTCCTGGAGCTCAACTCCCAGGTGCCCAGCTTCAGGTAGTGCCAGTCACTCTTACATGTAGAAATGGGCAACAGCCCCATGTGTCACCTCCATCATCGCATGCTTCCGCATAGGAGGTGGGGAACCACAAGACAGTACGATCTCTCAGGGGGTGGCAGCCCAATATCAAGCCACCTTGAAGAGTCTCCAGGGTTTATTAATTTCTCAAGAAGGGTTTACTCTGCTCCCTTCCATCTAGGATCACACCCTCAGCATACCAGCAATGTTGCCACTCCATTTTGAGGAATGGGACCTTGGTACCAGCTGTCAGCTCCTGCAGTCTTTAAGGCAAGTATTCCATCTCTACTGCTTTCTGGCTGATTGAGATTTGTTGGCAGGTCCCAATCTCTTGTATGGATCCCCATCTCCGCTGACAGTCATACAGTGGGAAAAAAAATATTTAGTCAGCCACCAATTGTGCAAGTTCTCCCACTTAAAAAAGAATAGAGAGGCCTGTAATTAACATCATAGGTAGATCACAACTAAGAGAGTCAAAAAAAGAAAACAAATCAAAAAAATCACCTTGTCTAATTTGGCAGGATTTTTCTCAGATTCTGGTAGAAAATAGGTATTTGGTCACCTAAAAACATGCAAGATTTCTGGCTCTCACAGACCTGTAACTTCTTCTTTAAGAGGCTCCTCTGTCCTCCACTCATTACCTGTAGTAATGGCACCTCTTTGAACTTGCAAGCATAATACCCAGGCCCATATTCCCCAAAAGGAAATGGGCAACACTTAACATAATGCTACAACATACTAATCCCACAGTTAGTCAGACTGTGGTCAAAGAAGTGCCACATAGAAATATTCAAATACTACATATTTTTATTGCACATGTTAAAATACATATAAATATCTAAATAAACAATAAACAAGAAGCCTCAAACAAGCCAAAAGAATACAAATAAGGTCAACTAGAGCAAGACACATAGTCAGTACACAGGGAATAATTTATATGAATATTGTGCATGCTGCGATGTTTGCATATAATCAGAAATAAAAATGCTGCTTCAGCCAATAGGCCATGAAGACAAATAGAATCAATAGAATTCAATATTTCTGTTCTGCAATGAAAGGGCAAAACATATATGTTGGGCCAGATCTATCACAAGTAGATGCATATGAATTCAATGCAATCTTGCCAATAACATAATACGGCTAACGCAAGGCCTGGACGATAGATCTATCATAGTTTAAATGTCCTCAATGTTTCATACCATTATAACAATAGAGAGATTTAAGTTACAACCACCCTCCGCCATGTGCATATTACCTGCATCTGTGTTGCTCTCAAAGTGCTCTGCCGAGAGGCACGCTGACCCTCCTAGCCCCAACACGCATTTCACGTGTGCTTCTTCCTGGGGGTGGAACTTGTTATCAGTATAAAAGACACCGGTCCACAACCTTAAACAGTCACACTCCAAACTCCACTATGGTGAAGACCAAAGAGCTTTCAAAGGACAGAAGAAACCAAATTGTAGCCCTGCACCAGGCTGGGAAGGCAGAATCTGCAATAGGCAAGCAACTTGGTGTGATTAAATCAACTGTGGGAGCAATAATAAGAAAATGGAAAAAAGACATACAAGACCACTGATAATCTCCCTCGATCTAGGGCTCCATGCAAGATCTCACCCTGTGGGGTCAAAATGATCTCAAGAACAGTGAGCAAAAATCCCAAAACCACACAGGGGGACACAGTGAATGACCTGCATAGAGCTAGGACCATCATAACAAATGCTACCATCAGTTACACACTACGCCGCCAGGGACTCAGATCCTGCAGTGCCAGATGTGTCCCGCTGCTAAAGCCAGTACATGTCCGGGCCAATCTGAAGTTTGCTAGATAGCATTTCGATTATCCAGAAGAGTATTGGGAGAATGTCATATGGTCTGATGGAACCAAAGTAGAACAGTTTGGTAGAAGCAAAACTTATTGTGTTTGGAGAAGACAGAATGCTTAGTTGCATCCAAAAAACACCATACCTACTGTGAAGCATGGGATGGCAACATCATGCTTTGGGTCTGTTTCCCTGCAAAAGGGACAAGGATGATTGATCTGTCTACTTAAAAGAATGAATGGGTCTGTGTATCATGAAATTTTGAGTGCAAACTTCCTTCCATCAGCAAGGGCATTAAAGATGAAACATGGATGGGTCTTTCAGCATGAAAATGATCTCAAGCACACCACCAGGGCAATGAAGAGTTGCTTCATAAGCAGCATGTGAAGGTTCTGGAGTGGGCTAGCCAGTCTCCAGATCTCAACCCCATAGAAAACCTTTGGAGGGAGTTGAAAGTCTGTGTTGTCCAGTGACAGGTCCAAAACATCACTGCTCTAGAGGAGATCTGCATGGAGGAATGTCCTAACATACCACCAACAGTGTGTGCCAACCTTGTGAAGACTTACAAAAAAGTTTGACCTCTGTCATTGCCAGCAAAGGATATATAACAAAATATTGAGATGAACTTTTGTTAATGAGCAAATACTTATTTTCTACCATAATTTGCAAAATAAATCCTGCCAAATAGGGCGAGTTGATTTTATGGATTTGTTTTCTCATTTTGACTCTCATAAATGTGGCCTACCTATGATGTCAATTACAGACCTCTCTCATCTCACAATTGGTGGCTGACTAAATACTTTTTTCGCCACTGTAAGTAATGACCTCTCCCCGGGATTTGTCGGTAATTGTGGCTAGTGGGCCCATTAGCATTTCTCCAGCCCTGGTTATGGCTCGCCTCATTCTCTCTTTCGATCAGCTTAAAGGGACACTGTCACCTGAATTTGGAGGGAACAATCTTCAGCCATGGAGGCGGGGTTTTTGGGTGTTTGATACACCCTTTCCTTACCTGCTGGCTGCATGCTGGCTGCAATATTGGGTTGAAGTTCATTCTCTGTCCTCCGTAGTACACGCCTGGGCAAGGCAAGATTGCCTTGTGCAGGCATGTACTACGGAGGACAGAGAATGAACTTCAATCCAATATTGCAGCCAGCATGCAGCCAGCGGGTAAGGAAAGGGTGAATCAAAAACCCCAAAACCCCGCCTCCATGGCTGAAGATTGTTCTCTCCATATTCAGGTGACAGTGTCCCTTTAAGCCCTGTAGTCTGCTCGCTTGTTGCTGGATCCTGGTTCTCCCGTTTCCACAAGAACCCCATGGGTGATGGCTGCGGGCTGATTTCAGGCCTTGGTGATTTTGGGAAAGTGTTTGGTTCCAGACCTCCAATATTCCTCCAGTCGCTCCCTTGGGAGTCTCATTGAATTCTGTCATCTTTGTAGCCCACTAAGTAAGTTATACTGTATGGATTACTAGTTCAATCCAGAAAAAAATTTTGAAAGCTTCTTTAGAATGCTATGTTTCACAGAAAAAAATAATTCTCTCAGTGTGAAAACAAGATGCTCTTGTAGTTATGATACCTTTTAATGGCTAACAAAAATAAAATAAATTATGTTACAAAGTAAGCTTTCGGGAATTCTCAGGTCACTTCCTCAGGCATGGTATAACAACATTTCTGAATAAACACAAATATATTCACAAAAAAGAGGGGTATGTTATAACAAATTACTGTAACATTTAAATAAACAAACTGAGTTTAGAGACTGAATACTTAATTGGATAAGATTAGTGATGTAAAAATTTTACAGTCCCAATATCCAAGTAAGTTCAGAGGTCTGTGCCCTTAACTTCTTTGGAGCAGATTCCTCAGATTCTGTAGTGAGACATAAATCCTTCTGACAGATTCAGTCCTGTGCGGATGGAATCAAAGACTTTAATAAGTTTTTATTCCTAAACCCTGCAATGCTTTTGTGATTTAAAATTGCTTTTTAATAGGGTGATATTAGCAGCAGCTTCCCATAGTTTCTATCACTGTCGTGAGATGAATTGTCATCAGAAAACGTAACTTTATATACTAGGGTCTTGTATTTCTTCCCCTTGTATGAGTCCTAGGGGAATTCAGATTCTTAAATACATCTTTTCGTGGCAATTGAAGTACCTTTGAGAAGCATCAAATTTAATTTGGTAAAATTTGCCAAACTTTGAAAATTCAAATGTTAAATAATTCCATAATTTCTAATCATTATTAAGCCAAACACAGATAAACTATTACAATTTGAAAATTTTGTTAAAGTTACACTTTAATGTGTGACTCTCACCTTAAAGATAGTTTATGACAAGATTTTTTTCTGCATCTTTGCTTTCATTACATGGCTTTTATTTATTTTTTAGTGAGAGTCAAATGTTTACTGGCAGTTTTTTAGTAATCTTTTAAACTTTTTTGTGTATTTGGAATGAGCATGATGGGATAAAGCAAGTTTCAGAAATGTTTCACTATAGTCTTTTCAATATTACTTAAAGTCAGGTTGAAAATGCTTGTGGCAAAATATTAAGAACTGCAGTCTTTTTATAAGTTTTAAAATAATATTCGATAGTGATGCTGTATTCATACATTTTTTTACTGCCTTGTGCAAATATTAAATTTTTTATTATTAAAAGAAGAATTGTAAATACTATATAATGGTACATAGTGAAAAAAGAAACATGCACCACCGAGTCCTCAAAAAACAATAAATGTTAAAATAATTTGATTTACAAAACAAGATAAGTATAATAAATTAAATGTTTACAACAATGACAAACATAATCATGCAAATATTTTCCAAGAGAATAATCACAATTTTAAAATCTATTAACTTTAGAATTAATTTTCTTTATAATTGAAAATGCCTAGGGGATTTGTAAGTCACTAATATTGTCTTTTTCTTTCAGATTGCAATAAATATACAAAGAATAGAAATGACTAATACAAAATAAACAAAGTCAAGAAAATAAGTTTTAGATTTCCAGCATTTTTAACATTTCAAACCCTGTATGACCTTTTAGAAGTATAACATTTTAAAGCTAAATAAGTTCAATAAATTATCTAAAATTCTATAACAGAATGTCTTTTTTTCTTTTACAAAGGTACAATTTTTTAAAGCAAAATAAATGCAATAAATTATATAAAATTCTATAACAGAATATCTTTTTTTATTTTCACTTTAAAAATGCATGCTAAATCACAAAGATACCCAGATGTCAATATACCATGATGTCAATATTGCCATCCAGTGCACATCTTGCCACATGTATGCAGTCCTTGAGCAGCCGATCGAGGGTGCATACTGCTGTGCGAGATGTGAGCACGTTGTGCATTTGGAAAACCAGAGTCTGAATCTAAATGTGCAGCTGGCAACACTGAGATCCATAGACAATATGGAGAGGAGTCTTCTGCTCACTGAGCAGACACTCAATGGGACAGATGAGGGGGGGGATGGTGGGATGAAGCTGCAGGATGGTGAAGTAGCAAGGTGGGTGACAGTTAGGAAGCGGGGTAGAGGGAAGAGTGCCAGGGAGGCTAGTCCTGATCTGGAACACCCCAATAAGTTTGCTAAGTTGGCAGATGAGGGGGGTACCAGTACAGGGGTAGCACTGCTGCAGCCAGGCATGTCCTCTGAAAGCCGGAGGAGTGACTGCTCCAGTAAGGAGGGAAATAGGAGAGCAGGGCAGGCCAGACAGGTGCTGGTAGTGGGAGACTCAATTATTAGGGGAACAGATAGGGCAATCTGTTACAAAGACAGGGATCGTCGAATGGTGTGCTGCCTACCTGGTGCTCGAGTCCGACACATCGCTAATCGGGTGGACAGATTATTGGGAGGGGCTGGTGAGGACTCAGCGGTCATGGTGCACATTGGCACAAATGACAAAGTTAGAGGTAGGTGTGTTAGGAGTCGAGTTTCCTCTGCTGCACAGGGGGAATCTCGATCCGTCTCCGCTGCGGTCTCCCATTCTCCTCCAGCCGCAGTGGAGTCTGCTCAGCAGGGACGTCGCTCCCAGTGTCTTGCTCGCTCTCACTCTGTACAGAGAGTTACTGCTGCTTCTTCAGCTCCTGCCATTAAAGTCAGTGCTGGTCAGCGGCGAGCGGACTTCCCTGGGACTAAGTCCTTGTTTGCGCACACTGAGCATGCCCAGAGCAAGATCTCCCGTTGGAGATCGAGGGTCATGTGCTCTGGCTCTGCAGCGCATTCCATTGGTCCTCTTGGCAGGTCTTGGAAGGGCAAAGTTTCTGTGGCCACTTCCTGTCCTGCAATTATATAAACTGCGCATGACCGCACGGCCATGCGCTAGTGTACAATTGAATACGTGTGTTTGTTGTGAGTGCAAGTCGTTCATTAAATACCCCTACCCTATTGTATGACTGTTCGTGTATGGAGTATGGCTGCTATCTAGCGCCCGACAAATCACTCAACGTGTCACACACGTATCAGCGTCTATTGCTGTGACCGCCAGTGCGGCGCCACGCGCCAGCAGTGCGCTTCCTGACCCACGTCTGGGTGCTTAGTGGTGCCTGCCAGCACGGCACAGTTCGCACTTCGGTGCTCTAATTATAAGAGTTGCCTAACACACCCTGTTGCGGTGTTGTGCCAGCAAGGGTCTAATCGGACTTCAATCCTAGTTGGGGTTAAGTTCGCTGACTGCTTGCTCGCCTTCTATGTGCGGTACCGCGACCCTGTGACGCAACAGGATCGCTTCCTTCATGTTGGGTGAAGTTTAACCCACGCGAGTATACTTATGAGTACCGCCATATAGTCCGTCATTACTCAGCAGCAGGTTCCATCTCTGCACGGTGGACCCCGGGCTACGAACGCACCGTACACTATCAGTCTTATTATTTGGTGCGTTCCGCTAGCCTTAACATTACACTAGCCCCAGGGTCTGGCTAGTGATGACGGACAAACAGCAATCCCTGCGGTATATACAGCAGCTGGAGGGTAGGTTGGCGGCTCTCGAGAGCGCAACTTCAGCTGTGGATGTTACCGCAGTTGCTGTACAGGCTGCCAGCGTGGCTGCAGCAATTTTGTCCATTGCCACCCCCGTTCCGACATTTTCTCGCCTCCCGCTGCCAGAAAAATTTTCTGGTAATAGCAAATTTTGTAGGGGATTCGTGAGTCAGTGCTCTATTCATCTCGAGCTTCTGGCTGCACGTTTCCCCACAGAGCGGGCTAAGGTGGGATTTATTGTGTCTCTATTGTCGGACAGGGCGTTGGAATGGGCTACGCCGCTGTGGGAGCGTGGCGATCATGTGGTGCAGAGTGCTCCTCTGTTTTTGAGCACTTTAAAACAGGTCTTTTTAGGACCTCAAGTCACCCATGACACTGCGCTCCAACTGCTGGCATTAACTCAGGGTGAGTCCTTGGTCAGTCATTTTGCCGTCCAATTCCGCACTTTAGCATCTGAGCTGGAATGGTCGGATAAAGCTCTTATCCCCATATTTTGGAGGGGCTTGGCTGACCATGTAAAGGACGCTCTGGCCACTAGGGAGATTCTTGCCACACTGGAGGAGTTAATAACAGTCTCCACTCGAATTGACCTCCGTTTTAACGAGCGGAGGTTAGAGCGAGCCCAGTGTAGGCAGAGGTTTCGGCTGGCTCCTACTTTCGCCAAACCTCTGGAATCTCCGGTCCTGGTTCCTGAGTCACATGAGGCCAGGGAAGTGTCACAAGCGGGACCTAAGTCCCGGACCGCTTGTGCACTCAGGGTCTGTCATGTTTGCCAGCAGTCTGGACATTTAGCCACCAGATGTCCTCAGCGGTCGAGGAAACGTCAGCGTCTAGTGGTCATAGGTGGAGGTACACTCGACACGGCGACGTTTGCCTCTAAATTGTCCTTTAAGGGGACAATTACTATAGGCTCATTCTCCCACTCGGTAGAGCTCTGCGTGGATTCTGGGGCGGAGGGCAATTTTATGTCTTCTGCCTTCGCCCAACGCCACGCAATACCTCTGGTTATGCTAGCTCAACCTGTAACGGTACGAGTGGTGAATGGGTCGACTCTGCCCTCACAGATAACTCACCAGACCATCCCTTTTACTCTGTCCATGTCGCCATCTCATCAGGAGATTATTTCCCTGCTCGTCATTCCAGAGGGAATTGATGAAGTCCTGTTGGGAATACCTTGGCTACGGTACCACTCTCCTCATATCGAGTGGTCCTCAGGCAGAATTCTGGGATGAGGTGAATCTTGTGGGGGTAGGTGTCAGAGGGAGTGCGTTCAGGTAGCTACAACTGAGGTACCCGCAGATCTTTCCTCTCTCCCCAAGCAGTATTGGTCGTATGCAGACGTATTCTCCAAAAAGGCGGCGGAGACCCTTCCGCCCCATCGCCCCTATGACTGTCCTATTGACCTCTTGCCTGGTGCTGAGCCTCCCCGGGGTCGAGTCTATCCGCTATCTCTCCCGGAGACGGAGGCAATGTCACAGTACATCCAGGAAAATCTGGCAAGAGGGTTCATCAGGAAGTCAGTGTCACCTGCTGGGGCAGGGTTCTTCTTCGTGCAGAAGAAGAGTGGGGAATTGCGTCCATGCATAGACTACAGGGGTCTTAACGCCATCACCGTTAAGAATAAATAGCCTTTGCCTTTGATATCTGAACTGTTCGATAGGCTTCGGGGAGCAAGGGTATTTACTAAATTAGATCTGCGGGGTGCTTACAACCTGATTCGCATCCGTGAGGGGGACGAATGGAAGACGGCTTTTAACACCAGGGATGGGCACTATGAATATCTGGTGATGCCCTTTGGGCTCTGTAATGCCCCAGCCGTTTTCCAAGACTTTGTGAACGATATCTTCCGGGATATGCTTTCCACCTCGGTCGTAGTCTATCTGGATGATATTCTCATCTACTCTCCAGATATTGACTCCCACCGGAGAGATGTTTGCAAAGTCTTCGACCTCCTACGGGCAAACTCCCTCTATGCCAAGTTGGAGAAGTGTATGTTTGAGCAGGAGTCCTTACCTTTCCTAGGCTACATCATCTCAGCCCAGGGATTGGCTATGGATCCTGCCAAACTACAGGCTGTGATGGACTGGCAGGAACCCCATTCTCTTAAAGCGGTGCAGCGCTTTATGGGGTTCATCAATTATTATCGCCAGTTCATCCCGCATTTCTCAACTTTGGTAGCTATCTTGGTTGCCCTCACCAAGAAGGGGGCGAATCCCAAATTGTGGTCTGAGGAGGTCTCCAAGGCTTTTATCTCTATAAAGTCACACTTCGCTAGCGCTTCATCGCCCCGATGTTGATAAGCCATTTATCATGGAGGTGGATGCCTCTTCTGTTGGTGCTGGAGCAGTCCTCTTCCAAAAGGATGCTCAAGGTCGGAAGCATCCTTGCTTCTTTTTCTCCAAGACCTTCGCACCAGCAGAGAGAAATTATTCCATCGGGGACAGGGAGTTGCTAGCCATGAAGTTGGCTTTCTCGGAGTGGAGACATCTCTTGGAGGGAGCACGTTTTCCCTTCCAAGTCTTCACAGATCACAAAAATTTGGTGTACCTGCAGACAGCTCAGCGGTTGAATTCTCGCCAGGCCAGATGGTCCTTGTTCTTCTCCCGATTTCATTTCACCCTCCATTTCCTTTCTGGGGAGAAGAACATTCGGGCTGACGCTCTCTCTCGCTCCGTTGTGTCATCTGCGGAGGAGGAGCCTCGGCTTATTGTCCCCACCGAGAGTTTGAGAACCGTGGCCCCGGTTTTGCTGGAGTCTGTGCCCCTGGGCAAGACTTTTGTTCCATCTAGTTTGCGACCGGAGGTTCTCTCTTGGGCGCACTCGTCCAGGGTGGGTGGACATTTTGGTACTAAAAGGACATCAGAGTTACTGGGGAGGACATACTGGTGGCCGCATATGGCTCGTGATGTCGCGGAGTACGTTCGGGCGTGTGTCTCTTGCGCCAGGAACAAGACTCCTCGGCAACGGCCAGCTGGGTTGCTTTATCCTCTGCCCGTGGCTGACAGGCCCTGGGAGATGGTCGGGATGGACTTTGTGGTTGGCTTACCCAAGTCTCGTAATTGCACCATTATCTGGGTGATCACCGATCATTTTTCCAAAATGGTGCATTTGGTGCCTCTTCCACGGCTACCATCTGCACGGGCGTTGGCTGTCTTGTTTATCAAGCATATCTTTCGCTTACACGGTATGCCAGACAAAATTGTTAGTGACCGGGGTCCCCAGTTTGCGTCTCGATTCTGGAGGGAGCTATGTCGTCTACTCAGTATTGAGTTAAATCTCTCTTCGGCATATCATCCCGAGACGAATGGGTTGGTAGAAAGGGCCAACCAGACCTTGGTCACATATCTGCGACATTTTGTTTCTGCCAGACAGGATGACTGGGCATCCTTGCTACCGTGGGCAGAGTTTGCACTTAACAATGCCGTAGCCGACTCTACCGGTCAGACTCCATTCCTCTTAAATTACGGCCAGCATCCGCGTGTTCCTGTGCCCATGCCTGTGTCTTCAGCTGATCCCAGGGTGGCAGACTGGGCTGTGGAGGCACGGGACATTTGGGATCGCACGCAGGATGCCATTCGGGCCTCCAAGGAGAGAATGAGGTCCTCCGCCGATGTTCATCGGCGCCCCGCTCCGACTTTTGCCCCTGGCAACTTGGTGTGGCTCTCCGCCCGTAACATCAGGCTGCGAGTTGAGTCCACTAAGTTTGCTCCTCGCTACTTGGGTCCCTTCAAGGTTCTCGAACAGGTTAATCCTGTGGTCTACCGCCTGGCTCTTCCTCCACGCTTGGGTATCACCGACACCTTTCATGTGTCCCTCTTGAAACCCGTATACATGTCCCGGTTTTCCGAGTCATCTGCAGGGACATCGGGTTCGTCTACGGACGATTACGAGGTGAACGCTATTTTGGGGTGCAAGGTGGGACGCGGCAAAAAGTTTTATTTGGTGGATTGGAAGGGTTATGGTCCAGAGGACAGGTCTTGGGAGCCTGCTGAAAACATTCGGGCCCCACAGCTCATTGCTGCCTTCGAGCGTAGCGAGGCCCAAGGAGGAGGGGGCCCTAGGAGGGGGGGTAATGTTAGGAGTCGAGTTTCCTCTGCTGCACAGGGGGAATCTCGATCCGTCTCCGCTGCGGTCTCCCATTCTCCTCCAGCCGCAGTGGAGTCTGCTCAGCAGGGACGTCGCTCCCAGTGTCTTGCTCGCTCTCACTCTGTACAGAGAGTTACTGCTGCTTCTTCAGCTCCTGCCATTAAAGTCAGTGCTGGTCAGCGGCGAGCGGACTTCCCTGGGACTAAGTCCTTGTTTGCGCACACTGAGCATGCCCAGAGCAAGATCTCCCGTTGGAGATCGAGGGTCATGTGCTCTGGCTCTGCAGCGCATTCCATTGGTCCTCTTGGCAGGTCTTGGAAGGGCAAAGTTTCTGTGGCCACTTCCTGTCCTGCAATTATATAAACTGCGCATGACCGCACGGCCATGCGCTAGTGTACAATTGAATACGTGTGTTTGTTGTGAGTGCAAGTCGTCCATTAAATACCCCTACCCTATTGTATGACTGTTCGCGTATGGAGTATGGCTGCTATCTAGCGCCCGACAAATCACTCAACGTGTCACACACGTATCAGCGTCTATTGCTGTGACCGCCAGTGCGGCGCCACGCGCCAGCAGTGCGCTTCCTGACCCACGTCTGGGTGCTTAGTGGTGCCTGCCAGCACGGCACAGTTCGCACTTTGGTGCTCTAATTATAAGAGTTGCCTAACACACCCTGTTGCGGTGTTGTGCCAGCAAGGGTCTAATCGGACTTCAATCCTAGTTGGGGTTAAGTTCGCTGACTGCTTGCTCGCCTTCTATGTGCGGTACCGCGACCCTGTGACGCAACAGGATCGTTTCCTTCATGTTGGGTGAAGTTTAACCCACGCCAGTATACTTATGAGTATCGCCATATAGTCCGTCATTACTCAGCAGCAGGTTCCATCTCTGCACGGTGGACCCCGGGCTACGAACGCACCGTACACTATCAGTCTTATTATTTGGTGCGTTCCGCTAGCCCTAACAAGGTGGAAGGTCCTTAAAGATGATTTCAGGGATTTAGGCCGCAAGCTGAAAGCAAGAACCTCCAATGTGGTATTTTCCGAAATACTGCCTGTACCACGTGCCACGCCAGAGAGGCAACGGGAGATTAGGGAGGTTAATAAGTGGCTCAAGAATTGGTGTAGGAAGGAGGGGTTTGGGTTCCTGCAGAACTGGGCCAACTTCTCAGTTGGCTACAGGCTCTACGCTAGGGACGGGCTGCACCTCAATGGGGAGGGTGCAGCTGTGCTGGGGGAGAAAATGGCTAGAAGGTTGGAGGAGTGTTTAAACTAGGAATTGGGGGGGAGGGTATTCAATTTATAGGAGGGGAAGATAGTGCAGATAGAGACCTGGGCACAAATAAGGAAGTTGGGGGTGGCGGTGGCATGGGGGGTGGGGTTAGAATAGTTAATAATTTAAGAAAGAATTGAGGTACAGAGAGGAACATCAAGTGCATGTATACTAATGCCAGAAGCCTCGCCAACAAAATGGACGAATTAGAACTAATGGTGTTGGAGCATAATTATGACATGGTTGGGATATCTGAGACATGGCTGGATGAGAGCCATGACTGGGCTGTTAACTTGCAGGGCTATAGCCTGTTCAGAACTGACCATACAGATAAGCGAGGGGGTGGGGTGTGTCTATATGTAAAATCGTCCTTAAAACCCATCCGGCGTGATAATACAGGTGAATTTAATGAAAATGTAGAATCCTTGTGGGTGGAGATAAGGGGAGGGGGAAAAATAATAAATTACTGATAGGGATTTGTTATAAATAAAAATAATGGAAGCAATGGAGAATATCCTCGTAAAGCAAATAGATGAAGCTGCGACTCAAGGAGAAGTCATTATTATGGGGGACTTCAACTACCCTGAAATAGATTGGGGAACAGAAACCTGCAGTTCCAGCAAAGGTAATCGGTTTTGACATCTATGAGAGACAATTACCTTTCACAACTGGTTCAGGACCCAACAAGAAGGGGGGCACTGCTAGACCTAATATTAACCAACAGGCCAGACCGCATATCAAACATAAGGGTTGGGGGTCACTTGGGGAATAGTGATCACAAAATAATAAGTTTTCATGTATCCTTTAATAAGATTTGTAGTAGAGGGCTTACAAGGACACTAAATTTCAGGAGGGCAAATTTCCAACGGATGAGAGAGGATCTTGGTGCAATTAACTGGGACGATATACTGAGACATAAAAATGCACAAAGAAAATGGGAGACGTTTATTAGCATCCTGGATAGGACCTGTGCACAGTATATACCGTAAGGGAATAAACATACTAGAAATAGGAGGAAACCAATATCGCTAAATAGAGCTGTAAGGGGCGCAATAAGTGACAAAAAGAAAGCATTTAGAGAATTAAAGGAAATAGGTAGTGATGAGGCATTAAATAAATACAAAAAATTAAATAAATTCTGTAAAAAGCAAATCAAGGCATCAAAGATTGAGACAGAGAGACTCATTGCCAGAGAGAGTAAAAATAATCCTAAAATATTCTTTAACTACATAAATAGTAAGAAACTAAAAAATGATAGTGTTGGCCCCCTTAAAAATAGTCTGGGTGAAATGGTGGATGAGGATGAGGAAAAAGCCAATATGCTAAATTACTTTTTTTCATCAGTATTTACACAAGAAAATCCAATGGCAGACAAAATGACTAGTGATAAAAATTCCCCATTAAATGTCACCTGCTTAACCCAGCAGGAAGTGCGGCGGCGTCTAAAAATCACTAAAATTGACAAATCTCCGGGCCCGGATGGGATACACCCCCGAGTACTGCAGGAACTAAGTACAGTTATTGATAGACCATTATTTTTAATCTTTAAAGACTCCATAATAACAGGGTCTGTACCACAGGACTGGCGTATAGCAAATGTGGTGCCAATATTCAAAAAGGGAACAAAAACTGAACTCGGAAACTATAGGCCAGTAAGCTTAACCTCTACTGTGGGTAAAATCCTGGAGGGAATTCTAAGGGATGCTATACTGGAGTATCTGAAGAGGAATAACCTCATGACCCAGTATCAGCACGGGTTTACTAGGGACCGTTCATGTCAGACTAATTTGATCAGTTTCTATGAAGAGGTAAGTTCCTGATTGGACCAAGGGAACCCAGTGGATGTAGTGTATATGGACTTTTCAAAAGCTTTTGATATAGTGCCACACAAAAGGTTGATACATAAAATGAGAATAATGGGGGTAGGGGAAAATATGTGCAAGTGGGTTGAGAGCTGGCTCAGGGATAGGAAACAAAGGGTGTTTATTAATGGAGCACACTCGGACTGGGTAGCGGTTAGCAGTGGGGTACCACAGGGGTCAGTATTGGGCCCTCTTCTTTTTAACATATTTATTAATGACCTTGTAGGGGGCATTCAGAGTAGAATTTCAATATTTGCAGATGACACTAAACTCTGCAGGGTAATTAATACAGAGGAGGACAATTTTATATTACAGGATGATTTATGTAAACTAGAAGCTTGGGCTGATAAATGGCAAATGAGCTTTAATGGGGATAAATGTAAGGTCATGCACTTGGGTAGAAGTAATAAGATGTATAATTATGTGCTTAATTCTAAAACTCTGGGCAAAACCGTCAATGAAAAAGACCTGGGTGTATGGGTGGATGACAAACTCATATTCAGTGGCCAGTGTCAGGCAGCTGCTACAAAGGCAAATAAAATAATGGGATGCATATTAAAAAAGGCATAGATGCTCATGAGGAGAACATAATTTTACCTCTATACAAGTCACTAGTTCGACCACACTTAGAATACTGTGCACAGTTCTGGTCTCCGGTGTTGAACTGGAGCGGGTGCAGAGAAGAGCGACCAGGGTTATTAGAGGACTGGGGGGTCTGCAATACCAAGATAGGTTATTACACTTGGGGCTATTTAGTTTGGAAAAACGAAGACTAAGGGGTGATCTTATTTTAATGTATAAATATATGAGGGGACAGTACAAAGACCTTTCTGATGATCTTTTTACTCATAGACCTGAAACAGGGACAAGGGGGCATCCTCTGCGTTTGGCGGAAAAAAGGTTTAAGCATAATAACAGACGCGGATTCTTTACTGTAAGAGCAGTGAGACTATGGAACTCTCTGCCGTATGATGTTGCAATGAGTGATTCATTACTTAAATTTAAGAGGGGACTGGATACCTTTCTGGAAAAGTGTAATGTTACAGGGTATATACATTAGATCCCTTGATAGGGCGTTGATCCAGGGAACTGGTCTGATTGCTGTATATGGAGTCGGGAAGGAATTTTTTTCCCCAATGTGGAGCTTACTCTTTACCACATGGGTTTTTTTTGCCTTCCTCTGGATCAACATGTTAGGGCATGTTAGGTTAGGCTATGGGTTGAACTAGATGGACTTATAGTCTTCCTTCAACCTTAATAACTATGTAACTATGATCTTACCCAATACCTTCGTTTTAGAAGATTCACAGCCATTCCATATGTAAATATCACATTTTTAGGCTTGCACAGATTATTTACATATGTGAGTGCATATAACGTTGTAGTTAATGATTTTTATTAGTGAGAACATATTTTTTTTAAGATAGCTACCGTATATACTCGAGTATAGGCCTACCCGAGTATAAGCCGACCCCCATATTTTTGCCACAAAAAACTGTGAAAACTTAATAACTCGAGTATAAGCCTAGGATGGAAAATGCAGCAGCTACTGGTAAATTTCAAAAATAAAAATAGATACCAAAAAAAGTAAAATTAATTGAGACATCAGTAGTTTAAGTGTTTTTGAATATCCATATTGAATCAGGAGCCCCATATAATGCTCCATACAGTTTATGATGGCCCCATAAGATGCTCCATACAAAATACGCCTGAAGTTCTCGGCCTATACTTGAGTATATGCAGGTTTACACATTTGGAATTAACTTGGCATTGTGACATTTGGACTGTAGATCAGCCTGGAAGTGTGAAATGCACTGCAGCTAAAAGAATATTATTTCTTTGTTTATTTTTTTTTTAAATTGTGAAAAGTCTTTTCAGAGGGTCATTTATTATTCAACCCCTCAACCCACCAGAATTCTGTTTGGTTCCCCTAAAGTATTAAGAAGTAGTTCAGGCACAAAGAACAATGAGCTTCACATGTTTGGATTAATTATCTCTTTTTCCAGCCTTTTCTGACTATTTAAGACCCTCCCCAGCACTCATACAGTACATGGTCAACATGGGAAAGACAAAGGAGCATTCCAAGGCCATCAGAGACAAGATCGTGGAGGGTCACAAGGCTGGCAAGGGGTACAAAACCTTTTCCAAGGAGTTGGGCCTACCTGTCTCCACTGTTGGGAGCATCATCCAGAAGTGGAAGGCTTATGGAACTACTGTTAGCCTTCCACGGCCTGGACAGTCTTTGAAAGTTTCCTCCAGTGCCGAGGCCAGGCTTGTCCGAAGAGTCAAGGCTAACCCAAGGACAACAAGGAAGGAGCTCCGGGAAGATCTCATGGCAGTGGGGACATTGGTTTCAGTCAATACCATAAGTAACGTACTCCACCGCAATGGTCTCCATTCCAGACGAGCCCGTAAGGTACCTTTACTTTCAAAGCGTCATGTCAAGGCTCGTCTACAGTTTGCTCATGATCACTTGGAGGACTCTGAGACTGACTGGTTCAAGGTTCTCTGGTCTGATGAGACCAAGATCGAGATCTTTGGTGCCAACCACACACGTGACGTTTGGAGACTGGATGGCACTGCATACGACCCCAAGAATACCATTCCTACAGTCAAGCATGGTGGTGGCAGCATCATGCTGTGGGGCTGTTTCTCAGCCAAAGGGCCTGGCCATCTGGTCCGCATCCATGGGAAGATGGATAGCACGGCCTACCTGGAGATTTTGGCCAAGAACCTCCGCTCCTCCATCAAGGATCTTAAGATGGGTCGTCATTTCATCTTCCAACAAGACAATGACCCAAAGCACACAGCCAAGAAAACCAAGGCCTGGTTCAAGAGGCAAAAAATCAAGGTGTTGCAGTGGCCTAGTCAGTCTCCTGACCTTAACCAAATTGAAAACTTGTGGAAGGAGCTCAAGATTAAAGTCCACATAGGACACCCAAAGAACCTAGATAACTTGGAGAAAATCTGCATGGAGGAGTGGGCCAAGATAACTCCAGAGACCTGTGCCGGCCTGATCAGGTCTTATAAAAGACGATTATTAGCTGTAATTGCAAACAAAGGTTATTCCACAAAATATTAAACCTAGGGGTTGAATAATAATTGACCCACACTTTTATGTTTAAAATTTAAAAAAATTTAACTGAGCAACAAAACTTTTTGGTTTGTAAAATTTATGCATCTGTT
This sequence comes from Ranitomeya imitator, assembly GCF_032444005.1. Taxonomy (NCBI): domain Eukaryota; kingdom Metazoa; phylum Chordata; class Amphibia; order Anura; family Dendrobatidae; genus Ranitomeya; species Ranitomeya imitator. The sequence continues at coordinate 113,556,896 of NC_091289.1, read as the reverse complement.
AATAAATCCTGCTCTTGTTTGAAATTTGAAGGCTCTAACTTATTTGCATCTTATTAAACCTGCTAAATCTGCAGGGGGTTGAATACTACTTGTAGGCACTGTATATATATATATATATATATATATATATATATATATATATATAATTTGCTATTACTTTCATTGTTTTGACTATAGCATTCTCCTGAAATGAGAAGTTAGAATAAAAAAAACATACAGAAAAAAACAAATTAAGATCTTTTCAAGCCCAGTTAATAAGTAGTTAAGTTTTTATAGTTCTCTGAGAAAAATGTGTCATGGTGTTACTGCGACAGTGTGGTGCCAGAAGACCTCAGCATCTGATTGCTTCTACTTTGGCGCTGAGAAGAAACACTTCTCCTTCATTTTAGTGGTGTTTATTCCTTGTGTCAGAACAAGGTTAATTGCCCTTGTTGGAAATCTCAGTACTCGCAGCTGAGCTCAGTTAGCCACTCTTTTTCCCTTTATAATCTTGGCTCTGTTGCAAATCCTTGTCAGAGCTAGCATTTGCTGCATAGCTTCTGGAGGGAGTAATGTTCGTATGAGGATTGTTGGAGGAGTTATCTATGATTGTTGCTTGGTTTGTATGTGTGATATTTCCTTTTCCTCCTCTATTATGATTTATTCCCCACCTCCACGCCCTGGTGTATTCCTCAGTTATATGTGAGTAAATATTTTGTATGCCTGGAGCTTTTTGTTAACCCTTGCTTGTGTTGCCTTGTTCGTCAGGTTGGTGTTCTAAGGTGCACACTAGCTTCCCTCTTCCCTGAGTGGGTGAAGAGAACAGATGGATTGCTGACTCAGAAGATAAGGCAAAGGTGGAGGCCCCAACATATTCATCTTCAGAAGTATCCTGGAGAATAGGGCGAGCTAGGGCAAGCTTTGCAAAACATTATTGAGGCTACATTATTGTGGCTTCATGCCACATTCAAGAAGGGAGGTTCTCAAATTTGATTTCAAATCTCAAAAAAAGATAGCATCTCAGGTTATTAACCAACCTAAGGGAATGTCTCATACACAGTTTTCTATTCATTTGATTTGGAGAAATCTGAGTTAGAAATTCCACTGCCCAAAAAGACCATAAAAGGAACTTTCAGGTAAAAAATTGTTACAAATGCCACATCATAGCAAAGAATTTTATATGAGAGGGCACCACAATAAATAAATAAATAGGGATACACCCTCGGTCTGCACATGCACATAGAACCATAGAGAAGAGAAAGCTGTAGACCAAAAACAGGGGATCACCAAAATAATACTGAATACGTTTTTATTGAATTCAAAACACAAACACACACACAGTATAAAAACAATTAAAAGTCACAACCACATGACGGATGGAAAACCCAAAGTAGCTCTAAGCTTTGTTATAAGCTACTTTGGGTTTTCCATCCGTCATGTGGTTGTGACTTTTAATTGTTTTTATACTGTGTGTATTTGTGTTTTGTATCCAATAAAAACGTATTCAGTATTATTTTGGTGATCCCCTGTTTTGGTCTACAGCTTTCTCTTCTCTATGGTTCTAAATGCCCCATCATTAGTATTATAAAATTTCTCTCAAAACAAGGGGTGGGTAAAGGGTGCACAATATTTTATTGTCAGATTTTGTGAGATGTGCTAACTCAAGCATAATGACCTTTAACCACTTTGATTTGAGGACTAATTTGAGCTTATTGACAATGTGGCATCATGGTCAACAAATCTTGTTCTATGGAATAGATTTGTTAACAATTTTATGCATATTGATCAAATCCAGATGTTTTCTGAGATGCCAATTAGAAATCTTTATAAATGACAGGGATGTATAATAGATTCAGGGGTTGTAGTTTCATGTGACCCTTGAGCCAGGGGTGGTGGGATGGGGCAAATTGGTTAATTTAGCCTGTATGAAAAAAAACCAGTGCTTTGGAAGACCAATGATATTTTCGAGTCATATTAGAGTTTACTCTCATTTCCATAATAGGGCACGATACCTTTGCTGCATAACAAAATGCTATTGCAAAGGGCAATATAACCAAAACAATCAGTGCATACACATTACATGGTTTCAAGACCTTACAACTCCTATTGTTACATGGCTGCACATTGCTAAACTATATAGCAGGACCTTTTGCCTGCCATAGTCTGGTGATCTCATCCAGATCATGTGACCTGACACACCTGACCACTGCACTTCCTGGTTATAACAGGCTATAAACGCTCGGTCTGTGCAATAGACCAACTGCACTTCTCACAGGCAATGCAGCTCTCCAAATTGGAAAGAGAAGGAGATCCAGCTCAACGAAATAGTGAAAAATCCATAATTTATTTCACTTAAAATATTGCTTAGTCACCGGAAACGCGTTGACCTTGGTTTTAATTTTTTTGTATGCTGATGTTTTGTCCTTTCACTATATTTTAAGTGAAATAAATTATGGATTTTTCACTATTTCGTTGAGCTGGATCTCCTTCTCTTTCCTGTTCGTCCACGCCCTGACACAGCGGTTCCGTGCTCCGAGCTCTTGGGAATGTCGGTATGGTGAGCTGGATTTTGTTTTTTCCAGCTCTCCAAATTCCCTGGGCCAGCACACATGATTTATTCATCAAGCAGAAATCAAGTGCTACTACTCTTTTGAACCAATATAACCATTTTGTGCACACTATATGTGACCTTTTTAACATACTGAGCCACTATCCTTTATTACAGAATATATAACGGTGCTATTAAACCTAACTACTACACCAGACTACATTTTCCCGGTCTGTTCATCAGACCCACGGCACTGGTAACTTTCCCTGTGCTAGGACACGTGGTTCCCTAAACAAGCAGCATAAAGGTATTGCAGTTACAATACATTATGGCCACTACAATGCACATAATTAAATTTACTACATACTGTACCACTACTTTATGTGACAGAACATATACAGGTTACTCTAATAACCCTTTCCTCAACCCTCCAGTTATCTGGTGACTACCTACCCCCATCTCTTATCACACTTTATCTTTCAAAAGAATACTGATCTTCCTGCTCTATTCTTTGCTATACTGGCAGAAATACCTCCTATTTTGACTTTTCCGTGGGACACCGTTATAACCTTTATATTTCATTGCTATGCTAAAAGCTCTTCCAAAATTCTAGAAGATTGATAAAGATGTGATGTTGTTTATAGCCATGACTCTGAATATTTTCTCCCTGGCTGTATTAGGGCTCATGCTGCATTTGCATTGAAGATATGAGGTTCTACTATTGTCTATACGATGAGGTGAACCAATTTTTATGTTCGTCACTACCACTTTAGTTTGATGTATTTGCATTTGTCACTTTTTGACACTGTAGGGATATCACTCACTCAGGTGCGACGGCTGACACTCAGGAGGCACGTTCATTTAAAAGTTCACAGGGTTTATTACTTCATAAACCACATGGCAAAATAACAGCAAACAAATAGCCTTTAGCTCAGGAAAAGAAAACAAAGTGTCCAGTCCATCAGGCTCAGTCCTGGAGCCTTCACACACTCAGGAGGGTTTTCACCTCCACACATATCTGCTGTGTTAAGCATTAGCCTGTCTTATATAAAGCTAACCACACCCAGTAACCCATCACATGACTAGCCATGTGGTCTGACATCACCACAGGTCCTGAAACACATATATATACATGGTTATGTACAGCAAAGAAATACTCCGGGCTACATTACAGCAACAAGGCACTTATGTGGCACATACCTCCCGTCGACTACACACCCTTTAGCCATGCTACATACCTCCCCCCTCTGCCTAAAGCCGTGGGGCTTGGCACTTTCCCCCACTAAACAAGGGATTCTTCATAGGGCATCCGCATTACCGTGCAGCTTTCCGGCCCTATGTTCCACATGGAAACTGAAGTCCTGCAGGGCTAAGAACTAACGGGTGACCATAGCATTTCTACCCTTTGTTTCCCTCATCCATCTAAGTGGGGCATGGTCAGATATTAGTCTGAATTTACGATCAAGCAGATAGTACCGTAACGTGTCCACCGCCCACTTTATGGCCAAACACTCTTTTCCTACGACTGAGTATTTCCTCTCAGAGGAGGACAGCTTTCTACTCAGATATAGAACAGGATGCTCCTCCCCATGTAGCTCTTGGGAAAGGACTGCTCCTACCCCAACATCTGACGCATCTGTCTGAAGAATAAATTATTCCTTGAAGTCTGGGGCCATCAGAATGGGCTGCTTACATAGAGCCCCTTTCAACTCTTGGAAGGCTGACTCTGTCTCTTCGGACCATTTAACCATCACCGATTTTGTCCCCTTTAGCAGATCAGTCAGAGGCGCAGCCACTGTGGCGAAGTTCGGGATGAACCTCCTGTAATATCCCACGATTCCCAGAAAGGCTTTAACTTGCTTTTTGGAGAGTGGTTTCGGCCATGTTTGGATTGCCTCCACTTTCCTGATTTGGGGCTTTATTTCTCCACGACCCACTATATAGCCTAGGTATTTAGCTTCTTCCTTACCCAAGGCACACTTCTTCGGGTTTATTGTAAACCCCGCCTGTCTTAGAGCATCAAACACCGCTTGGACTTTCTCCAGATGACTCTCCCAGTCCGGGCTAAAGATGATGATATCATCTAGGTACGCAGCAGCGTAGGCCTTATGGGGTGCAAGGACTCTATCCATAGCCCTCTGGAAGGTCGCTGGAGCTCCCTGTAGGCCAAACGGCATCCGGACATACTGGAAGCATCCATCAGGTGTCGAAAAGGCCGTCTTCTCCTTGGCTTCCTGTGCCATGGGGATCTGCCAATACCCCTTTGTCAATCCAAGGTGGATATATATCTGGCGTGCCCAAGCCTTTCAATGAGCTCATCAACGCGGGGCATGGGATAAGCGTCAAACTTGGAGACCTCATTCAACTTCCCATAGTCATTGCAAAACCTCCACTCTCCATCAGATTTTGGGACCAGGACAATTGGGCTTGACCAACCGCTCTTGGATTCCTCAATGACTCCAAGCTTCAACATACGCTCCACCTCCTTGGAGATAACTTCTCGACAAGCCTCAGGAATACGATAGGGCTTCATGTTCACCTGCACATGTGGCTCTGTTAGGACCTCGTGCTCTATGACCTTCGTGTGTCCTGGCAACTCTGAAAACAGGTCCCTGTTTTTCTGGAGTAACTCCCGGCACTGCTGTTTCTGGGTCTTCGATAGCGTCTCCGCTATAGTAACCGCTCCAACCTCACCTTCTGGGTTGCTTAACAAAGATGGAGTTACTGCCGGCTCTCTATCTTGCCACGGCTTGATGAGGTTGACATGGTATACTTGGAATGGTTTCCGTCTTCCTGGTTGGTGAATTTTATAATTTACTTCACCAAGCTTCTCGACAACCTCATACGGCCCTTGCCATTTGGCCAAGAACTTGCTTTCCACCGTCGGAACTAACACAAGAACTCGGTCTCCCGGATTGAACTGCCTCACTTTTGCAGACCGGTTGTAGACTCTGGCCTGAGCTTCTTGTGCCTGGAGGAGGTGTTCTTTCACGATAGGCATCACCTTTGCAATCCTCTGCTGCATCAGGGCCACATGCTCAATGACGCTTCTGTGAGGCGTGACTTCGGCTTCCCAGGTTTCCTTAGCTATATCCAGGAGTCCTCGCGGATGTCGGCCATACAGAAGCTCAAACGGTGAGAACCCTGTGGAGGCCTGTGGAACTTCACGAATGGAAAACATCAGATAGGGTAAGAGACAATCCCAGTCTCTACCGTCTTTCTCTATAGCTTTTCTCAGCATGCTCTTCAGTGTCTTGTTAAATCTCTCAACAAGGCCATCTGACTGGGGATGGTACACCGAGGTCCTCAACTGGGAGATTTTAAGGGCTTTGCATAACTCCCTCATTACCTTGCTCATGAAAGGTGTCCCCTGGTCAGTCAGGATCTCCTTCGGCAGACCTGTCCGGGAAAAGACATGGACCAACTCGCGGGCTATACTCTTCGAGGAAGAATTTCTCAAGGGAATTGCCTCAGGATAGCGTGTGGCATAGTCCAGGATGACTAATATATACTGATGGCCCTGGGCTGATTTAACTAAGGGACCAACCAAGTCCATGGCAATTCTCTCGAACGGCACCTCAATAATGGGCAGTGGCACAAGGGGGTTCCGGAAATGAGGAGTGGGAGCAGTTAGCTGACATGTAGGGCAGGACCTGCAATAGTTCACTATTTCCCGGTGACACCCAGGCCAATAGAACCTCTGCACAACCCGTTCCTGCGTTTTTTCCACCCCTAGGTGTCCACCCAAGATGTGTGAATGGGCCATGTCCAACACCTTCCGTCTATATGGACCCGGCACTACCAACTGCTCTACCAACTCCTCCCTTATTTTTGTGACCCGGTACAACAACTCCCCACTCATCAGAAAATGGGGAAATCTCGTGTCTGCCCCCATCTCCTGTACCACCCCGTCAATAACTGTGACATTATTAAAGGCTTACCTCAGAGTGGGGTCCCTATGTTGGGCAGTCCCAAAATTTTCACCGGTTACTTCTAACTCCAGAATGTCAGATGCAGGGGATACTTCCTCCTCATCCCCAACCAGAACACAAAAGGGAAACCTGTCTGACTCCGGGTGTGGCGACACCCTTCCAGCGTTCATTGGTTCCCTACTCTTGCTAGGGAGCTCAGAACCTTTTGCCCACAAATCCCAAAACAAACAGAAATCCCGGCCAATAATTATAGGGTGCAACAAGTCCTGCACAATGCCGACTATGTGGGACTCAGTGCCACATGCTGTTTCAATGTCCACCCTGGCCATAGGGTAGTCCTTTGCATCACCATGTATGCACCGCACTCCGACCTTCTTTCCCGGGAGCAGGTGGAGAGGAAAAGTGGCCCTCACCAGGCTCACTAGGCTCCGTGAGTCTAACAGTGCCGTTACTGCTCGACCGTTCACCTTTACAGGACACGCTTGAGGTCCCTCGTTGGGCGGAGAGTTCACACTGCAGGCTGGATACGCATAGTATGAACAACGGCGTCCCATGCTGCAGTCCATCTGCTCAGTGGTCTGGGAACAACGGGCAGCTATATGTCCTGGCCCGTGGCACCTCCAACAAATAATATCACCCGTAGGGACCTTGGGCACCACCTCCCCCGCCCTTTGTGACCTTGGACGCGCCACCCATTTTTGGGACTCAGCTCCCTTCTGGGACCCCCAGTACGGCATGGGTTGTCTCCCAGAGGAGCCTTCCCTTCCAAACCTTGGTATCTCTCAACCAGTCCGATCAGCTCGTCGGCATTCTGGGGATCACCCTGGGCAACCCAAGTCTGTATGGACCTCGGGAGGGAATGCACAAACCGATCCATCATCACTCGTTCCACCATCTGTGCAGGTGTACACGACTCTGGCTGCAGCCATTTCTGGACCAGGTGCAACAGGTCAAATATTTGAGAGCAAGGTGGTTTGTCCCGGTGATAGGCCCAGCAGTGAACTCGCTGTGCCCTGACAGTCAGTGTCACCCCCAAACGTGCGAGAATCTCAACTTTCGATTTGTGATACTCTTTGGCATCCTGCAAGGTCAAATCATAGTATGCCTTCTGCGGTTCTCCCGTCAGGTATGGCGCCAGTACCTCTGCCCACTGCTCTGTTGGAAGTTTTTCCCTCTCAGCGACCCTCTCAAACACCGTCAGGAAGGCCTCAACATCATCCCCGGGAGTCATTTTCTGCAATGCGCGTCTTACCGTCTTCCGGACGTGGGTGTCATCAGCCAGACCTGGAGTTGGGGCGCTCGTCCTGCCCTGGATGGCGGTTGCCAGAAGCTGCATCTGCTGCCGTTGCTCCTGCTGGTTCTGTTGCATCTTCTGCCGATGCTCCTGCTGGCTCTGCCGTTGCTCCTGCTGGCTCTGTTGTATCTGCTGCTGGCTCTGTTGTATCTGCTGCATCAACAGCCTGTTGGTCTCTTGCTGCCGTTGCTCCTGCTGTGACTGCAACTGGACCAAGTGTTTCAGCAGGTCCTCCATTTTCCCTGGCAATGCTTGCTGGCTTACAACAGACTTGACCCAGGACATTCAATAATAGACTTACGTCTTCCGCTGGGAACGCTGCCCGCATTCTCCACCAATTGTAGGGATATCAGTCACTCAGGTGCAACGGCTGACACTCAGGAGGCACATTCCTTTAAAAGTGCACAAGGTTTATTACTTCATAAACCACATGGCAAAATAACAGCAAACAAACAGCCTTTAGCTCAGGAAAAGAAAACAAAGTGTCCAGTCCATCAGGCTCAGTCCTGGAGCCTTCACACACTCAGGAGGGTTTTCACCTCCACACATATCTGCTGTGTTAAGCATTAGCCTGTCTTATATAAAGCTAACCACACCCAGTAACCCATCACATGATTAGCCATGTGGTCTGACATCACCACAGGTCCTGAAACACACATATATATATATATACATGGTTATGTACAACAAAGAAATACTCCGGGCTACATCACAGCAACAAGGCACTTATGTGGCACATACCTCCTGTCGACTACACACCCTTTAGCCATGCTACAACACATATTTCTTTTGTATATCTCCATAGTTTCTGATGAAGGTCTATACCCAGACCGAAAACATTTAATTGCTCACTGTATACAAAATAAATTGGAATCTTTTTTTCTCCACACTGTACATTTTGAGTGCCGATTTTTTTTACTTAAATTTCATGTTAGAGTTTGCACATTGAGCACCAACAGTTTCAAATTATGCAATTGATAAATGGAATATTTATCATCCAATTTCCCTTAAAAAGGGACCCCAAGATGAGAGAACAAGACTTCATTAGAATTAGACATTGTTAATAAAATACAGAAATTAAATGAAAAGCCAATGAGCTACAATGGTTGCTTACCAAAATGGCTTTTTGGAATGAATTCTTAAAGATGTCAGAAGACATTAGTAATTGACAGCAGGCTCAACTATTCCACAGGTGAGATCTGCAGGTATACAAACTCATTCTCAGATGTCAATCATAGCAAGTTCAAGTTCATTTTCATTCTCTTTTGAAAGTTTCTTCATTTTGATCAATAAGTGCAAAATAAAATGAACCCTTTCATGCTGAAGCCTGTTTTCACTTTCCTGGTCAGCCCAATCTTTCAATTCTGACCAGTGTCATTTTATACCAACAGAGAACAAATGGTGCACTAAATTTCATAAAACTAAATATTTATTAGAATATTTTAAAATACAAATAAAAATAAGAATAAAAATTAAAAAAGCAGAGTAAGCCAATGGAGGACCACACATATATATATACAGTTAGGGCCAGAAATATTTGGACAGTGACACAATTTTCGCGAGTTGGGCTCTGCATGCCACCACATTGGATTTGAAATGAAACCTCTACAACAGAATTCAAGTGCAGATTGTAACGTTTAATTTGAAGGGTTGAACAAAAATATCTGATAGAAAATGTAGGAATTGTACACATTTCTTTACAAACACTCCACATTTTAGGAGGTCAAAAGTAATTGGACAAATAAACATAACCCAAACAAAATATTTTTATTTTCAATATTTTGTTGCAAATCCTTTGGAGGCAATCACTGCCTTAAGTCTGGAACCCATGGACATCACCAAACGCTGGGTTTCCTCCTTCTTAATGCTTTGCCAGGCCTTTACAGCCGCAGCCTTCAGGTCTTGCTTGTTTGTGGGTCTTTCCGTCTTAAGTCTGGATTTGAGCAAGTGAAATGCATGCTCAATTGGGTTTAGATCTGGAGATTGACTTGGCCATTGCAGAATGTTCCACTTTTTGGCACTCATGAACTCCTGGGTAGCTTTGGCTGTATGCTTGGGGTCATTGTCCATCTGTACTATGAAGCGCCGTCCAATCAACTTTGCAGCATTTGGCTGAATCTGGGCTGAAAGTATATCCCGGTACACTTCAGAATTCATCCGGCTACTCTTGTCTGCTCTTATGTCATCAATAAACACAAGTGACCCAGTGCCATTGAAAGCCATGCATGCCCATGCCATCACGTTGCCTCCACCATGTTTTACAGAGGATGTGGTGTGCCTTGGATCATGTGCCGTTCCCTTTCTTCTCCAAACTTTTTTCTTCCCATCATTCTGGTACAGGTTGATCTTTGTCTCATCTGTCCATAGAATACTTTTCCAGAACTGAGCTGGCTTCTTGAGGTGTTTTTCTGCAAATTTAACTCTGGCCTGTCTATTTTTGGTATTGATGAATGGTTTGCATCTAGATGTGAACCCTTTGTATTTACTGTCATGGAGTTTTCTCTTTACTGTTGACTTAGAGACAGATACACCTACTTCACTGAGAGTGTTCTGGACTTCAGTTCATGTTGTGAACGGGTTCTTCTTCACCAAATTAAGTATGCGGCGATCATCCACCACTGTTGTCATCCATGGACGCCCAGGCCTTTTTGAGTTCCCAAGCTCACCAGTCAATTCCTTTTTTCTCAGAATGTACCCAACTGTTGATTTTGCTACTCCAAGCATGTCTGCTATCTCTCTGATGGATTTTTTCTTTTTTTTCAGCCTCAGGATGTTCTGCTTCACCTCAATTGAGAGTTCCTTTGACCGCATGTTGTCTGCTCACAGCAACAGCTTCCAAATGCAAAACCACACACCTGGAATCCACCCCTGACCTTTTAACTACTTCATTGATTACAGGTTAATGAGGGAGATGCCTTCAGAGTTAATTGCAGCCCTTAGAGTCCATTGTCCAATTACTTTTGGTCCCTTGAAAAAGAGGACGCTATGCATTACAGAGCTATGATTCCTAAACCCTTTCTCCGATTTGGATGTGGAAACTATCATATTGCAGCTGGGAGTGTGCACTTTCAGCACATATTATATATATAATTGTATTTCTGAACATGTTTTTGTAAACAGCTAAAATAACAAAACTTGTGTCACTGTCCAAATATTTCTGGCCCTAACTGTACATGTTATGGTTTCTATTAGTGATGAGCGAGCATGCTTGCCACTATTCGGTACTCACCCAAGCATGTCAATGCTCGAGATGCTCTGAGCTCGCAGAGTATTTCCGGGGTTGCTAAGCGGGAGCTCGGATCCCCTCCCAGCATGTTTGGTGCTTTTTAGAGAGCCAATGAACATGCAGAGATTGTCTGCCACACACTGAAATGCCGCAGCCACGTTGGTTGTGGCATTACAGTGATTGGCTGGCCGCACAGCGTCATCAGATCTATATCAGACCTGGCAGACCTGGTCCCTTTGAGACCCAGTTTTGTGTTAAGTTTGAATCTATTCTTAACAAGTGCTCTATTGACCTTATCGTTTTGACCATTGAGTTTTTACAGAAAGAAATTAGTGAACGCAAGACGAGGATCACCACAAAGGAGCAATAACTTATCAGTACTTTTTCTTCTGAGGTTTTCAAGACTCTGAAAAACAAACTTGATAATACCATCTCTGAACTTTGTAATAATCTACAAACCAGAAAAAGAAACAAGCTCTTACCTGATACAGAGGACTTTAAGACTAACCAGGTATACCGATTTCATTCTACTGGTTCCTTCAGAAACTGAAGCCTACACGGCATGGATACAGCCCAATCTCTACCAGCTCGGACAGTGATTTGGTACTTCACGTTCAACTTTTTTAGAACCATGTCAGGCCTGGCCAAACAGAGGAAGACGCGGAGAGGGGGAGGCGAAACCGGTCCAGATCAACACAAGATGACAACGAGATCACAGGTATGAATGCCCCTACCAACGTTGTCTTCAACATCTCATCGCAGTGCCTTTCTCCCTCCGAAATGACCCTGTTGCAGAAAGAATTAACGTTCTGCTCTGTTCCAAGTTTCAACACCTTCCAACTTGATCAATAGCTACACCATTTTTTTACAACTTTGAGATTGAAGGCCCATTTTTGTAATCAACCAAGAGGAAATCCTCCTGTTCAGGCAACTTTATGGACGGGTTACGCTTTAAAAGCTCTGAATCTACGGATTCCTAATTCTTTTCAGCCATCACGATCATATCATCTAATAGAAACCCCAGTGAAGGCACTGGCTTTGGCTCTGGTTCAGGCATCCAAGCTACATGAAATCATGGAGGTTTCCTGACCCTGGATCTAAGTCTCGGGTCACTCGAGCAACCATGGTCTGTCCTGTCTGCCAGTAGTCAGGACATTATGCCAGGAAATGTCCCCAGCGGTCAGGAAAACTACCGCATCTAGTGACCATTGGTGGCATTTTCCTCCAAACTCTCCTCCAAACTTCTCCATCCACTCATACAGTAGAGCTTTGCATGGATACTGTGGTGGAGGGCAACTTTATGTCTTCTGCCTTTGCCCAACAGCACACAATTCCCCTGGAGATGCTCGCCAAACAAGTGGCCATACAATTGGTAAATGGGTCGACTCTGCCCTCACAGATAACACATCAGACCATCCCATTTACTCTATCCATGTTTCCATCCCATCAGGAGATTATCTCACTGCTAGTCATTCTCAAAGGAATTGATGAGGTCCTCTTAGGGATACCATGGCTACGCTACCACTTCCCTTATATAGAGTGGTTCTCAGGGAGAATTCTGGGATGGAGTGAATCCTATCCACTATCTCTCCTGGAGATGAAGGCAATGACTCAGTACATCCAGGAAAATCTGGCAATAGGATTCATTAGGTAGTCGGTGTCACCTGCAGGGGCAGGGTTCTTCTTTGTGCACAAGAAGAACGGAGAACTACTTTCATGCGTAGATTACAGGGGTCTTAACACTATAACCATTAAGAACAAGTACCCTCTGTCCCTGATATCTGAGCTTTTTAGTAGGTTTCAGGGAGCGAGAGTTTTTATCAAGCTTGATCTGCGGGGTGCTTACAACCTGATTCGCATCCATGAGGGAGACAAATGGAAGATGGCATTTAACACCAGGGACATACTGGTGGCCGCATATGGCCAGTGACAACAGATATTATATTCGGGTGTGTGTCTCCTGCGCCAAGAATAGGTCTCCTGGGCTACTTTACCCCCTGCCAGTGGTGGACAGACCTTGGTAAATGGGCAGGATGGACTTTTTGGTGGGCTTACCCAAGTCCCGTAGCTGCCCCATTATCTGGGTAGTCACCAACCATTGTTCCAAAATTGTGCACCTGGTGCCTCTTCAGCGGGTATCTTCTGCACCAGCCTTGGCGGTGTTGCTCTTTAAGCATGTTTTTCACCTACACGGTATGCCTGACAAAATTGTCAGTGACTGGGGTCCCCAGTTTGCATTTCAGTTCTGGAGCGAGCTTTGTTGCCTACTCAGCATTGAGCTGAATCTCTCTTCAGCTTACCATCCCAAGACGAATGGGTTGGTAGAGATGGCCAACCAGACCCTGGTCACATATCTGCAACATTTTGTTTTTTGGCCAGGCAGGATGACTGGGTATACTTGCTACTGTGGGCAGAGTTTGGGCTGAACAACGCCATAGCCAATTCCAGTGGGCAGACCACATTACTCCTTAACTACGGCCAGCATCCGCGGTTTCATGTGCCCGTGCCCATGTCTTGCACCAACTCTAGGGTGGCAGACTGGGAGGTGGAGGCACATGACATTTGGGACCACACACAGGATGCCATCCAGGCCTCCAAAGAAAGAATGAGGGTTCTGCTGATGCACAACAGTGCCCCGCTCTGACCTTTGCTCCTGGCGACTTAGTTTGGCTTTTTGCCCATTACATCAGGCTGCGAGTTGAGTCCATTAAGTTTGTGCCTCGCTACATAAGTCCCTTCATAGTCCTGGAACAGGTTAACCCTGTTGTCTATTGTCTGGCGCTTCTTCCATGCCTAGGTATCACCGACACCCCCTGAGGAAGTCTCTGGTATAGACACGAAACGTACGATGGGGTCACCCGCCATCATTTGGGGCTCATTACCATCTGAGTAGTGTTGTGCACTGGGCCTGGTAAGTTTTGCCCTTTATTTATTATACAGTCCCTTTACTCGGCAGATCTCCAGCTGGTCTTGATCTATGTTGATTTACCTGACCTTTTTCTTTTTTTTTTTTTTTGCCTTACTTTTGGCTTTAAACCTTTCTATAGTGCTCCCGCTGCTTCTGTGGATCCCCGCATTGTTATACAATACTTGGGCTTTATTTATTGTGCCTTATTTTTGGCTCTACTTACCTAGCACATGGATAAGCATTCAAATGTAAATCAGATAGATGTACTACCTCTGAACGCCCATGTGCACCTCTCTACTGTATGTACTTCCGTGTCCTTGTCCTGATTGACAATTTTATTATATGTGGTTTTTCTTTGATTTTTTGAAATACATTTTGTACTTTCTTACTTATTTATTGGTTACTCCAGTTTTTCTCCTATTTATATAGTTACATTACGGAGTCAATAAAATATTGTGAATGTGGGTTGATACTACTTAGTATCCCCACTTTTGGCATATTAAATATGCAATGGGGTTTTTTTCATCTGTGTCTTTCAGCTGAGAAGTGTTAATCCCAGATATATTCAAAGCCATGGGTCTGATCCAGACTTTAGTCTGATTCAGGTATCTTTCACATTCCATCTTTCAAATTACATATTTCAAATTTCATTACTCTGAATTAGGCTGGAATTCTAGAATGCATTTGGCCACTCATCACTGCTACAATATTATCATCATCATCATCATCATCACCATCTGTACTATCTAATTTGAGCTGTTCTCCTCTTACCACAGGTATGCACTGACTGTCCCCAGCTCTCCCTTGTTGCTGAATGTCTCTGTAAATTGCATTGATTTTCTATAGTATGCACTGACTGTCCCCAGCTCTCCCTGGTTCCTGACTGTCTCTGTAAATTGCATTGATTTTCTATGGTATGCAATGACTGTCCCCAGCTCTCCCTGGTTCCTGAATGTCTCTGTAAATTGCATTGATTTTCTATGGTATGCTGTGCTTACCCAATCACTCTGTGTCCACAATATATTACACTGCTCCTGTGTTTGCCGAAATATCTGAGTGGTCATTGTAACCCTTCCCCCCCGCTTTATGACCTTTGCGTAACTGTGAACATGTGTTCTGGCCCCACTTACCCACATTCTCTCACAGCTGAGCAGTGTTAATCCCAGATATATTCAAAGCCATGGGTCTGATCCAGACTTTAGTCTGATTCAAGCATATTTCAAATTCCATCTTTCAAATTGCAGATTTCTAATTACATTACTCTGAATTAGATTTGAATTGGACTGGAATTTGACTGTAAGGAATATCAAACCACTACAATATTTCGGTTTCTTTTCTCTTTCACACCTATATTACTCTATTTTTCCCTACCTCCTGTAATCCCCCACCTCGTAAGGAGCTAGTAATTTCACCCTCCATCCTCCCCAGACATCTCACCTCCTCCTCACAGCTGTTCTTCCACATACAATCCTTTTTCTCCAGACACACATGGCCACATCATGTCCTATCCTGCTCCCACCTTCTAATGCTCTCTCTGCCACTCCTCACTGCTGGTGATGTATCCCGAAATCCTGGCCCTCCTCAACACATCCCAACACTCATTTTTAACCCCCTGGCACGATCACCTCTACGTGTTTTTCCCAACCATGATAATCTCACACCCATTCATCCAGCCCCCACTCCCCAGTCCCCTTACCTGGAGCACTATGGTACGCACGCTCCGTCTGCAATAAACTACCATTTGTCCGTGACCTCTTCATTACCAACAAATGCTCCTTCCTCGGCATCACTGAAACCTGGTTCACCCCCTCTGACTCAGCTTCTCCGGCTGCACTTTCCTATAGCGATTCCACCTCTCTAACACCCTTTGCCCCAGCGACAAATATGGTGGAGATGTTGGCTTGCTCCTGTCCAACACCTGCTCTTTTACTCCAATCCTGCTACCACCCTTCGCTACTCTTCCCTCGTTTGAAGTGCACTCTGTCCACATCTATTCCCCCTCCAACCTCCAGTTGGCAGTCATCTACTGCCCCCCAGAACTAGCCATCTCCATCTTTCTTGACCACTTCACCATCTGGCTACTTCATTTTCTCTCTGCTGACATCCCCACTATCATCATGGGTGACTTCAATATCCCTATTGATACTTTCATCTCAGCTGCCTCTAAACTTTTATCTCTCACTGCCTCCTTTGGCCTCACTCAATGGTCGTCTGCGGCCACTCACAAAGATGTCACACACTAGACCTTATCTTTACCTGCTCCTGTTTCCTTACTAATCTCACTAACTCACTCCTCCCCCTGTCTGACTACAACCTACTGACATTCTCTTCCCTCTCCTCTCCTAGTGTGCAAACCCCACTCTACATACTCACCCTTGCAGAAATCTCAAACACCTCAATTTACTATCTCTGAGTCCCTTCTCCCTCTTACAAACATAGCTTCCCTTCATGACACAGATGGTGCTGCCTCTTTTTATAACACCACAATAACAGCAACACTCGATTCGGCCACCCCCTCATGCATAGCAAAACTCAAACAATCAACAGGCAACCCTAGCTGAGCAGCCTGACCAAAGAACTTAGATGAGCTTCCAGAGTCGCTGAGCGGAGATGGAAGTGATCCTGCTCTGCTGACCACTTCATTGCATACAAGCAGTCCCACGCCAGCTTCAAGTCCATGCTCACAGCCGCAAAACAAACCTACTTCTCATCTCTCATATCCTCCCTGTCTCACAACCCTAAACAGCATTTCAACTTTCAATTCGCTACTCCGTCCCCCAGCCCATCCTCCCTCCCCTCTCACTTGTACTGAAGACTTTGCCTCTTTCTTTAAACTGAAGATCAATATGATAAGAGAACGTTTTGGCCCACAGCGCCCAATGCCCCTCTCAGCTTCTCAACCCTGTTCCTGCAAAACCAGCTTCTCCACCATGACAGAAAATCAGGTCTCCACCCTCCTGTCAAGATCACACCTCACCACTTGCACTCTTGACCCACTCCAGTCCAACCTCATCCCGAACCTCGCCAGTCTTCATTCCAACCCGAAAAAAAAAAAAAAAAAAAAAGAGAAAAAGGAGCCACTATATATATATGCACACCACGGACATATGAAACAACAATAACTCATATAAAGTAACAAGAATTTTATTGGCAAACCACACAAAGAAAATTTAAAACATAATTAAAAACAATGCATATAAACAACTTGGTCCCTCCGTTATTATAAACATATAGTGTTATAGTATACAATCATATGCCTGCAAAACAATGTAAAGGGAAAACCTATCCCCTGGCTCATGAGGTCAAAATGGGGACATACCCAAAACCTGGACACAAATACTGACTGCCCTGAGCCACCAAACTGATGGAAAAGTGCATGCAAAAGAGCGGAAAACAGTAGCTAACTGCACAATAACATAGTGACCTACAAGCGATCACTCATAACGGACGCATGGGGGAAAAACCCCAAACAAGAAATAGGCAGTAAGACAGTGCCCAGTACGATTAGCGGGTTAAATAACTCATAATAGAGCCAAGAGGTGCAGTATTACCCAGAGGAGTAACAGAGGACAAAATCCCCATGTGCAGGCACACCGGAACCAAGGCAACGCGACCCCACGCGTATCGCCCTCTGAATAGGGCTTCGTCAGGGGAAGATGTGGTGTGGATACCAAGTCCTGTTAATATAGCAACTAATGATACAGACCTGATGAAGATCAGGTGAGCAGGAGCATGGAGTAGACGGCAATAAGCTGTGTTCACCATTGCACATGCGGCATATAGAACAGACGTACCTCCCTGCAGAGCAGAGAGAGAGCCTGGCAATAACAGTGCGCAGGCGCAGTGTGGCAAGAGGCGCCAATGAGCATGGAGCGGGCAATAGTAAAATGCAGTACTTGTTGTGCCTGAGGACATAAAGTCAAAGAGAAATGACAAGCTACCGTCATTTGAAGGAGCACAGAAAGACTCAGGATGTGGGCAAGCTTGTGCAGCCTAATCAGGGGTGCATATACAGAATATCAACCCAAAGGGAAAAAAAAATAAAAAATACACACATAGGGCAAAATAAGTCAAATGACATGAAAAATGTCTAAATCATAAGGGCAAACCCCCCCACTGATGAAAATATATGGGGGGAAAAGGCAAGATAGTGTGAATAGGAAACCGGGAAAAAGGGACAAATTGTCAATCCCTAACCCATGTATACACCAACACATAAAGCCAGATTTATCATTCATAAACATACAAGCCACATTCAGCCCCCGGGGGTATTAAACACCTACCGCATATATAATTCACATATACGCATCATAAAAATTTTTTTTAATAAAGACCCAAATGCGTGCATATATCAAAATAGTTTTATTAACCCCTTCAAGACCCAGCCTATTTTGACCTTAAAGACCTTGCCGTTTTTTGCAATTCTGACCAGTGTCCCTTTATGAGGTAATAACTCAGGAACGCTTCAACGGATCCTAGCGGTTCTGAGATTGTTTTTTCGTGACATATTGGGCTTCATGTTAGTGGTAAATTTAGGTCAATAAATTCTGCATTTATTTGTGATAAACACGGAAATTTGGCGAAAATTTTGAAAATTTCGCAATTTTCACATTTTGAATTTTTATTCTGTTAAACCAGAGAGTTATGTGACACAAAATAGTTAATAAATAACATTTCCCACATGTTTACTTTACATCAGCACAATTTTGGAAACAAAATTTTTTTTTGTTAGGAAGTTATAAGGGTTAAAATTCGACCAGCGATTTGTCATTTTTACAACGAAATTTACAAAACCATTTTTTTTAGGGACCACCTCACATTTGAAGTCAGTTTGAGGGGTCTATTTGGCTGAAAATACCCAAAAGTGACACCATTCTAAAAACTGCACCCCTCAAGGTACTCAAAACCACATTCAAGAAGTTTATTAACCCTTCAGGTGCTTCACAGCAGCAGAAGCAACATGGAAGGAAAAAATGAACATTTAACTTTTTAGTCACAAAAATTATCTTTTAGCAACAATTTTTTTAATTTCCCAATGGTAAAAGGAGAAACTGAACCACGAAAGTTGTTGTCCAATTTGTCCTGAGTACGCTGATACCTCATATGTGGGGGTAAACCACTGTTTTGGCGCACGGCAGGGCTTGGAAGGGAAGGAGCGCCATTTGACTTTTTGAATCAAAAATTGGCTCCACTCTTTAGCGGACACCATGTCACGTTTGGAGAGCCCCCGTGTGCCTAAAAATTGGAGCTCCCCCACAAGTGACCCCATTTTGGAAACTAGACGCCCCAAGGAACTTATCTAGATGCATAGTGAGCACTTTGAACCCCCAGGTGCTTCACAAATTGATCCGTAAAAATGAAAAAGTACTTTTTTTTCACAAAAAAATTCTTTTAGCCTCAATTTTTTCATTTTCACATGGGCAACAGGATAAAATGGATCCTAAAATGTGTTGGGCAATTTCTCCTGAGTACACCAATACCTCACATGTGGAGGTAAACCACTGTTTGGGCACATGGTAAGGCTCGGAAGGGAAGGAGCGCCATTTGACTTTTTGAATGAAAAATTATTTCCATCGTTAGCGGACACCATGTCGCGTTTGGATAGCTCCTGTGTGCCTAAACATTGGAGCTCCCCCACAAGTGACCCCATTTTGGAAACTAGACCCCCCAAGGAACTAATTTAGATGCCTAGTGAGCACTTTAAACCCTCAGGTGCTTCACAAATTGATCTGTAAAAATGAAAAAGTAATTTTTTTTCACAAAAAAATTCTTTTCGCCTCAATTTTTTCATTTTCACATGGGCAGTAGGATAAAATGGATCATAAAATTTGTTGGGCAATTTCTCCCGAGTACGCCGATACCTCATATGTGGGGGTAAACCACTGTTTGGGCACTCGGCAGGGCTCGGAAGAGAAGGCGCGCCATTTGACTTTTTGAATGGAAAATTAGCTCCAATTGTTAGCGGACACCATGTCGCGTTTGGAGAGCCCCTGTGTGCCTAAACATTGGAGCTCCCGCACAAGTGACCCCATTTTGGAAACTAGACCCCCCAGGGAACTTATCTAGATGCATATTGAGCACTTTAAACCCCCAGGTGCTTCACAGAAGTTTATAACGCAGAGCCATGAAAATAAAAAATAATTTTTCTTTCCTCAAAAATGATTTTTTAGCCTGGAATTTCCTATTTTGCCAAGGATAATAGGAGAAATTGGACCCCAAATATTGTTGTCCAGTTTGTCCTGAGTACGCTGATACCCCATATGTGGGGGTAAACCACTGTTTGGGCGCACGGCAGGGCTCGGAAGGGATGGCACGCCATTTGGCTTTTTAAATGGAAAATTAGCTCCAATCATTAGCGGACACCATGTCACGTTTGGAGAGCCCCTGTGTGCCTAAACATTGGAGATCCCCCAGAAATGACACCATTTTAGAAACTAGACCCCCAAAGGAACTAATCTAGATGTGTGGTGAGGACTTTGAACCCCCAAGTGCTTCACAGAAGTTTATAACGCAGAGCCATGAAAATAAAAAAAAAAATTATTTTCTCAAAAATGATCTTTTAGCCTGCAATTTTTTATTTTCCCAAGGGTAACAGGAGAAATTTGACCCCAAAAGTTGTTGTCCAGTTTCTCCTGAGTACGCTGATACCCCATATGTGGGGGTAAATCACTGTTTGGGCACATGCCGGGGCTCGGAAGTGAAGTAGTGACGTTTTGAAATGCAGACTTTGATGGAATGCTCTGTGGGCGTCACGTTGCGTTTGCAAAGCCCCTGATGTGGCTTAACAGTAGAAACCCCCCACAAGTGACCCCATTTTGGAAACTAGACCCCCAAAGGAACTTATCTAGATGTGTGGTGAGCACTTTGAACCCCCAAGTGCTTCATAGAAGTTTATAATGCAGAGCCGTGAAAATAATAAATACGTTTTCTTTCCTCAAAAATAATTATTTAGCCCAGAATTTTTTAATTTTCCCAAGGGTAACAGGAGAAATTTGACCCCAATATTTGTTGTCCAGTTTCTCCTGAGTACGGTGATACCCCATATGTGGGGGTAAATCACTGTTTGGGCACATGCCGGGGCTCGGAAGTGAAGTAGTGACGTTTTGAAATGCAGACTTTGATGGAATGCTCTGTGGGCGTCACGTTGCGTTTGCAAAGCCCCTGATGTGGCTTAACAGTAGAAACCCCCCACAAGTGACCCCATTTTGGAAACTAGACCCCCAAAGGAACTTATCTAGATGTGTGGTGAGCACTTTGAACCCCCAAGTGCTTCATAGAAGTTTATAATGCAGAGCCGTGAAAATAATAAATACGTTTTCTTTCCTCAAAAATAATTATTTAGCCCAGAATTTTTTAATTTTCCCAAGGGTAACAGGAGAAATTTGACCCCAATATTTGTTGTCCAGTTTCTCCTGAGTACGGTGATACCCCATATGTGGGGGTAAACTACTGTTTGGGCACATGCCGGGGCTTGGAATTGAAGTAGTGACGTTTTGAAATGCAGACTTTGATGGAATGCTCTGCGGGCGTCACGTTGCGTTTGCAGAGCCCCTGATGTGCCTAAACAGTAGAAACCCCCCACAAGTGACCCCATTTTGGAAACTAGACCCTGAAAGGAACTTATCTAGATGTGTGGTGAGCACTTTGAACCCCCAAGTGCTTCACAGACGTTTACAACGCAGAGCCGTGAAAATAAAAAATCATTTTTCTTTCCTCAAAAATTATGTTTTAGCAAGCATTTTTTTAGATTCACAAGGGTAACAGGAGAAATTGGACCCCAGTAATTGTTGCGCAGTTTGTCCTGAGTATGCTGGTACCCCATATGTGGGGGTAAACCACTGTTTGGGCACACGTCAGGGCTCGGAAGTGAGGGAGCACCATTTGACTTTTTGAATACGAGATTGGCTGGAATCAATGGTGGCGCCATGTTGCGTTTGGAGACCCCTGATGTGCCTAAACAGTGGTAACCCCTCAATTCTAACTCCAACACTAACCCCAACACACCCCTAACCCTAATCCCAACTGTAGCCATAATCCTAATCACAACCCTAACCCCAACACACCCCTAACCACAACACTAACCCCAACACACCCCTAACCCTAACCACAACCCTAATTCCAACCCTAACCCTAACCCTAAGGCTATGTGCCCACGTTGCGGATTCGTGTGAGATATTTCCGCACCATTTTTGAAAAATCTGCGGGTAAAAGGCACTGTGTTTTACCTGCGGATTTTCCGCGGATTTCCAGTGTTTTTTGTGCGGATTTCACCTGCGGATTCCTATTGAGGAACAGGTGTAAAACGCCGCGGAATCCGCACAAAGAATTGACATGCTGCGGAAAATACAACGCAGCGTTCCCGCGCGGTATTTTCCGCACCATGGGCACAGCGGATTTGGTTTTTCATATGTTTACATGGTACTGTAAACCTGATGGAACACTGCTGCGGATCCGCAGCCAAATCAGCACCGTGTGCACATAGCCTAATTCTAAAGATATGTGCACACGCTGCGGAAAACGCTGCGGATCCGCAGCAGTTTCCCATGAGTGTACAGTTCAATGTAAACCTATGGGAAACAAAAATCGCTGTACACATGCTGCGGAAAAACTGCACGGAAACGCAGCGGTTTACATTCCGCAGCATGTCACTTCTTTGTGCGGATTCCGCAGCGGTTTTACAACTGCTCCAATAGAAAATCGCAATTGTAAAACCGCAGTGAAATGCGCAGAAAAAAACGCGGTAAATCCGCCATAAATCCGCAGCGGTTTAGCACTGCGGATTTATCAAATCCGCAGCGGAAAAATCCGCAGAGGACCAGAATACGTGTGCACATTCCTAACCCTAACCCTAACCCTAGCCCTAACCCTACCCCTAACCCTACCCCTACCCCTACCCCTAACCCTACCCCTAACCCTACCCCTAGCCCTAACCCTACCCCTAACCCTAACCCTACCCCTAACCCTAACCCTAACCCTAACCCTAACCCTATTCTAACATTAGTGGAAAAAAAAAAATTTCTTTATTTTTTTATTGTCCCTACCTATGGGGGTGACAAAGGGGGGGGGTCATTTATTATTTTTTTTATTTTGATCACTGAGATAGATTATATCTCAGTGATCAAAATGCACTTTGGAACGAATCTGCCGGCCGGCAGATTCGGCGGGCGCACTGCGCATGCGCCCGCCATTTTGGAAGATGGCGGCGCCCGGGAGAAGACGGACGGGACCACGGCTGGATCGGTAAGTATGATAGGGTGGGGGGGGACCACGGGGGGGGGGATCGGAGCACGGGGGGGGGAATCGGAGCACGGGAGGGGTGGAACGGAGCGCGGGGGGCGTGGAACGGAGCACGGGGGGCTGGAATGGAGCACGGGGGTGGAACGGAGCACGGGGGGGGGGTGGATCAGAGTGCAGGGGGGGTGATTGGAGCACGGGGGGGTGATTGGAGCACGGGGGGAGCGGACACGAGCACGGGGGGGAGCGGAGCACTGGACGGAGGGGAGCCGGAGCAGTGTACCGGCCAGATCGGGGGGGTGGGGGGGCGATCGGAGGGGTGGGGTGGGGGCACACTAGTATTTCCAGCCATGGCCGATGATATTGCAGCATCGGCCATGGCTGGATTGTAATATTTCACCCGTTATAATGGGTGAAATATTACAAATCGCTCTGATTGGCAGTTTCACTTTCAACAGCCAATCAGAGCGATCGTAGCCACGAGGGGGTGAAGCCACCCCCCCTGGGCTAAACTACCACTCCCCCTGTCCCTGCAGATCGGGTGAAATGGGAGTTAACCCTTTCACCCGGTCTGCAGGGACGCGATCTTTCCATGACGCCGCATAGGCGTCATGGGTCGGATTGGCACCGACTTTCATGACGCCTACGTGGCGTCAAAGGTCGGGAAGGGGTTAAACAGCACAACATCCGGAATATATAACAATCAGGTTTTACTTAATAAAATATTATATAATATATATTTGCACATGACCCGTGATACGGCCTATACATATGCTTTTCCTTCTTTCCTTCCTCCTTTTTCCTCCTCCTTCTACTATTTCTTCTTTGCACATCCCTTTTAGAACCTACAAGGTCAAACAGTAGTCAAATAGACGCCCATTGATGAAAACATTCCCAAAATGGGAAGAGATGAATCCCGTGTCCGAGTCCTGCCCCAGAGTAGCATTGTTGAAAGAAAAATATATGCCAAGAAACGTACAAGCAAAATGGTTTAGAGTAGGGCGCCCACTACACCAACTAACCATGATCATCAAGCAAGAGAGAAAAACCCCATGAGCCAGGTGTGGAGGCAGTAATGCGCAATATGCAAGAATAGAACAATACGACAGTAATCTGTCCGGTCAGGAGCACCTGAATAGCCACCACATATAAGAATAAAACAAATATACAGAATACACCATATACGGGCAGGGCCAGCACATCGGTATGTACAAACCACCATAATACCAAAGCCATACAGAGAATGAATACAAATCACGTATATTCATCGTCCAAGTGGTAATGGATATGAAGAGTGTAACCATGCACCCAGGTGTGCTGAAGAGTTGGTGGAAGGCAACCAATGCGTAATTTTCTTAAAAAGTTTTAATCCCAGATCATTCCAACCCTAACACACCTCTTCAACATTTCACTCACAACTGGTGTCTTCCCCTCATCCTTCAAACATGCCAAGATCACACCCATCCTCAAAATGCCCTCCCTTGACCCATCTTGTGTCTAGCTATCGCCCGATATCTCTTCTCCCTTATGCATCAAAACTACTGGAACAGCATGTCCATCTTGAACTGTCCTCCCACTTCTCCTCCTGCTCCCTCTATGACTGGTTACAATCTAACTTCCAACCCCATCACTCAACTGAAACTGCCCTAACTAAAGTCACCAATGACCTACTAACCGCCAAGAGCAAGCGACACTACTCTGTTCTTCTTCTCCAGGACCCGTCTTCTGCCTTTGACACTGTGGACCACTCCCTCCTGCTACAGATTCTTGCATCTCTTTGCATCACAGGCTTGGCTCTATCCTGGATCTCGTCATATCTAGCAGACCGAACATTCAGTGTCTCCCTCTCCCACACTCACTTCACCCCTTGTCTGTCGGTGTTCCTCAAGGCTCAGTTCTAGGACCCTTACTCTTCTCCATCTACACCTTAGACCTGGGACAGCTCATAGAATCCCACGGTTTGCAGAATCATCTCTTCACCTATGACACCCATATCTACCTATCCGGACCTGACCTCACCTCCTTACTCACCAAAATCCTACACTGTCTGTCTGCTATCTCGGCCTTCTTTTCTCCTCGATTTCTAAAACTGAACATGGACAAAACAGAATTCATCATCTTTCCCATCTCACTGTACCACACCACCATACCTATCCATCAATGTCAATGGCTGCTCACTTTCCCCAGTCCTGCATGCTCAGTGCCTTGGAGTCATCCTTTAATCTGCCTTCTCTTTCAAACCACATATCCAAGCCCTTGCGTCTTCCTGCCATCTCAAATGCAAAAATATTTCCCGGATCCGCGCATTCCTTGACCACGAAACCACAAAAACACTAGTGCACACCTTTATCATCTCACGCCTTGACTGCTGCAACCTCCTACTTTCTGGCCTCCCCTCTAGCACCACTCTAATCCATCCTACACTCTGCTGCCCTACTAATCTACCTGTCACCCTGCTATTCCCCAGCCTCTCCCCTATGCCAAGCCTTTCACTGGCTTCCTATCATCCAGAGACTCCAGTTTCGAACCCATACTGTGACATACAAAGCTATCCACAACCTGTCTCCTCCATACATCTGTGACATGGTCTCCTGGTGCTTACCTTAACACAACCTTCGATCCTCACAAGATTTCCTTGTCTACTCCATCTTATCTCTTCTTCCCACAACCACATCCACGACTTCTCCCGTGCTTCCCCATACTCTGGAACTCTCAACCTCAACATATCAGACTTTCTCCTACCATGAAAACCTTCAAAATGAACCTGAAGACTAACATCTTCCGACAAGCCTACAGCCTGCAGTGATCCTCAACCTACTGATCCGCTGCACAACCAGATCTACCATCTCCTACTGTATCCTCACCCATCCCCTGCAGACTGTGAGCCCTTGTGAGCAGGGTCCTCCCTCCTTCTGTACCTGTTAGTGCCTTGTTTTTTTGCTCATGTTTATTGTATTTGTCTATATTTGCCCCCTTTTCACATGTAAAACGCCATGGAATAAATGGCGATATACAAAATGCATAATAATGATAATAATAATAATGTGTCTCTCCTAAAACCCGTTCACATGTCCCAGTTTTCTGAGTCATCTGTTGGGACATCAGGCTTGTTTACGGATGATTATGAGGTGAACGCTATTGTTGGGTTCAAGGTGATATGTTGCAAAAATTACTATCTGGTGGACTGGAAGGGTCATGGCCCAGAGGACAGGACCTGTGAACCTGTTGAGTACATTCAGGCTCCTCAGCTCATCACAGCTTTTGAACGTAGCAAGGTCCAAGGAGGGAGGGCCCAAGAAGGGGGATAATGCTGGGTGTTGAGTTCCTTGTTCTCTGCGGTCTCCCATTCTTCCCCAGCTGCAGAGGAGCCTGCTCAGCAGAGATTTCGGTCCCAGCATCTTGGCCAAGCTGATGCTCTGTGTTTGGTTACTGCAGCCATCCCCGGTCAGCTATTGTAATCAGCATAAATCAGAAGCGAGCAGATGCTTTAGGGACTAAGTCCTGCTTTTTTGTCTGGAGGTTGGGGGTCACATGCTCAGGTCCTGTTGTGGCTCTGATTGGACCACTGGGAAGGTCACAGAAGGCTGCAACTATAAAAAGTTCACAATGCTGCCCAGCCATGCGCTAGTAAAAAAACTGAACTCTGTGTGTGTGGATGTATGTTGGATATCTGGTGAAAGCTCCTAATTATTCCCCTCCTTAGTGTTGTTGCATGTTTGGGTGTTTGAGCTAACTAGTGCCAGATTGTGCCATCCAGCACTTGGCACGAGTATACTGCATCAAATTAGCAGTAACCACCAGTGCGGCGCCATGTGCAATTATTGTGCTTTCCAGGCCCTAGTCAGGGTCGTTAGTGGCGTCCGTCAGAGCGGCACTGCGCACACTTTGTGCGCTACATCTTTTAGCAGCAGTTGTGGTGCCGAGCACTAGCAAGTCTCGAGGGACTCTAACCCTGTGTCCTTGGGGGCAGACTCCTGTGACTGTACACTTATGCTCACCTTGCCGAGCTCTGTGAGCTTAACAGGTTACGGCATTTCTTTTCCATGGTAGTGCAGTTCTGTGATTCAACAGTCTGTCTCTATACACACCGGGTGACGTTAACTCGCGTGTGTTCATCTATTATACCGCCATATAGCATCCACCATTTCCGGGCAGCAGTGACCACCAGTGCGGCTCCATGTGCAATTAGTGTGCTTTCCAGGCCCTAGTCAGGGTGGTTGGTGGCATCCGCCAGAGTGGCACTGCGCACACTTAGTGCGCTACATCTTTTAGCGGCAGTTGTGGTGCCGAGCGCTAGCAAGTCTAGAGGGACTCTAACCCTGTGTCCTTGGGGGCAGAGTCCTGTGACTGTACACTTGCGCTCACCTTGCCGGGCTCTGTGAGCTTAACAGGTTACGGCATTTCTATTCCGTGGTAGTGCAGTTCTTTAAATCAACAGTCCACCTCTCTACACACCGGGTAATGTTAACTCACGTGTGTTCATCTATTATACCGCCATATAGCATCCACCATTACCGGGCAGCAGGTAACATCTCTGCACGGTGGACCCTGGGCTGCGAACGCACCTTTTTACTACCTTTATATTATTTGGTGCATTTTGCCAGCCCTAACATGCACTGAGCATGTTGACATCATATGTGATTCACAGAAATTTATTCCATTGGATGGTGAAGAAAGAATAACCACATTTTTTTTTAACCTTAAAATGTTGTTTTATCCCAACATTTTTTATTTTTCCAAGAGCTAATAGGAAAAAATGGACCTCACAGTTTTTTGTTCAATTCCTCAAAACTCAGAAGCTATGGAGTGCCATAAGTTAGTTCAGATTTTACTTTTATGGTTTGCTGGTGCCATGACCCAGTGGTAGTGACCCTGAGATGCCATAATAGCCGAACCCCCCGTAATTGATACAATTTTACAAACTATACCTCTCAATGCAGGTGCAGTCATCATATTTACACCAAGGTGTGTCATAGAATTTTATATCATTGGACAGTAAAGAAAAAATACATTTTTAAGATTAAAATTTTGTTTTAGCTGCAGATTTTACATTTTCACAAGAAAATGGGTAAAAATGGCAACAACATTTGTCCCACAATTTCTGCTGAAAGAGGAAATACCCCATGTGTGGCTGTGTGAAGGAACAAATTATGAAAGATTCTCCATTTTGTGCTTTGACTCCATTTTGTTGTTGGTTAAAGATAAATTCTGTTATTTACTTAGGTAGAAGGTTACTGCTGCTATGAAGTAATTCTGTCCTGTTTCTCACGAAGATAACATTTTGTTATTCAGCTAGTCTATGGTTCATAATTGGTATAAAGACCTTGAGTGTTCTAATTGGAGCCGAGCCAGATAAGAGACTCGTGGGGGTATCGCTATGCAAGACTGAGGCATCTGTTAATATGTTTTTCTATGCCAAAAAGACATGACCATATCTGTAGTTCCCATTTTTCCTGTATCCTCATGGGTTAAGTTTTTCCTGTATTCTTATAGGTTAAGAACTGTGAACGTGTTCTTATGCTGATTGGTTGAAGTATAATTTCTATGACTATGAAAAGTCAGACAATAAAACGGGGGCCCAGAGATCTGCTCGATCCCCCACACAGAGGCACGAGTCTCCGTCTGGTCATTTTCAGTTGCCGGCAACGCCCTGTAAATTAATCTGGAAATCACTGAGTCAACCGTGAAGGATCACTTTAGATCCTCCCTCAACAGCTTGGCGCCCGAAAATGTGGGGCCCCAACCAGGAACGCCTCTGCCCCCCGGAGGACAACCAGACAAAGGACCCTCGGAGCGGACACAGGCACTGGAAAATTGGGACTGATCATCCCCCACAACAACCACGGTAAGTTGGCAGTTATACTGTGCAGAATGACCGTTTGGTGTGGTTTTCCTGTGTTTGTTGCTGCAAGGAGGATCTGAGGTTTGTCCCCGATGGTGGGTGATTTTTGGGTGGAATCATATAGAGGTGTAGTTCCGTTGGGAGCCCAGTGCTCGAACCGTACCGCATAAGGGACGGACACCCCGGATTGACCAGTGATGTAATTCTCTTTATAGTCAAAATATCCTGAATTCCTGATCATTGTTAGAATCAGGCGCGGTGAGGTGATCGAAGATTGGGTAGGGTACGTAACTCAGGAATATATAGAAGTATACAGTATATATATCCAGAGGTATTCGGAGGGAAGTTTAAGACTCCCTCCTCCTTTCACTGAGTACCGCGTTTTTGGGTTGTCCCAGTGGGGGACAGGTAAACCTAGTGGAATAGACTATATACGGCCGCTCTGGTACTATGCACGACAAAGTAAGGATATTTAGCTCTAAAGGAGAATCATGTTTCCATGGAAGTAGGAGAAGACTTTGAATTTGTGTGTTGAATCTGATATTGTTAGCCCAAAGATGGAGAAAATATTCTCAATCATTGGTTTTTCTAAGGTGGTCTGGTTTTTTATATGAATTGTGTAATGAAGGTTTTGTAGAAATTAATTAAATCTGAGAACTGCTGAATTCCGTCTCTGTGTGAAATTTGGGATGGGAGGGGTCAAACATCTGCGCTATTGCTTTGTTTTGTGTTGAGGAATGCTGTGATGTTCTTATCTGTTCTGTGTTTCTGGTATGGAGGGGGCGAGTCGCTGCGTCCTCTCGGAATTTTCTATCCATGTGTTGTGTAGTATGTGCAATAGTACAATGTTGTATTGAATTAGAAAGAAATATCGTAAGTTCAAGTTGGAATTTGAAAGTGAAAGAATTGTGCCTATTTTAGAAGAAAACATGTAAGAGATTGTTTGGTTATCAGTGTAAGTAATTAAAAGATTGGTAAAAGATTCACCTGCTTCAAGTTGAGTGGTTGATATATAGTAAATTAAGGATTAACAGAGAAAGTGAATTCGGATTTGTTTTTGTTACGTTGAAAAAGGGAAGCTGTCTACTACTATGACAAAGACTGAGAAAGTGGCTGAATGTTTTGTGGTGCAGGAAGAAATTGAGAAAGTGATTGAGGGTGGCATGATGTATAACCTGGACGGGGGAACCTATGAGAGTGGTGTTGATTTCTGTAATGCTTTAAAGGTTTGGGCACAAGATAGATTAGCGGACCAAGCTACCTCCCTCATAGATGTCACACAGGACAAGGGGGAGACTGCCGAGAAGTTCTATGGGCGTCTTATGGTAGTATTTAAAGATCTGGGGTTTTCACTGTATAATAAAGCCCATACACATCTTTTTTGTAGTAGCTTTGATGTCCAGCCTTAAATCTGAATTGAAAGAGGCAATAATGTCAGTTAGATCCGATATTGAGACTTCCATTCTGGACGATGCATTGAAAAAAGTACTACTAAGTTTTCAGAAGAACTTAACCCACTCTAAATCAGCAGCTGCAGCGATCTCTGCTCGCTCTCTAGCCCCCCCCGGCCGCAGCTTCAAGGACGCAGCTCGGTTCCTTATCAGTGGCCCAGACTTTAGCTCCAGCCCCCCTCCCTTACACAAATCCAGTCTTACGCTCCAATATCTATTTTAACCCTGTCTGGAAATCTCCCTCGCTATTTTAATTCTCAGACCAAGAGTTTGTTTTAATTAGAGTAGATGGCAGACCCAATAAATATACTCTCACAAAACCCATCCCTGTGGGACCTTTCCCTGAAGTCCGTGCTCAGTTCATAATCTCTCCCTCATGTCCGGTAAATTTACTGGGGACAGATTTTATTATCACAGTTCCGCTCCAGAATATAATTCCAAGATGATGGTCAAATGGTATTTACGTTATATAACCCCTATGCAGATGAACATAATGAGATGTATATCTTACATGCCCTTCCCACGGTTATGATGGCCCTGATAGGCCCAGATCCACCCCCAATAATGCCTGTAAAACCAGTAAAAGTGTTTCTCAAACCCGGTGCCCCTTTTCCCAAAGTCCATCAGTACCCTTTGAAATATGATCAGGAGCAAGGCCTCAAAGGGCAAATACAAACGTTACTCGATAATGGTGCCCTGGTACCCTGTGTTTCCCCATGTAACACGCCCTTGTTTCTCGTTAAGAAAAAGACCCCACCCGGCCAACCCCCTGCCGGTACACAGACCTACGGGCAGTTAATGCAGCTACTGTTCTAGAAACTCCGGTGGTGCTTAATCCATATACTCTTGTCCCAGATATCTCAGGATGCTGCTTGGTTCACAGTCATCGACCTCGCCAATGCCTTCTTCAGCATTCCATTACACCCAGATTGCCAGTTTGTTTGCATTCACTTATCAGGGACGACAATTGATGTGGATAGTTATGCCACATGGGGCCCAAAACAGTCCCAATCAGTTTGCAAAAAATATATGGGCGAGTGTCTTTTACCCTGGCAGTTAGAATATCCTTATGTCACGCTGCTTCAGTATGTGGATAATCTTTTGTTGTGTGCACAGACAGAGCAGGAAGCCATTGTTGCCACTGTTAGCCTTCGCAAGTATCTGGCAGTTCTGAACTGTCAGGTTTCGGCCTCGAAACTTCGGTTCTGCCTTGGTCAAGTGATATTTTTGGGTCACTGTCTTCTTCAGGGTGCCAGACACCTCACAGAAAAAAAAAAAAAAAAATAGCCGTCGGCTCCCTTCCTTTCCCAAAAGATGAGACTGAACTCCAGCGTTTCCTTGGACTATGTACTTATTGTTGTCAGTGGATACCGGACGCATCCCGCATAATGCAACCTCTCTACAATGCCCTGAAAGACGGTTCACGATATGGTGATGATTTTGGCAGATTCCACACCGGATAAGCTGTTACCACGGAAGATACTGTATTGCTCGGAGCTGCACTCCCTCCCTCCCTGTCAGGACAAGAAGCAGAACTTCAGGATTTGTCTACTACATGTACTTTGGCCAAAGACAGGCGGGCTAATATATACGGACTCACAGTATGCATTTGGTATTGCTCATGATTTTGGAGCCCTATGGACCAATCGAGGGTTTGTTACTACCGCCGTGACTCAGTGAAGAATGTTGAAGCTGTTAAAGCCCTCATGGACTCAATCAAATTACCTACTCAGGTGGCCATTATCAAAGTTAAGGAGCACGGTACTATGGAACAGGCCACAGACTGTTGGTAACGCCTCTGCAGATATGCAAGCAAAAGCTGCTGCTCTCCTACCCGTTGAACAGACCATACCAGCTATGGTGACCACACGCTCTCAGCGTAAACAGTTACAAGAAACACTGACTCTACAGGAACCTGATGATCTATGCCAGACTGAGGTTTTCTGCCGGAACCCGCAAGACCGCTTAATGACGATGCAGAGAATGTCTCCAAAGGAAGAAGTGAAGCACTGGAATGCTGATGGAGCACGTATGGACAATGGTCGCTGGAAAAAGGACCAACTTGTGTGTCTCCCTAAGCGGATGTACCCTGCTATTGCCACGTGGGCGCATGGGCCCACACATCGAGGTATCTGTCAGACCTGCAATCCCGGTCAACTTCAACGTGTACCCCCAAAGCATCTTGCTAAGCCCGACTATCCTTTCCAAAGGCTCCAGGTGGACCACATCACGTTGCCTAAGTCTGAAGGTATGAATATTGTCTGGTGGTTGTCGATATGTTCTCCAATTGGCCAGAAGCATTCCCCGTTACCAACGTGACTGCAAAGACCACAGCAAAGAAACTGGTGATGGAAGTTATATGCAGATATGGTGTTCCAGAAGTTGTTGAAAGTGACCAAGGCTCATGTGTATCAGGAGGTTCTGACAATGCTTGTATCCACTGTAGCTGTCCATATTCCATACCATCCACAATCTAGTGGGGAAGTTAAGAGGCTGAACGGCACACTGAAGGGACAATTGACCAAAATGATGCAGGAGACTACGGCTCCATGGCCAGTGCTCTTATATATTCGTACTACCCCTATTGCAAAACATGGCCTGTCCCCATATGAGATATTGTTTGGTGCTAGGTTCTCAGTTGTAAATTTTCAGTCTCAGTAGTTGTCAGAAGAAACTGACCGTGTTGTTCAATATGTTATTCAGTTTAGTAGAAATGTTGCTAACACCCATGTTTTAGTTTCTGCTTTCCTTCCAGATTCAGCAGAAACCGATATTGGTTATAATTTGAAGCATGGTGGTTTTATGGTCGTGAAAAGCTATGTCAGAAAACACGGACTAGAACCCTTGTATGACGGTCCCTACCAAGTCCTCCTCATCACTCCTATGTCAGTAAAGCTGGAAGGAAGGCCTTCGTGGATCCACGTATCGCAGTGCAAGCTGGTCAAACAAACTAGTGGCAAATAAGGGGACATGATGTTTTGGTTTTTTGTATTTCCATATAATAATAATGGTAACCGCATGGGACAGCCTAAATTCCACAACATCCTTGAATAATAAGTTTGTACAATATCATGAAAATTTAGTAGTACAGATGGGTATAGCCAATAAAATTGTCAGTTATACAAATGTGGGATAAATTGGTTAGGGCCACAGATTATCCAGATGATCAAATTTGGGATATATTGGATATACTTAATACCACTGCCTGTGATATGAATCTGTTGAAGGGTTTAAAGTCCACTGATTGCTCAGATTATGTCCCACTAATTCATGAAGCACCTAAACTAAAGGTCCCAGGAGGGATAACCGTATTAGCTGATAATTATACCTGCTATAATTCCCACGACACTACAGGTACACCAGTAGGGGTCTTCGAAACAGGTTTCTGTAAAGAGAACAATTCCCTGGATACTGACTTGCTAGCTAATCATACACAGTATATGTACGACATTTATTGGTTATGTGGAGATGGTAAGCTCTGTCCTAGGTTGCCTAATGCCTGGACAGGTCAATGTACCCTTGTTAAACTAGCTATGCAGTTCAAGATTTTACCTTGGGATCCGGAGACACCTGATGAATATACCAGAAAGAGGAGAAGTCTCGATCAGCTCCACATGAGTTATGAAGAAGATCCATTAGTGTATGTCGATGGCATTGGAGTGCCAAGGGGGGTGCCTGACCAATTTAAAGCCCAGAACCAGATCTATGCTGGTTTTGCTTCTGTAATCCCACAGGTGCAGATTAATAAAAATGTTGTTTGGATCAATTATATATATATTACAGTGAACAAAGGTTTGTCAATTTTACCTGTGATGCTTTCCAAGGTATAGTTGAGGAGTTGAGCCCTAACACTAGAATGACCCTCCAAAACCGACTAGCCCTTGATATGATCTTAGCTGAGAAAGGAGGAGTCTGTGGGATGGTGGGAGAGGAATGTTGTACCTATATCCCTCAGAACTCTGGGGTAAATGGAAAGACCATGATAGCCATTAAGAAGATAAATGGGTTAGCAGCAGAATTAAAAACTAATGCAGGAGTAGACATATCTTCCTTTTCCGGCTGGTTGGGTGGGCTTAAAGGATTCCTTCAACAAGCTTGTCTGGTACTGATTGCTCTCCTTGTAGTTGGATTGATAATCCTCTGTTGTGTTATTCCCCTGTATAAAAAGGTTATTACTGAGGCAACTCCGACTGGCACCTTCCTCAACCAAGAAGTAGACCCACCAGAGTACGATGGCACTGATCCAGGGGAGATCCCCAAGTATGTCCCCTCAAGAAGATAGACAAAACCCCCAATTCTCAGATGATGCTAGGAGATTTAGTTTAGGGACAGTAGGAGAACTCCATGTGAGACTAGTGAAGGGTTCAGTTGCCTGGAGGCCTCTCACAAGGGGAGAGCTTCTGAGGTGTCTGGATGAAGAAATCCACCTCCCCTTTCCCCATCACATGGACAGTCTCAAAGGATCTTTCTTTTTAGGGAAAAACTTAGTGTTTAGGGGGGATTGTCAAGGTGAAAATATATATCTTTATACTCTTTTGTACTTTTATATATTCTTATGCTGTGAAACAATAAGTTTTTCCCCTTATGTTTGCTAATGCAAATGTAACTGTATTTAAGATGGCTGCCAGTATTCACATAAGTTAGAAGATATTCAAAGACTCAGAGATTAATATGATAAAGACAATGACCGTAATAAGGACAGTTGGTTGGTAGACACCTTCTCCTTTCTTAATCCAGCCAATTGGTTTGAGGGACTTGCGGCTGGATAGCTGGAATCTTACAAAGTTTGTTACATGTCGCTGCCTTTATCCTTGATATGTATGTAATACTAAAACTTGTTCTTTGGTATATTTCTGTATGTATTAGGAAATTCTGCACTAAGACAACTAATGATGAAACCAAAAGCGTTGCCACCCCTGCTCTTCTCTACACCGATTTTACAACGTTACCTGATGAAGATGTTGAAGCCAAGCGCATGGCTATCTTCAAAAGATCCCAACTACTGTTATCAATAATTGTTATTCGTAAATTCTAGTATACAGGGGGGACGGGTACGCCGCAACAGCCATGGCTGGTAACATGGCACCAGTCATGTGAAGACCAGTACCCCTCGAGCTTATAGCTTGGGATAGTACCTCTGATGCTGGACATTAATTAGCAAAATTTATCTAGGGGGGAATGTGAAGGAACAAATTATGAAAGATTCTCCATTTTGTGCTTTGACTCCATTTTGTTGTTGGTTAAAGATAAATTCTGTTATTTACTTAGGTAGAAGGTTACTGCTGCTATGAAGTAATTCTGTCCTGTTTCTCACGAAGATAACATTTTGTTATTCAGCTAGTCTATGGTTCATAATTGGTATAAAGACCTTGAGTGTTCTAATTGGAGCCGAGCCAGATAAGAGACTCGTGGGGGTATCGCTATACAAGACTGAGGCATCTGTTAATATGTTTTTCTATGCCAAAAAGACATGACCATATCTGTAGTTCCCATTTTTCCTGTATCCTCATGGGTTAAGTTTTTCCTGTATTCTTATAGGTTAAGAACTGTGAACGTGTTCTTATGCTGATTGGTTGAAGTATAATTTCTATGACTATGAAAAGTCAGACAATAAAACGGGGGCCCAGAGATCTGCTCGATCCCCCACACAGAGGCACGAGTCTCCGTCTGGTCATTTTCAGTTGCCGGCAACGCCCTGTAAATTAATCTGGAAATCACTGAGTCAACCGTGAAGGATCACTTTAGATCCTCCCTCAACAGCTGTACAATACTGCTCAGCCACATGGCGAGACTCGGGATGGACAGAGAGCTATCTGCCTCCTGGTGCGCATATTTTCCTTGAATAGTATGCAGACTCACATGTACACAGCCCAAGTGTTTGAATACCCCATGAAATTATACCCCTTTGAAATTTTATCTACAGGTGTGGTGATGATTTGACTCTATAGATATCTAAAAACGAGCAGCAATTAATGTTGCTGAGTGAAAATTGCAATTTTGCTTTTCTGTGCCTGTACATTGTAGTGCACAGTACACTTTATCGCCCAGTACATTATGCCCAGTTTGTACTTCTGCCGACATGTACCGATAAATAAGGCTGGCTCTCAACGCTTCAGAAATGAAAAACATGTGAAAACAAAATGTGGTTTAGGCACTCTGTGGGGCTCAGAAGGGAGGGGGCTTTAGGATTTGGGAGTGCATAATTCTCTGAATTCCTTTTCTGGGATGAGGAGCCATAGCATTCTTCTAGAGTCTTTTAACTACCTGTAGTAACATGAAAGCCTACAATAATTCCATTAAAAGATGACAGACCTGTGTGGAGACCTGCTTTTTTGCAAATTGAGTTGAAGCTTTTATTGGGAACACATTGCAGAATGTTTGGCATCACATTTATCCGGTTGAGCACTTACATCGGGGTTTCCATCTAAATCTCGGAATGACGTGATTCAGATGAAACCACCCATTGACTATAATGAGACAGCAGAGCTTCTCTGGACTCCATCTG
The DNA here is from genome assembly GCF_032444005.1 of Ranitomeya imitator. Classification (NCBI taxonomy): domain Eukaryota; kingdom Metazoa; phylum Chordata; class Amphibia; order Anura; family Dendrobatidae; genus Ranitomeya; species Ranitomeya imitator. The sequence continues at coordinate 113,519,977 of NC_091289.1, read as the reverse complement.
GCCTCTGTTTAGTGATGTCCTTCTTTTCAAAGTTGCACAAATCTGTGGCCGACTGCACTGTTATACACACCTAAAACAACGGACTCCACTGGATCACAGGTCAAAAGGCGTCCACCGGGCCTCCATCTGTCTCATTATAGGGAATGTTTTTCAGGGAGCTCCATCTTAATCACAAATTTCAGAAATCTACATGGACACTCCGGAATAAGCACTCAGTGTAGAGCGCAGAATAAATGTGAACCAAGCCTTACTGCTATCTTTTGGAGGCAGAATAAACAAATCAAAAGTAGGTCAAGAATTGGTTTTAGTTATTCTTTACACTGTTTCTCATGCAGTATAAAGGATAAGAAGACTTTATACTTCAGACTTTTTTTTTATGTTTTAGCTGCTGTCACACACGAAAAGAAGTCCACTTCCGAACACTGACTTCTAAATGCTGCGGTCGATATCGATCGCAGCATTCAGAGGTTTAAACTGCCAGATATGGTGAAAGCTGGATGTCAGCTATCATGCTAACTTAAGATCCGGCAGCGGAAAATCGCCAGGATGTATCCATAGGTCCAAGGTCGGGAAGTTCTTCCCAACCCGGATCTATGGATGTGTTTAAGTTCTTGAAGTCCTAGCGGTTAATGAGATGTAGTCCATAGTTTCTTTTTTTTGTATATTCTGTTGCTTTGTGTTTTCTATAATTTAAGCCACACTATACATGCTTTCATTAGAGTTTGTCTACTTTATATCAAATAAATCGTACCTTGCTTTCACCTCTATCAGCAGTTGTTTCATAATATAAAGGATACCCTAGATAAATGTCAGCTGAACCGCCAATTTCAGCAGAACAGGATAACCATCAAATCTGTATGGGGGAGTGTCCTGATTGTACCCCATAGACAATTGTTTGGGTAATGAAGGATGACACATATTAGATTTTAGCATGTCTAATCAGTTGTTCTTGTAAGCTGCTTACAGGCCAGTGTACTGTATCTCTAAAGGTACCGTCACACTAGACGATATCGCTAGCGATCCGTGACGTTGCAGCGTCCTGGCTAGCGATATCGTCCAGTGTGACAGGCAGCAGCGATCAGGCCCCTGCTGTGATGTCGCTGGTCGGGGAAGAAAGGCCAGAACTTTATTTCGTCGCTGGCTCTCCCGCTGACATCGCTGAATCGGCGTGTGTGACGCCGATTCAGCGATGTCTTCGCTGGTAACCAGGGTAAACATCGGGTTACTAAGCGCAGGGCCGCGCTTAGTAACCCGATGTTTACCCTGGTTATCATCGTTAAAGTAAAAAAACAACCACAACATACTTACCTACCGCTGTCTGTCCCCGGCGCTCTGCTTCTTTGCTCTGGCTGTGAGCGCCGGGCAGCCAGAAAGCAGAGCGGTGACGTCACCGCTCTGCTTTCCGGCCGCTGTGCTCACAGCCAGACCAGAGAAGCAGAGCGCCGAGGACAGACAGCGGTAGGTAAGTATGTTGTGGTTGTTTTTTTACTTTAACGATGGTAACCAGGGTAAACATCGGGTTACTAAGCGCGGCCCTGCGCTTAGTAACCCGATGTTTACCCTGGTTACCGGCATCGTTGGTCGCTGGAGAGCTGTCTGTGTGACAGCTCTCCAGCGACCAAACAGCGACGCTGCAGCGATCCGGATCGTTGTCGGTATCCCTGCAGCGTTGCTTAGTGTGACGGTACCTTAATTCTCCTTGAGAATAGATGGAAGCTATCTAGCAGCTAACTAAAGTGTAACAATACTCCAAGATCTGTTTAATCTCTTGACTATACTGGTATGCAAATTGCCTCTTCTGAGAAAAAGAGCACTTAAACTCTATAGCGCCACCTGTTGGTATGGTGCTTCCTCCTTGTCAAAACTATACACTCCCTAGAGAAGAATGTAAGTGCTGTTCAGTCCATGCCAACCCCCAGGCAGGGTTATTTATTCACAATGTAATATATAGTGTACATTTCTAATTTTGTTTTTGATAAAATTTTCATTCAAATATTTGTGTTTTAAATACTTTTGAATTAGTGAAGAAAATAGACCATACATTTCAAATGTTTGTTAACTCTCATAAAATTTACTATTTAGTATTATTATTATTATTATTATTATTTTGCTTAGTAAAAAGACCAAGCAAGATTCTTTGATTTTACATAATCCATGAGGTAAAACATGTCTGCAGTTTGGTGAGTTAAAATTGTAGAAATATATCGTTGACAAAATTCATTTAAACTTTTCAGAAATGAAGAATGTAAACTAGATTTTAATAGTAATAACATATTTGAAAGGTTTGTCATATGCTCTCCATAAGCTCTCCATAGTGCGGCACCCCCTTTTTCTCCTCCCTCATTTCTGTTTATCGGCCTAACCGCTTGTTACACTCCGCAAGTGACTTTCGATTAACTTCTGCACTAATCCCTACTTCCCACTCCCGGCTCCAAGACTTCTCCTGTGTTGCACCAATTGTCTGGAATGCTCTACTACAAGAAAATAGGTATTAGACCTACCGATAATTATCTTTCCAGGAGTTCATCCTGACAGCACCATTGAGGTCATCCTCCTCTTCCTTACAGGGACAGGAAAGCACATGAGAGGTTAAAAGGTCCCACCCTGCCCCCTTTCCTCAGTGTTTTGACATGTAACACGCAATGGAGGATGCAATGTAACACTTTATTACACAACATTATATTACACTATATGACATGTAAAGCTAGGGGTGGGTGGACTACCTGTGCTGTCAGGATGGACTCCTGGAAACATAATTACTGGTAGGTCTAATACCTATTTTCCAGGATGTCCCTCCTGACAGCACCATGGAGAATACCAGAGTACCGCCTTAGGGTGGGATTACTACCTGGAGAACCTTTCTTCCAAAAGCAATCTGTTGGCCAGAAAGTATGTTTAATTTGTAGTGCCTGCGGAATGTAACTGGTCCCGACCCGGTTGCAGCCCTACAGATCTGGTCTATTGAGGGTCTTGCTCTCTCTGCCCAGGGGTTCCTGTTCCTGTTCTCTGCCCAGGAAGTAGAGACTGCTCTAGTCGGGGGAAAGATCCCTTCTAACTGATAGGCTAGGTAAATAACTGAGGTAATCCATCTTGCAATGCATGCTTTAGAGGCTCTTTTACCCTTGTTTTTCCCCCAAACAGGACAAACAAGTTATGGTCCTGTCTCCAGCTATGGGTGGCTTCTAGGTAGTTTATAAACTGCCTGTCTAATGTCCATGCTATTTGAGGGATTTGGACAGAAGGAAGGTAATACTATCTCCTGGTTCAGGTTTTGGCAGGACGCTACCTTGGGCACAAAGGCGGGATCTAATTTTAAGATTATTCGATCTTCCCAGATCTGGAGATATGAGTCCGTGGTAGACAAAGCCTGGATTTCCCCCACCCGTTTAGCTGTAATGGCCACTAAGAATGCTGTCTTTAACGTTCGGGTTGAGATGGGCATCTGTTCATCTGGGAAGTAGGGGTCTCTACAAAATGACTTAAGGAATAGGCATAGATTCCAAGGAGGGGTCAACCGCCTAGTTGTAGGATGCAATCTTTGCACTGCTCTAACGAACCTTATTATCCATGGGTGAGAGGACAGGGGGTAGTTAAAGTAACTGCTTAAAGCCGATATCTGGACCTTTAGAGTGCTGGGTCTAAGACTCTTATTAAACCCTGCCTGAAGAAAGTCCAAGACCCCGAGGATATCTGGAGAGTTCGCCAGAGATTCGGATCTGCCACCCTCTAAACAGAACCTCTTCCAGATTTTATAATATATGGCCAACGTAACAGGTTTCCTGCTAGATTGGATAGTGGTTATAACCTGCTCTGACAGGCCCCGAGCTCTCAGGATGTCCCTCTCAGGATCCAAGCCAAAAGGTGTAGCTTCTCTGGGTTCTGGTGTAAGACTGGGCCCTGGTGAATTACGTCCCCCCTCTGAAGAAGCAGTATTGGATCCTGTACTGCCATGGCTTCTTGTAGTGGGAACCAGCTTATTCTTGGTCAGTATGGAACAATTAGAAGAACCACTGCTCGATCTTTCTGTATCTTCCTGAGGACAGCGGGAATGAGCGCTAATGGTGAGAATACGTAGTAGAGGGACCTATCCCACATCTGGCTTAGCGCATTTACTGCCTCTGAGGCGTCCATCGGATTCAGTGAATAAAACCTGGGCATCTTTGCATTCTTCCTGGTCACAAACAGGTCTATCTGAGGAGTTCCCCAGAGATGACTCAGATGCTCGAACACCTCCCCGTTCAGCTCCAATTGTGTTGGCCAGATCCTTTGCCTGCTCAGGTAGTCTGGTACCACGTTCTGAGAAACTTCGAGCTAGACTACCGATATTGAAAGGACCATCCTCTCTGCCAAAGAGAAGATCCTGCCTGCTAGATCCTGGAGTGGCTGGTGTCTGGGTCTCCCTTGGTGTCACAGGAAGGAAATGGTTGTCACATTGTCTGAGAGGATCCTGATATGTTGATTCTTCAAATGTTCCTGATTCTGCCTCAAAGCTTTCCAAGCTGCATAAAGTTCCCTGTAGTTGGTGGACCTGCAACAAATTTCTTCTGGCCATCTGCCCTGAAGTATCCCACCCTTTAGATGACCTCCGAATCCCCATTCACTGGTGTCCGTGGTGATTACTACACATAGGGAGGCGATCCACTGTATGCTTACCTGTAGGTTTCCGGGTTGAGTCCACCAGAGTAATGACTTTCTTACCTCTGGGGATAGGGGTATTATCTTGTCGAGAGAGGATTGTTGCCTGTCCCAGATGGACAAAATGTCTCTCTGTGACTCTCTTGAGAGGGACTGTGCCCACCTGACACAAGGAATGCAGGCTCTCAAAAGGCCCAACACCTTCATAGCTGATCTGATGGAGACGTGGTGTTTTAACAAGTCTTTGACCCTGCTCTGTATTACCTCTGGCTTTTCTGCTGGTAAACAGGATGTTCTGTGCCTGGAATCCAGCAGTACTCCCAGAAACACCTTCTTGGTCTCTATTATCAAGTCCGACTTCTGAGTGTTTATTTACCAACCAAGGAATTCCATCGTAGAGATGGTTAGATTTCTGTGCCGGACCAGTTCTTCCGCGGATCTTGTCGCCAAAAGGAAGTCGTCCAGATATGGCATTATATCAATCACTTGGTTTCTTAGGTATGCCACCACTTCTGCTATTTGTTTGGTGAAGACTCGGGGGCCGAGGCCAAGCCAAAGGGAAGGCACTGAAACTGGAAGTGGCAGGTCCATTCTGGGAGATCTACTGCAAATGTTAGGAACTTCTGACATGCCGGGTGAATTGGGACCTGGTAATAGGTACTTTCCAGGTCGAGAGTACACATCAAGGCGTCTTTGTCTAAGAGGTGGATGGTAGATCTTATTGACTCCATCCGGAACCTCTTGTATCTGACCCAGAGGTTTAATGTTTTTAGACTGATTATGGTACGGGCATCTCCTGAGGGTTTTATTATGGAGAACAGGGATGAGTAATGGCCCTTGCCTACCTCTGTCGAGGGAACTGGGATTATGAGACCTCTGAGCTGGCCAACTGTTCTAAGTACGCTAACATGGCAGATCCCACCGACACTGTAGTGGGGACAATGTATCTTTCTGTGGGAGGGGAGGTAAACTCTATTGAGTATCCTTCTGCGATAGTCCTGAGGACCCACTGGCTTTGGGTAATCTGGAGCCAATTTAACGCAAAGTGCCTGAGTCTCCCCCCTATCGGAATGGCGTCATTGCTTTCTATAGCGTGAACCTGATCCAAAGAAAGAGCTTTTACTCTTTCCTCTTCTCCCATAGTAACTGCTGTATGAACCACTTCTGGTCTTTCCCTGACTCCTGTATTCTGATTGCTTCCTAAAGGGGGCTCCTCTCTGAAAGGACTTATTCCTTTTAAATCTATGCTCTGGAAACCCTTTTTTCTTATCCGAAGCCAGATCTAGGATATTATCTAATGCTGGCCCGAACACCCTCTCCCCAGAAAAGGGAATGGAGCACAACTTGGTCTTGGAAGTGTTATCCTCAGATCAAGATCTTAGCCAAATAGCTCTGTGGGCCACATTGGACAGGGAGCATTTCCTATCCACAAATCTAACTGATGCGGCTGATGTATCGGCCAGAAAGACAGTGGGCAGTATCATTAGGGGGGTGGTCAGGATATCATCTCTCGGGGTCTTGTTGGATAACTGATCCTCTTATTGACCCAGCCATAAGAACATAGATCTAGCCACAGATGTTGTGGCAATATTAGTTCTGATTAAGGCCGCGGAAGACTCCCAAGTCCATCTTAAGAGGATGTCGACCTTCCTGTACATTGGGTCTCTTAAGCTAGAAGAGTCCACAAAAGGGAAAGAAGTCTTCTTAGCCACCTTGGCGACTGGCACATCAATCTTGGGGATTTCCTCAAAGACCTTTATGTCCTCAGGATCGAAGGGGAGACGGCTTTTGAAGTCCCGAGACAACCCCAGTCATTCTCTGTGTTTTCCCACTCCACTAGCACCGTGGCCCGTATGTGCTCACTAATTGGGAATACCCGCTGTCTCTGTGCTCTAAGGCGCCTGAACATTAGGCCCTGTTGGGATTGTGGCTTAAGATCCCCCTCTATCTGCATTGTGTCTCTCACTGCCTGTACCAGCTCGTCTGTGTCCTCAGCAGAAAAAAGGTATTTCCTGCCCCGCTAATGAATTTCCATCAATATTTTGCCCTCTTCCTCCTGGTCAGATTCCAGGGGTTGGGACTCTTCCTCAGAACTCTGCTCCATCTCTCATCTAGGCCTTTTAGGATGTGGACCTGGACTGGGAGGCTACGGATGGGAGAGGATAGATAAGGAGGCCTGTACCTCCACCCAGATGAGGGACCTCATTTCTGATAATAGGGAAGGTGGTTACTCCTTAAAATCCTGGCTGCACAAACATCATAGGGGGTCATAGGTGTCAGGGAGCTTTGTATGGAAGATGGGGCATCGCTTAGACTTTGATGCACCTTTACCCAATCGCTTGGGAGTAGGCAGGGGTGCAGTTGGAGCCCCTTGTCCTGCATATTGCAAGAGAAGGACAGTTAGACTGAGGCTGACCACCACTGGGGACAGGTCTAGGTGGCCACCGGAGCTGGGGGATTTCTGTACATAGCACACTTTCCCCATCCTGGTCCATTCTACCCAGCTCTTCCATGTTGACACCATACACCCTGAGCCCTGCAAGATCCATGGACTCAGACTGGAATTGCTAATGTTCCACGTGCCTCATGGAATGCACACCGAAGTTAGATGCTGCTGGTGACGTCACTGGAAGTGTGAAATACTTCCGGGGAGAGACTTTTGGAAGAAGCCTGCCATCCGGGCCAACAGCCTCCCGCTGGGAGGAGTGGCTCACCCAGGAGCACATCCGCTCAACTGGTCTTTGGGGCAGAGGGACTCCCTACTGGGGAGTTTCAGCCCTGGGCCGTTTCACAGGGGGAAGGAACTTGGACCAGCTGCCCGATCCCCCTGAGCCTCTCGTGTGTCTCTCCATGCAGGGACAGGAAAAACACTGAGGAAAGGGGGCTGGGTGGGACCTTTTAACCTCTCGTGTGCTTTCCTGTCCCTGTTAGGAGGAGGAGGACGACCTCCATGGTGTTGTCAGGAGGAACGTCCTGGAAATTAGGACTATCCACAACTTACACAGTTTTAGGCGCTCCCTCAATACACATCTGCTCAGAGCAGTCTATCACATTCCCTAATTAAAGTCCTTTCATGTGTGGGTGGGGCATTCACTTTCTATCTGAGAATAATCCTCCATCAAACTCCACTGCACCCAACAGCACCACAAATACTGGCTGTTGACAACCTCACGCAGCCAATATCTATCCCCCACGCCCTCAAGATGGCTGGACCATCATTGTAAATACACACCTGTACCTTGTGTCTCCCCCCACCTCATTGTAGATTGTAAGCTCTCACAAACAGTGTCATCTTATTTTACTTTAATTATTGTATTATTTTAAACGTTGTTACTTATGACTTGTATGGTGTATGAACTATCAAATTGTAAAGTGCTGAGAAATATGATGCTGCTATATAAAGAAATATTATTATTATTAGATGTCAGTTACTAAGGAAAATAAATGCCTTTGTACATGGTATTGACATGGTATGTGGAGTTGTGTTACTTTTGCACTTTTTCTTTGAAGATTCTAGCTATTTGTGACTTAAATTATAAGCCAAACCACAAAAAGAAGAATAAAAAATCCTCTACAAATTGAAGAATTAACACAGTAAAAAAGGGCAGCAGTATGAACCTGCCCAAGCCTCAGATCTATTTATGATGCCGCAAACCCATATGGCAAAGATGGCAGCAACACAGGTGCACCTGTGTGTGACCAGCGCCATATACAAGCTGCTTTTGTGCAATCTATTACTAAGCGATTCTCCTGCTCTATGAATTGGTAGGTTGCGAGTGGTTGGCCAATCAGTATTTTGCACTTGTGTTGCCACCATTTTTACTATATGGGTTTTCTGCATCCTGATAGTGCATTAGTTCTGAGACCTGGGCAGGTAAACACTGCTGCCCTTTTTTGCTATTTGTTACTTGATAACGTCATGTCATAAATGTGTTCACATTAGTACCTTTAAGATTCACTCCCAATTGGGAACCTCTCCCTCAAAAAATCAGAAATTTAGTTTTGGGATAAATATCAAGAAAATCTATAAATAATTTTGCAAAATAGGTGATTAGTGCACTGTGGACAAGGTCAGATGGTACTGAATACCCTTTCTTAGGCAGTCTGGAGAGCTTTGCTTCCCACTTTCTTGTTCAACAGAGTGGACTGCTCTTGAGCCAGTGCTGTCTTCACTGAATCTGTGCTTGCACATATTGCCACAATGGTGGTGCATGGCAAGAACAGCTTTTCTCGTTGAGTTGGCCATCTTCTGGTTCTGTGTTCATGCACAGGATTTTATTTCAGATAATGGCATTACACGCAACAACTGTATGGCCAAACATTGACAAATAGAGCACAAAGTATCACTAAATCATTGGGGTTTTTTTTAGATTGAAGATTATACACTGAAATAAACTTTGGGGTATGTGAAGCCAATTAAAAAGTTAAGACATCTGTATCTTCTAATATTATAGGGAATGTTTTTGCTACCTCATCTGAGATCAGCATAATGTAGGAAAAGCGACTCTGAATTTAACAATGTATCACTTATTAACCCGGGATCACAGGAGCTCTAATCCAGGCATTGATAATCTCCTGATGAGAAAGCATTCATTGTATGGAAAAGACATTACACAACTTAATAAGTGACAAATCACTGAAATCTGTGGCTTAGCCCCTAACTCATGCTGTCTTCAGGTTACATAGCAAAAACATGATGACCAATGTACTTTAATGTTTTGCAGTAGTATTTATTTGGTAAAGAAAGCAAATGTTTCTCTGGCCTATCCATCAAAATATCGGTGGCTAAACGTAAACACATGGATTGGAGTCAGAACATCTCCATTCAATGTGTAGTAGCTGCTCTCTGGTACTGCAATACAGCTCCTATTGAAAACAACTTGCAACGCTAATTTATTGGGCTGCAGAGAGTCGCACCCCCCCCCCCCCACTAATCTGATATTGGAGACCTATTTTATTAAAAACTCCTCTATAATTGCAGTGATGTGACCTGTAATATCTAACTAAATTCAAAGTTACGATTTAAACTTGTAATATGATTGGACATCTATGATGGAAGCATGCAGACATTAATACTTTATCTCTGCTCCTTCCTCCTCAATCATTTCCACTTGGTAATGAAAACACTCCTGAAACCTGAAGCTTAGTAACACTCTTTTGTGGTTGAGATTTATTGTATCTTATTGATTATCTTAACCTTATTGCTGCTCCTTCTCGCCGCATTGTTTTATTACCTCTTCGTTAAATTAATTGTTATTGTTTAAATAGCTTGGCTTAGTGAACTCATTTTTTATCAACTTAAATCATAGTGTACCCTTCGTGAAGCACTTGGAACTGGCAGTTTTTACGTGCAGACAGTCCTTCCTTGTAGTAGGATAAAAAAGCAGCATTACATGGGTTATAAGAAGATAACCAAAGAGCTACACGTAGGCAGCAATACATCTCCAATTCATAACTTTAGGGAACATTTAAATGCCATTTCTCAATCATCTAAATGTAACATGTGTAATGCAGCTAAACATTTCATTCGTACACACAATAGAAACCTTTCCATTTTCATGATAAAGCAACTGAACAAATACCCATCCACATTCATGGAGATAATGGAAAGCAAACCATACACAACAGACAAGAATATTGGATTTTCACTCTCGATGATTGAGTAACATTGTGTTTGAATCTTAAAAGAAATGTTATGCTACATTATTAGAAACTATTCAAGCTAATTTTTCTGGTTAATTTACCAATAGTTTGGTGATATGTTATTAATCAAGTGTTGTGCATTATTTGTTCATCATATGTTTTATTTAGTCACCCCTCAGGTTTTCCTTAATTTCTCTTTTGTATAGGCTTATTCCATCTACCGTGTGCCAATGCCTATGACTGGTTTTATTTGTTTAGTTGCACCTTTTCACTCGTTATGTATACCAGTAAAAAGAACATTCATTACATTTGAAACACATTTTGGTTAAATATCTCATGAATTTTATTAACATGTTTTAATCATAATAAATGTTGATTTTTACCTTCAAGTCATACACTATCTATGTAACCATTTACTGTCTGACAATGCACTGGAATAATTCACAAATGCCTTAAATTTAAACATTTACAATGTATTATTATTAGTGTTGAGCGATACTTTCCGATATTCGGAAGTATCAGTAACAGATTGGATTGGCCGATATCGACAAAATATCGGATATCGCCGATACCGATACCCGATACCAATGCAAGTCAATGGGACAAAAATATCAGAATTAAAATAAACCCTTTCTTTCCTTGTGGTTAATTCCACATGAAGGACAACAGCAAAGAATAACGTAGAATGTATCGGGGGAGGTGGAGGAGACATTAAAGGCATAGAGGATTAGCTCAAATCAAATGGAAGAGCAGGAATTAATTTTTTTTAAGACATTCGGAGTTACAAAGATATTAACTATGTTTAGATTTTTAATATTTTGTCACATATTTATGTTTCACTACTTCCATGCTCTGCACCTTTTTTTTTAACTTCTCCCACACTTTCCTCTTCATCATCCTCAGCAGCAGCAGCATCTTTTTCATCAACATCTTCTTCACCTTATTCATCTTCTTCTTCACCTTCTTCCTATTATTCTTTTTGTAAAAATTCTCCATATTCTTCATATTCAACTCTTATCCTTCTTCATATTCTACTTCTTCATATTCTTCATATTCTTCTTCTTCATAATATTCTTATTTGTGACAGGCATCCCTGTAGTTGTTATCTATAAAAGTTTGAAGATTACACCTTCCGTTCTGCCTGTCACAAAAGATTTACAACAGTATTTGTCTGTGTTCAGTTTTGCCTGCAGCAGCAGGTATTTTCCAGGGGCACCACGAGGAGGAATGGACCCATTCCCATACACTGCTTAGTGCTCTTCTGCTTATAATTTAGATAATATCTTTTGCTCTGATTTTTAGTCTTATGCTTAAAGTTCTTCTGCTTTTTGTTCTGCAGCTTCTTGTTCTTCTGCTTCTCGGTCTTCAGGGTCGTCATCGTTAGGGTCTTGAACTTGGAAATGTAGCAGAAGGTACAAGAGCAAAATACCCTGCCGAGAACCAGCTGATGGTACTGGAACCCGGATGGCTAGCCGAAGGTACAAGAGCCAATGGCACGACCGAGGACCAGCTGACGGTACTGGAACCCGGTTACTAAGCAGGAGGTACCCATGCCTGAAAGCACTACCAAGGACCACCTGACGTTGGTAGAACTCGGATACCCAGAAGGAGGCACCTAAGCCAAAGGCTCTGCCCGGAACCAGCTGATGGTGCTGGAACCAGGATGGGGAGCAGAAGGCAGAAGAGCAAAAGACCCTGCCGAGAACCACCTGATGGTACTGGAATCCGGATGGCTAGCCGAAGGTAGAAGAGCCAATGGAACTACCGAGGACCAGCTGACGGTACTGGAACCCGGTTACTAAGCAGGAGGTACCCATGCCACAAAGCACTACCAAGGACCACCTGACGTTGGTGGAACTCAGATACCCAGATGGAGGCACCTAAGCAAAAGGCTCTGCCTGGAACCAGCTGACGGTACTGGAACCAGGGGGACCTAGTCAAGATTGTCTCCCCAAGAACCAGCTAACGGTGCTGGAACTCAGATAGGCACCAGAAAGTCCACAGGAAAAGAAACAATAGCTAGGCCGTGAGCCAGCTGCAGTTACCGAAAAACCGCAGTCCTACAGGGGGAGCTTGTCCTATTGGCACTACTGAACCAGCCTTGATTGCCACTTCCCGCAGCCCACATAGGAAGCACCTAAACTGCAGGCACCATGGAGTCGGCTAACCCGACCGCAACACGACAGGACAATGTTTTGGAGTCTAAGTGACCTTGACACTACTCGGAAACAGCTGGCGTGCTGGAACCAGGCTGGGCAGGAGGAAGTACCCGTGACAAAGACACTGCCGAGAACCAGATGATGGTACTGGAACCCGGATGTGTTGCCCAAGGTGCAAGAGCCAATGGAACGACCGAGGACCAGCTGACGGTACTGGAACCCGGTTACTAAGCAGGAGGTACCCGTACCACAAAGCACTACCAAGGACCACCTGACGTTGGTGGAACTCGGATACCCAGAAGGAGGCACATGAGCCAAAGGCTTTGCCCAGAACCAGCTGACAGTACTAAAACCAAGGGGACCTAGTCAAGATTGTCTTCCCAAGAACCAGCTAACGGTGCTGGAACTCAGATAGGCAGCAGAAGGTCCACAGGAAAAGATAAAATAGCTAGGCGGCGAGCAGGCCGCAGTTACCGAAAACACACAGTCCTACAGGGGAGCTTGTCCTATTGGCACTACTGAACCAGCCTTGATTGCCACTTCCCGCAGCCCTCATAGGAAGCACCTAAACTGCAGGCACCATGGAGTCGGCTAACCCGACCACAACACGACAAGACGTTTTGGAGTCTAAGTGACCTTGACACTACCCGGAAACAGCTGGCATGCTGGAACCAGGCTGGGCAGGAGGGAGTACCCGTGCCAAAGACACTGCCAAGAACCAGCTGACGGTACTGGAACCCGGATGCGTTGCCCAAGGTGCAAGAGCCAATGGAACGACCGAGGACCAGCTGATGGTACTGGAACCCGGTTACTAAGTAGGAGGTACCCATGCCACAAAGCACTACCAAGGACCACCTGACGTTGGTGGAACTCTTATACCCAGAAGGTGGCACCTAAGCCAAAGGCTCTGCCCGCAACCAGCTGACAGTGCTGGAACCAAGATGGGGAGCAGAAGGTAGAAGAGAAAAAGACATTGCCGAGAACCAGCTGACGGTACTGGAACCCGGATGGCGACCCAAAGGTAGAAGGGCCAAGGACACGACCGAGGACCAGCTGACATTACTAGAACCCGGTTACTAAGCAGGAGGTACCCGTGCCTGAAAGCACTACCAAGGACCACCTGACGTTGGTGGAACTCGGATACCCAGAAGGAGGCACCTAAGCCAAAAGCTCTGCCTGGAACCAGCTGATGGTGCTGGAATCAGGGGGACCTAGCCAAGATTGTCTTCCCATGAACCAGCTAATGGTGCTGGAACTCAGGCAGCAGAAGGTCCACAGGAAAAGAAACAATAGCTAGGCCACGAACCGGCTGCAGTTACCGAAAAACCACAGACCTACAGGGGGAGCTTGTCCTATTGGCACTACAGAACCAGCCTTGATTGCCATTTCCCGCAGCCCACATAGGAAGCACCTAAACTGCAGGCACCATGGAGTCGGCTAACCCGACCGCAACACGACAGGACAACGTTTTGGAGTCTAAGTGACCTTGACACTACCCGGAAACAGCTGGCATGCTGGAACCAGGCTGGGCTGGAGGGAGTAACCGTGCCAAAGACACTTCTGAGCAACAACTGGCGGTGTTGAAACCCAGGGAAGACAGGAGGAGCAGACTTTGGTTTTTGCCGCACACACAGCAGGGGAACAGCTGGCGTTACTAAACCCCAATAACAGAGGAGCAATTGTTGACTGTGCAGACAGCACTTCCAGGGAGCAACTGGCGGTGTTGAAACCCAGGGAAAGCAGGAGGAGTAGACTTTAGTTTTTGTGCACACACAGCAGGGGAGCAGCTGGTGTTACTGAACCCCAATAACAGAGGAGCAACTGCTGACTGTGCAGACAGCACTTCCAGGCAACAACTGGCGGTGTTGAAACCCAGGGAAAGCAGGAGGAGCAGACTTTAGTTTTTGCTGCACACAAAGCAGGGGAACAGCTGGCGTTACTGAACCCCAATAACAGAATAGCAACTGTTGACTGTGCAGACAGCACTTCCAGGCAACAACTTGGGGTGTTGAAACCCAGGGAAAGCAGAAGGAGCAGACTTTAGTTTTTGCCGCACACAGAGCAGGGGAACAGCTGGCGTTACTGAACCCCAATAACAGAGGATCAACTGTTGACTGTGCAGACAGCACTTCCAGGCAACAACTGGCGGTGTTGAAACCCAGGGAAAGCAGGAGGAGCAGACTTTAGCTTTTGCCGCACACAGCAGGGGAACAGCTGGCGTTACTGAACCCCAATAACAGAGGAGCAACTGTTGACTGTGCAGACAGCACTTCCAGGCAACAACTGGGCAACAACCAGGCACTTCCAGGCAACAACCAGGGATTCAAGCTTCAAACCAGGGATTCAAGCTTCAGGAGGCTAATTTGCATATTCCAGGTGCCTTCTGGGAGAAGCGAAGTCTCCCTAAGCTAGAAGATCGTTGGGTACAGCCGGGACCAGCTGCTTCGAAAGCATCACCAAACCAGGGATTCAAGCTTCAGGAGGCTAATTTGCATATTCCAGGTGCCTTCTGGGAGAAGCGAAGTCTCCCTAAGCTAGAAGATCGTTGGGTACAGCCGGGACCAGCTGCTTCGAAAGCATCACCAAACCAGGGATTCAAGCTTCAGGAGGCTAATTTGCATATTCCAGGTGCCTTCTGGGAGAAGCGAAGTCTCCCTAAGCTAGAAGATCGTTGGGTACAGCCGGGACCAGCTGCTTCGAAAGCATCACCAAACCAGGGATTCAAGCTTCAGGAGGCTAATTTGCATATTCCAGGTGCCTTCTGGGAGAAGCGAAGTCTCCCTAAGCTAGAAGATCGTTGGGTACAGCCGGGACCAGCTGCTTCGAAAGCATCACCAAACCAGGGATTCAAGCTTCAGGAGGCTAATTTGCATATTCCAGGTGCCTTCTGGGAGAAGCGAAGTCTCCCTAAGCTAGAAGATCGTTGGGTACAGCCGGGACCAGCTGCTTCGAAAGCATCACCAAACCAGGGATTCAAGCTTCAGGAGGCTAATTTGCATATTCCAGGTGCCTTCTGGGAGAAGCGAAGTCTCCCTAAGCTAGAAGATCGTTGGGTACAGCCGGGACCAGCTGCTTCGAAAGCATCACCAAACTTTTTGAATTTTTGCCTGTAGGACATTATTGCAAGAGAGCTTGGCTGAGTAGATTACACAAGAAGGAAAACACACAGCAAGTCAGCAGGATCTAGGAGCAACATGGCAGATGTGACAACCTACATGGTGAGCTGCAGCATGTGCTACATGTTCACAGATCGACCAGAAGAAGAAACAAATTTCACCTGTCAGATGTGTAGACTAGTGGCCCTTTTAGAAGAAAAGGTGCGGGGTCTGGAAGAAAGAATAGCAACTTTGAAACTCATCAAAGAGAATGAAGACTTTCTAGACAGAACAGAAGCATCTCTACTGGTCACAGAAGGTGCAAAAAGTGTCAGAGAACCTCCAAAAGCAGATGAGTGGAAGCATGTGACCAAAAGAAGCAAGAAGGCCATGGAGAAATCACCAACCACACAACTGAAGAACCGATATCAAATCTTTGTAGAGGATGAAGATGGCACACCTAAGAATGAAGCAATACCAGCAAGCAAAAAAGAAAAGGGCACACAGCAACAAGTGACAGCAAAAAGTACAGCCAAGAAGCAACGAAGAGTGGTGGTGGTGGGAGACTCACTACTGAGAGGCACAGAAGCAGCCATCTGCAGACCGGACATAACTGCAAGAGAAGTATGCTGCCTTCCAGGTGCGATGATCAAGGATGTGACCGATAGGATACCAAAGCTCTTCAGCTCCAAGGACGTCCACCCATTTCTTCTGATACATGTTGGCACCAATGACACGGCAAGGAAGGACCTACCGGCAATCTGCAAGGACTTTGAAGAGTTGGGGAAGAAAGTAAAGGAACTGGATGCACAGGTAGTTTTTTCTTCTATCCTTCCAGTAGACGGGCATGGCACCAGGAGATGGAACAGGATCCTTGATGCAAACAACTGGCTAAGACGATGGTGCAGACAACAAGGATTTGGATTCCTGGACCACGGTGTGAATTACTGGTATGATGGACTCCTCGCCAGAGACGGACTACACCTCAACAAACCTGGGAAACACACATTCGCCAGAAGACTCGCTACACTCATCAGGAGGGCGTTAAACTAGAAGAAGAGGGGACGGGAAGAAAAACATTAGACTCGAACAAAGACGACCCAGGAAAACATACTCAGAAGGGAGGTAAGAACATTTCTAAAACAATCCACAGTGAGGAGATTGGAACAAAACAAAATCCTCTAAACTGCATGCTCACAAACGCCAGAAGCCTGACAAACAAGATGGAAGAACTAGAAGCAGAAATATCTACAGGTAACTTTGACATAGTGGGAATAACCGAGACATGGTTAGATGAAAGCTATGACTGGGCAGTTAACTTACAGGGTTACAGTCTGTTTAGAAAGGATCGTAAAAATCGGAGAGGAGGAGGGGTTTGTCTCTATGTAAAGTCTTGTCTAAAGTCCACTTTAAAGGAGGATATTAGCGAAGGGAATGAGGATGTCGAGTCCATATGGGTTGAAATTCATGGAGGGAAAAATGGTAACAAAATTCTCATTGGGGTCTGTTACAAACCCCCAAATATAACAGAAAGCATGGAAAGTCTACTTCTAAAGCAGATAGATGAAGCTGCAACCCATAATGAGGTCCTGGTTATGGGGGACTTTAACTACCCGGATATTAACTGGGAAACAGAAACCTGTGAAACCCATAAAGGCAACAGGTTTCTGCTAATAACCAAGAAAAATTATCTTTCACAATTGGTGCAGAATCCAACCAGAGGGGCAGCACTTTTAGACCTAATACTATCTAATAGACCTGACAGAATAACAAATCTGCAGGTGGTTGGGCATTTAGGAAATAGCGACCACAATATTGTGCAGTTTCACCTGTCTTTCACTAGGGGGACTTGTCAGGGAGTCACAAAAACATTGAACTTTAGGAAGGCAAAGTTTGAACAGTTTAGAGATGCCCTTAATCTGGTAGACTGGGACAATATCCTCAGAAATGAGAATACAGATAATAAATGGGAAATGTTTAAGAACATCCTAAATAGGCAGTGTAAGCGGTTTATACCTTGTGGGAATAAAAGGACTAGAAATAGGAAAAACCCAATGTGGCTAAACAAAGAAGTAAGACAGGCAATTAACAGTAAAAAGAAAGCATTTGTACTACTAAAGCAGGATGGCACCATTGAAGCTCTAAAAAACTATAGGGAGAAAAATACTTTATCTAAAAAACTAATTAAAGCTGCCAAAAAGGAAACAGAGAAGCACATTGCTAAGGAGAGTAAAACTAATCCCAAACTGTTCTTCAACTATATCAATAGTAAAAGAATAAAAACTGAAAATGTAGGCCCCTTAAAAAATAGTGAGGAAAGAATGGTTGTAGATGACGAGGAAAAAGCTAACATATTAAACACCTTCTTCTCCACGGTATTCACGGTGGAAAATGAAATGCTAGGTGAAATCCCAAGAAACAATGAAAACCCTATATTAAGGGTCACCAATCTAACCCAAGAAGAGGTGCGAAACCGGCTAAATAAGATTAAAATAGATAAATCTCCGGGTCCGGATGGCATACACCCACGAGTACTAAGAGAACTAAGTAATGTAATAGATAAACCATTATTTCTTATTTTTAGTGACTCTATAGCGACAGGGTCTGTTCCGCAGGACTGGCGCATAGCAAATGTGGTGCCAATATTCAAAAAGGGCTCTAAAAGTGAACCTGGAAATTATAGGCCAGTAAGTCTAACCTCTATTGTTGGTAAAATATTTGAAGGGTTTCTGAGGGATGTTATTCTGGATTATCTCAATGAGAATAACTGTTTAACTCCATATCAGCATGGGTTTATGAGAAATCGCTCCTGTCAAACCAATCTAATCAGTTTTTATGAAGAGGTAAGCTATAGGCTGGACCACGGAGAGTCATTGGACGTGGTATATCTCGATTTTTCCAAAGCGTTTGATACCGTGCCGCACAAGAGGTTGGTACACAAAATGAGAATGCTTGGTCTGGGGGAAAATGTGTGTAAATGGGTTAGTAACTGGCTTAGTGATAGAAAGCAGAGGGTGGTTATAAATGGTATAGTCTCTAACTGGGTCGCTGTGACCAGTGGGGTACCGCAGGGGTCAGTATTGGGACCTGTTCTCTTCAACATATTCATTAATGATCTGGTAGAAGGTTTACACAGTAAAATATCGATATTTGCAGATGATACAAAGCTATGTAAAGCAGTTAATACAAGAGAAGATAGTATTCTGCTACAGATGGATCTGGATAAGTTGGAAACTTGGGCTGAAAGGTGGCAGATGAGGTTTAACAATGATAAATGTAAGGTTATACACATGGGAAGAGGGAATCAATATCACCATTACACACTGAACGGGAAACCACTGGGTAAATCTGACAGGGAGAAGGACTTGGGGATCCTAGTTAATGATAAACTTACCTGGAGCAGCCAGTGCCAGGCAGCAGCTGCCAAGGCAAACAGGATCATGGGGTGCATTAAAAGAGGTCTGGATACACATGATGAGAGCATTATACTGCCTCTGTACAAATCCCTAGTTAGACCGCACATGGAGTACTGTGTCCAGTTTTGGGCACCGGTGCTCAGGAAGGATATAATGGAACTAGAGAGAGTACAAAGGAGGGCAACAAAATTAATAAAGGGGATGGGAGAACTACAATACCCAGATAGATTAGCGAAATTAGGATTATTTAGTCTGGAAAAAAGACGACTGAGGGGCGATCTAATAACCATGTATAAGTATATAAGGGGACAATACAAATATCTCGCTGAGGATCTGTTTATACCAAGGAAGGTGACGGGCACAAGGGGGCATTCTTTGCGTCTGGAGGAGAGAAGGTTTTTCCACCAACATAGAAGAGGATTCTTTACTGTTAGGGCAGTGAGAATCTGGAATTGCTTGCCTGAGGAGGTGGTGATGGCGAACTCAGTCGAGGGGTTCAAGAGAGGCCTGGATGTCTTCCTGGAGCAGAACAATATTGTATCATACAATTATTAGGTTCTGTGGAAGGACGTAGATCTGGGTATTTATTATGATGGAATATAGGCTGAACTGGATGGACAAATGTCTTTTTTCGGCCTTACTAACTATGTTACTATGTTACTATGTAACTGGCGGTGTTGAAACCCAGGGAAAGCAGGAGGAGCAGACTTTAGCTTTTGCCGCACACAGAGCAGGGGAACTGCTGGCGTTACTGAACCCCAATAACAGAGGAGCAACTGTTGACTGTGCAGACAGCACTTCCAGGCAACAACTGGCGGTGTTGCTAAATAGTGCCATATGTAATTAGAGTAACAGACAGCAAAAAAAGTGGTCCACTGGTCTACAATGCCCAAACTTGGAGCACACAGATATATGAGGGCTGTTATGGAAATACCACAGTGGCAAATATGTGGCCTTTTTATTTTTTTATGCTAAATAGTGCTGAATATAATTAGAGTAACAGACAGCAAAAAAGCCCAAACTTGGAGCACGTAGATATGTGAGGGCTGTTATGGATATACCACACTGGCAAATATGTGGCCTTTTTATTTTTTATGCTAAATAGTGCTGTATATAATTAGAGTAACAGACAGCAAAAAAAGTAGTCCACCGACCTACAATGCCCAAACTTGGAGCTTGTAGATATATGAGGGCTGTCATGGAAATACCACACTGGCATATATGTGGTATTTTTATATTTTTTTATGCTAAATAGTGCTGTATATAATTAGAGTAACAGACAGCAAAAAAAGTGGTCCACCAGCCTACAATGCCTAAACTTGGAGCACGCAGATATTTGAGGGCTGTCACGGAAATACCACACTGGCAAATTTGTGGCCTTATTATATTTTTTATGCTAAATAGTGCTGTATATAAGTAGAGTAACAGACAGCAAAACAACTGGTCCACCGGCCTACATTTCCCAAACTTGGAGTATGCAGATATATGAGGGCTGTCACGGAAATACCACACTGGCAAATATGAGGCCCGTTTTTTTTTTAACCCCTTTCTGACATCAGACGTACTATCCCGTTGAGGTGGGTTGGGCCCCTATGACCACCGACGGGATAGAACGTCATACGCGATCAGCCACGCTCACGGGGGGAGCGCGGCCGATTGCGGCTGTGTCAGCTGCCTATCGCAGCTGACATCCGGCACTATGTGCCAGGAGCGGTCACTGACCACTCCCGGCACATTAACCCCCGGCACACCGCGATCAAACATGATCGCGATGCGTCGGCGGTACAGGGAAGCATTGCGCAGGGAGGGGGCTCCCTGCGGGCTTCCCTGAGCCCCCCCGCAGCAACGCGATTTGATCGCGTTGCTGCGAGGGTCTCTCTACCTCCCTCCCTGCTCCAGACCTGGATCCTAGATGGCCACGGCAGCCGGGTCCTGCAGGGAGAGAGGTGGCTTCACAGAACGTGCTCAGAGCAGGCACTGTGAAGCCTGCACTGCTGTAAGTCAGATCGGTGATCTGACAGAGTGCTGTGCAAACTGTCAGATCAGTGATCTGTGATGTACCCCCATGGGACAAAGTAAAAAAGTAAAAAAAAATTTTTCCAAATGTGTTAGAAAAAAAAAAAATTCCTAAATAATGGAAAAAAAAATATTCCATAAATACATTTCTTTAAAGAAAAAAAAACAATAAAAGTACACATATTTAGTATCGCCGCGTCCGTAACGGCCCGACCTATAAAACTGGCCCACTAGTTAACCCCTTCAGTAAACACCGTAAGAAAAAAAAAAAAAACGAGGCAAAAAACAATGCTTTATTATCATACCGCCGAACAAAAAGTGGAATAACACGCGATAAAAAAGAAAAATATAAATAACCATTGTACCGCTAAAAGCGTCATCTTGTCCTGCAAAAAAACGAGCCACCATACAGCATCATCAGCAAAAAAATAAAAAAGTTATAGTCCTGGGAATAAAGAGATGCAAAAATAATAATTTTTTCTATAAAATAGTTTTTATCGTATAAAGCGCCAAAACATAAAAAAATGATATAAATGAGGTATCGCTGTAATCGTACTGACCCGAAGAATAAAACTGCTTTATCAATTTTACCAAATGCGGAACGGTATAAACGCCTCCCCCAAAAGAAATTCATGAATAGCTGGTTTTTGGTCATTCTGCCTCACAAAAATCGGAATAAAAAGCGATCAAAAAATGTCACGTGCTCGAAAATGTTACCAATAAAAACGTCAACTCGTCCCGCAAAAAACAAGACCTCACATGACTCTGTGGACCAAAATGTGAAAAATTATAGCTCTCAAAATGTGGTAACGCAAAAAATATTTTTTGCAATAAAAAGCGTCTTTCAGTGTGTGACGGCTACCAATAATAAAAATCCGCTAAAAGTAAATCAAACCCCCATTCATCACCCCCTTAGTTAGGGAAAAATTAAAAAAATGTATTTATTTCCATTTTCCCATTAGGGCTAGGGTTAGGGTTACGGCTGGGGTTAGGGCTAGGGTTAGGGCTAGGGTTAGGGTTAGGACTAGGGTTAGGGCTAGGGTTAGGGTTAAGGCTAGGATTAGGGTTAGGGCTACAGTCAGGGTTGGGGCTAAAGTTAGGGTTAGGGTTGGGGCTAAAGTTACGGTTAGGGTTTAGATTACATTTACAGTTGGGAATAGGGCTAGGGTTAGGGTTAGGGTTAGGGCTAGGGTTAGGGTTAGGGCTAGGGTTAGGGCTAGGGTTAGGGCTAGGGTTAGGGTTAGGGCTAGGGTTAGGGCTAGGGTTAGGGTTAAGGCTAGGATTAGGGTTAGGGCTACAGTCAGGGTTGGGGCTAAAGTTAGGGTTAGGGTTGGGGCTAAAGTTACGGTTAGGGTTTAGATTACATTTACAGTTGGGAATAGGGTTGGGATTAGGGTTAGGGGTGTGGTTAGGGTTACTGTAGGGATTAGGGTTAGGGGTGTGTTTGGATTAGGGATTCAGTTATAATTGGGGGGTTTCCACTGTTTAGGCACATCAAGTGCTCTCCAAACACGACATGGCATCCGATCTCAATTCTTCCCATCCGAGCTCTCCCGTGCACCCAAACAGGGGTTTACCCCAACATATGCAGTATCAGCGTACTCAGGACAAATAGGACAACAACTTTTGGGGTCGAATTTCTCCTCTTACCCCCGGGAAAATACAAAACTGGGGACTAAAAAATAATTTTTGGGGGAAAGTTTTTTTTTTTTCACGTCTCTGCGTTACAAACTGTAGTGAAACACTTGAGGGTTCAAAGCTCTCACAACACATCTAGATAAGTTCCTTAGGGGGTCTAGTTTCCAAAATGGTGTCACTTGTGGGGGTTTCTGCTGTTTAGGTACATTAGGGGCTCTGCAAACGCAATGTGACACCTGCAGACCATTCCATCTAAGTCTGCATTCCAAATGGAGCTCCATCCCTTCCGAGCCCTCCCATGCGCCCAAACGGTGGTTCATCCCCACATATGGGGTATCAGCGCACTCAGGACAAATTGGACAACAAATTTTGGGGTCCAATTTCTCCTGTTCCCCTTTGGGAAAATACAAAACTGGGAGCTAAAAAATAATTTTTGTGAGAAAAAATTTTTGTTTTATTTTTACGGCTCTGCATTATAAACTTCTGTGAAGCCCTTGGTGAGTCAAAGCGCTCACCACACATCTAGATAAGTTCCTTAGGGGGTCTACTTTCCAAAATAGTGTCATTTGTGGGGGGGTTTCTATTGTTTAGGTACATTAGGGGCTCTGCAAATGCAATGTGACACCTGCAGACCATTCCATCTAAGTCTGCATTCCAAATGGCGCTCCTTCCCTTCCGAGCCCTCCCATGCACCCAAACAGTGGTTCCCCCCACATATGGTGTATCATCGCACTCAGGACAAATTGGGCAACAAATTTTGGGGTCCAATTTCTCCTGTTACCCTCGGGAAAATGCAAAACTGGGGGCTAAAAAAATAATTTTTGTGGGAAAAAATTTTTGTTTTATTTTTACGGCTCTGCATTATAAACTTCTGTGAAGCCTTTGGTGGGTCAAAGCGCTCAAAACACATCTAGATAAGTTCCTTAGGGGGTCTACTTTCCAAAATGGTGTCACTTGTTGGGGGGGTTTCAATGTTTAGGTGCATCAGTGGCTCTCCAAACGCAACATGGCTTCCCATTTCAATTCCTGTCAATTTTGCATTGAAACGTCAAACGGCGCTCCTTCCCTTCCGAGCTCTGTCATGCGCCCAAACAGTGGTTTACCCACACATATGGACTATCAGCGTACTCAGGACAAATTGTACAACAACTTTTGGGGTCCAATTTCTTCTCTTACCCTTGGGAAAATTAAAAATTAGGGGCGAAAAAATAATCTTTGTGAAAAAATATGATTTTTTATTTTTACGGTTCTGCATTATAAACTTCTGTGAAGCACTTGGTGGGTCTAAGTGCTCACCACACATCTAGATAAGTTCCTTAGGGGGTCTACTTTCCAAAATGGTGTCACTTATGGGGGGTTTCAATGTTTAGGCACATCAGGGGCTCTCCAAACGCAACATGGTGTCCCATCTCGATTCCAGTCAATTTTGCATTGAAAAGTCAAATGGCGCTCCTTTGCTTCCAAGCTCTGTCATGTGCCCAAACAGTGGTTTACCCCCACATGTCAGGTATCGGCGTACTCAGGAGAAATTGTACAACAACTTTTGGGGTCCATTTTCTCCTGTTACTCTTGGTAAAATAAAACAAATTGGAGCTGAAGTAAATTTTTTGTGAAAAAAAGTTAAATGTTCATTTTTATTTAAACATTCCAAAAATTCCTGTGAAGCACCAGAAGGGTTAATAAACTTCTTGAATATGGTATTGAGCACCTTGAGGGGTGCAGTTTTTAGAATGGTGTCACACTTGGGTATTTTCTATCATATAGACCCCTCAAAATGACTTCAAATGAGATGTGGTCCCTAAAAAAAAAATGGTGTTGTAAAATCGAGAAATTGCTGGTCAACTTTTAACCCTTATAACTCCCTAACAAAAAAAAATTTTGGTTCCAAAATTGTGCTGATGTAAAGAAGACATGTGGGAAATGTTACTTATTAAGTATTTTATGTGACATATCTCTGTGATTTAATTGCATAAAGATTCAAATTTGGAAAATTGCAAAATTTTCATAATTTTCGCTAAATTTCTGTTTTTTTCACAAATAAACGCAGGTACTATCAAAGAATTTTTATGACTATCATGACGTTCAATATGTCTCGAGAAAATGTCAGAATCACTGGGATCTGTTGAAGCGTTCCAGAGTTATAACCTCATAAAGGGAGAGTGGTCAGAATTGTAAAAATAGGCCCGGTCATTAACGTGCAAATCACTCTTGGGGGTAAAGGGGTTAATGCCAAATAGTTCTGTATATAATTAGAGTAACAGACAGCAAAAACAGTGGCCAAACATCCTAAAATTGCCAAACTTGGAGCTCACAGATATATGAGGCCTTTTTTGGTGAATTTAAAACACACAAAAAAAATTAGCAGATCAAGGCTAGCACACAACTATGCTACGTATGCCTGTCAAACTATGATTTTCAAACAGGCCTCTGTTTGACAGAACAGACTATATATTTTTTGGGGGGGAATAATTTTTGGGAATTACATGCTGCAGGACTTGCACTGATGTGGATATGCCGTGCCCTGCCTACCTAGCGCTGCAATATTGGGACCCACGAATTAGCCCTAAAAAGGACTGTGGGTTTCTCAGGAGTTGTTGATTTCACAGTTGCAGACCTACGCTTCTGACCCTATCTCAGTAACTTTCCCCTCTCAAATCTGTCCTGAATGCAGCAGCCAGGATCATATTCCTATTCAATCGCATCACTGATGCCTTTATCCTGTGCCAGACATTGCACTGGTTGCTAATCCTCTACAAAGTCCAATATAAACTAATCACTCTCACCCACAATGTGTTCCACGGTTCAGCACCACGCTACATCTCCACCCTTGTATCAGTCTACTAACCTATCCATGCCCTCCAGTCTGCTAATGACCTAAGACTAAGATTCCTAATAATCCCAACCTCCCAGCAAGACTTCACGCGTGCTTCGCCATACCAGGACAAGTCGCTAATTCCCAATCCCCATATTTTAAGCGTAGACTAAAATTGCATTTCTTCAAACTGAAATATTGCCTCACGTCACTTATCTAACTATCCCCATTTTGTCTATACAAAAATTTCTTCAAACTCAGGACCCTTGTAGCATCTGTTCACACAACCTCCATCCACTTAATAGCCCTCTGTGTTTGTACTTGTACATATACTGGATGGTGACTGGTTCATGCCTTGTTATGTGAATAGCCTATTTATTATATTGATCGCTGGACCATACATAACAAGCACTTTTTAGCTCTTACCTTTTGTGTCTCCCCTACATCCTCATAGATTGTAAGCTCGTGAGCTGGGCCATCACTCCTTCTGGTATCTGAGTTACGTGTTATTCTGTAATGTCTTCACGGTCTGTATAATTCTCATCTAAAATTTAAAGTGCTGCAGAATATGTTGGTGATATAGAATAAAATATATTATTTTTTTTTGCATCACGGCCCATTGGACTTCACTGATTATATGCTTTACCTTGCATACCATGGTTGTTTTTGGTTGACCAATTTAGTAACAAAAGGTGTTTGGTTCTTTTTCTACTAATTAAAAATAGCTAGCACTGTTAAGAATACCCCAACTGAATGATTTTTGTTATTCTTTTACCTTCATTATATGTCTTTACAATGTTGTCTTTACCACATCATCTTTGTAAGCCTAATTTAAAGTATAACATTAGGAAGCTTCCTGATGTGCAACCAATGAGAAAATACATAATAGTTGAACATATTGGTGAAATAAATAAAATAGATTTGTATATCAAGATGTAATAATTTGCAAATAACTAGCCACATTATTTGGGAGTGCGTCTTAATCATGAAAGTAATATAATATTGAATTGAAATCCATAAAAATATTGGTATTTTCTAGAGCATCAATAGAATAAAGTTGCTTTGACCCAAAGGACTTTTAGTCTTGTTGTACAAGTTTTCTATCACTGTTCACTTGCAACACTAGTTGGCAACATATTGCTCCATAGAGACGTAGAGCACATAGGTTAATGTATGGAATTGAGATTCTGGATAAAACATCACAAATGTTTTCGATGACACAAAACTCAGGTCACATCTAAAGCCAGAAATGTTTTGCCACAGGAGAAAATTATTCTTGGTCAAGCTGTGATGCATCAAGCTCTTACACTGTGCAAGAACATTGTGTGACCTTGTTGCTGATATATGCCTCCTCTCCTCACCATCCCTTGTTCAGCTGACAAGTTGAGAGAAATGCGTTCGGTGAATCTTATTTAATTCATATCACATTAACTTTGGCTATCATCATTAATGATTATGCCAGCTGACACATGCAGCTTTGGGATTTGACGGGAATAATGTACTCTAGCAAATTTGGCTACAATTATTAATGGATGAGATGAGAGCTTTAAATACACACATTATATATATATATAATGATTAATAATTAAAAAAAATAAAAAAAAATATAAAGCAGCATCAGAAAAATTTCAGTGCAAATCTTCTCTGGCAAAAACCAAACAGTTCAGGAAAAAAAAATGTAACTGGAGGCAGCACACCAAATATTGTAAAAGTTGTGAGGACATTTTGATTACAAAGTATGAACCTTCTAGAACCTTGAAGAATGGTCATATTTTGGAACAAAAATGTTGCCACAATGAGCCTTTAAAAAAAATCACTTATTTTACAAAAATACAGTTGTGCTCAAAAGTTTACATATCTCTACCTCAGCCAAGAATCTGCAAAAACCCTAGTCCATGCCCTCATCATCTCTCACCTTCACTACTGCAACCTCCTGCTCTGTGGTCTCCCCTCTAACACTCTTGCACCCCTCCAATCTATTCTAAACTCTGCTGCCCGACTAATCCACCTGTCCCCCCGCTATTCCCCAGCTTCTCCCCTCTGTCAATCACTTCACTGGCTCGCCATCGCCCAGAGACTCCAGTACAAAACCCTAACCATGACGTACAAAGCCATCCACAACCTGTCTCCTCCATACATCTGTGACCTCGTCTCCCGGTACTTACCTACACGCAACCGCCGATCCTCACAAGATCTACTTCTCTACTCCCCCCTTATCTCCTCTTCCCACAATCATATACAAGATTTCTCTCGCGTATCACCCCTACTCTGGAACTCTCTACCACAACACATCAGACTCTCGCCTACCATCGAAACCTTCAAAGTGAACCTGAAGACCCACCTCTTCCGACAAGCCTATAACCTGCAGTAACCACCGATCGACAAAACCGCTGCATGACCAGCTCTACCCTCACCTACTGTATTCTCACCCATCCCTTGCAGATTGTGAGCCCTCGTGGGCAGGGTCCTCTCTCCTCCTGTACCAGTTATGACTTGTATTGTTTAAGATTATTGTACTTGTTTTTATTATGTATACCCCTCCTTACATGTAAAGTGCCATGGAATAAATGGAGCGATAACAATAAATAATAATATTAATACCACTGCAGAATTTTTGCTTTCTTGGCCTTTTTTCAGAGAATATGAAAGATAACACCAAAACTTTTTCTCCACTCATGGTTAGTGGTTGGATGAAGCCATTTATTGTCAAACTACTGTGTTTTCTCTTTTTAAATCATAATGACAACCAAAAACATCCAGTACCTGGGTTCAAAGGCTTATTGGGGTGTATATGACTTGATAGCAGGGCAGGCCTTGCAGTTAACACATAAGAAAACAGTATGGCAGGACAAACTGAAGAATGTGAAGTGGATTTTCCTGTGGCCATCTAGTACCTGGGTTCAAAGGCTTATTGGGGTGCATATGACTTGATAGCAGGCCTTGCATTCAATGCAACATTTTTTCAGGAATTCCTCCTGCACCTCTCCTGAAAGGGGTATTGGGGTGCGTATAGGAGACCCACTGTTTAATAATGGTCCTTTAAGAAGATTAATGCCGCCTGATGCCCCTCTATAAATAGGCTCTGTGACTTTAAGAGTCCCTCCTTCATAAATGAAACAAGATGGGTGTGCTTATGTGTCACACACCACATGGCCAGCTAGGGTTGTTAAATGTTACAATGACATTTCCCAGTGAATGCATTTGTAGTGGTTGAAAGCAATGTTAAAGTTGAAAAATGCATCAAAAATGCTGCGTCTGAACTAAGCCTTAGTGGGGGAGGAACATTTTGGTCTGGGGTTAATTATTTTGCCTTATATACAAGTCATTGCCCTGGAAAGGATGAACCTTAACATATTTTCCAGCAAAATCCATTTTGGTTTCGTTTTTGTATGTTATTGGGTGAACCTGTAAAAATGGCGTGAAACTCTGACCTCCAGGGGAGAGCGCGGTAAAAATACTCGGGTTTCCCATAGACTTTCATTGGGCTCATTGCTCGGGTCGAGTACCCGAATATTCAAATTTGCTCGACCCGAGCAACAAGCACCGGAGCATTTTAGTGCTCGCCCATCACTAATTCACATCTAACTTGGACACCTCATTCAGCTTACTATAATCCTTTTAGTAGCGCCAATCCCCATCAGGCTTTGGCAATAGGACAGTGGGGCTGTTCCAGCTGCTTTTTGACTTCACAATGATGCCCAGGCTCAATATTTTCTTGACCTCCATCGATATCACCTCGTGGCAGGCTTTGGGAATTTGATACAGTTTTAATTTTACCTTTACATGTGGTTCTGTCAGGATATCATGCTCCTCAACGTGCATATATCTGCGCAATTCTTAAAACAGGTCTCGGTTCTGCTGAAGGATTTCTCTGCACTGTTATTTCTGGGCCGGTGACAGTGTCTCTGCCACTGTAGCATCCTAAACCATGGCTATGGGATGGGACTGACCTTTGTTAACTAAGTACTGCAGGGTACGTGCTCACTTTGTTTTTTTCTTATGTTTTGTCTATTTAGTGGCCAGTGTGAAAATGTGGCTACACGTTGCATGCATGCTAACTTATATTCCAGTAAATCTCTTTAGGTTTTTGAATAGCGAGGCTTTGTAGAAATTTCGTTGTAATTCCGTAATGTTTCGCAGGATATTTTTGTGCAACTCCTTTAATTAGACCTTCATCTCAGTTGCTTAATTTAAAATAAAAAATAGTGGCATGCAGAGCCAAAGTCACAAAGATTCTGTCACTGTCCAAATATTTCTGGACCTGACTGTAAATATATATAATAATAATAATCTTTATTTTCATATAGCGCTAACATATTCCGCAGCACTTTGCAGTTTGCACACATTATCATCGCTGTCCCCTTTGGGGCTCACAATCTAAATTCCCTATCAGTATGTCTTTAGAATGTGGGAGGAAACCGGAGAACCCAGAGGAAACCCACGCAATCACGGAGAGAACATACAAACTCTTTGCAGATGTTGTCCTGAGTGGGATTAGAACCGCGGACTCCAGTGCTGTAAGGCTAGAGTGCTAACCACTGCGCCACCGTGCTGCCCTTATATACACTATATATATAGTGTATCTTCTTTAATATTCCCCAAGTAAAGTTGGATGATAAATATAATAAAACTAATAAATGAATAATTGCTGGTAGTAATAAAAGCAAAAATGTAGCATCGTACCACATAGCTGTTAAAATTAGTTTTGAAAGGTGGAACATAGAATCATGTATCAAACAGTAAAATCAAATTCTAATAATATTTTGAGCAAGCAGAACTGAGTTACTTTAGCCCATAACTCACAGATCTGTTATATATTTGCATATATAATTTCAATCCAGGAAACCAACAATAAATCTAAAATAACAGTTCATATTAAGGATATGACAGTTGATAAATCTGAAATGTGCCTTTATTTTACAGTCAAGGAGGAAATAACTGTATGTATAATTTATCTTATGCATTAGGATAATATACAACTTAGCAATAATGTAAGATTCCCCCGAAAAATATAATTATATTTACATGTATTGTAATGTAAACTCAAGGAAGGCAGGATCAAGCTCAATTCTGAATTAATTAAAAACAATCTTAAACATATTGGAGAATATTTAGCAAAATAGAGACAGTCACCACTCCATATGTATAATGTCCTACTTATCTAAGTCCACTTTGTAGGCCTACATCCAAGACACACATGAATCAGTTTTTTGTAGTGATCCACCTACGGATCATAAAACGCACCAAACCACAAGATGCACCTTGGTTTTAGTGGAGGAAAATAGAAAAAAAAATGTAAGCAAAAAATGTGGTCATAACTCACTGTTATGGGGGATCTGCTCCTGACACTGTTATGGGGGTAATGTTCCCCAATTCTGTATTAATGTCCCCCATCCTGTAGCCCATCCTTGTCTCATCCTTGAATATACTGTATAATCCCCATCCTGGTATATATGGGTTTCATACTGGTATACCTGATCCCCATCCTGGTACATAGTATATGGCCTCCAGCCTGGAATATATGGCCCCATCCTGGTATATATGTCCCCCATCACGCTGTGCATATTAAAAAAACAACCAATTCTATTCACCTTTCCTGCACTCCCTCACAGTGCAACGTCTTCTTTTGATGCCAGAAACTGACTTCAACATGTATGTGTCAATGTCATGTGCTCACAAATGCCGACATCTACTGCCAGAATATCAATGCTCCCCATGCCCGGGATTATGGGAGTGGGCAGCAGAGAATATTTGTTTTTGGTTGCCCAGCCACTGCAGTAAGCTGGTTTCTGTGGCTAACACTGTGCTCTCTATAAAGAAAAGTTACTTCTCCCCACATCCATAGTGCCGCCCACCTCTAAGTGCCGTATTCAGTTTAGAGAGGTCAGCGGGATTATTATAATTTATAATCATTTTCCTTATTAGCGGGCATGCATCTTAGCCTCAGCGCTGTTCCTGCCTCCTGTGATCCACTCCTCCACCACCACCGCTCCTCCAACAGCCACAGCCAGTTACATCTGGACTATTAGACCCCTCTTATAGTCCAAAATATGAGGTATTCAAAGTAGCACTCCCATCAAAATTTGTATCATCTTAATATATTGCAGTCATTATATTATACTAGATGGTGGCCCGATTCTAACGCATCGGGTATTCTAGAATATGCATGTCCACGTAGTATATTGCACAGCCCACGTAGTATATTGCCCAGTCACGTACTATATTGCCCAGCTACATAGTATATTGCCCAGTCACGTACTATATTGCCCAGCTACGTAGTATGTTGCCCAGTCACGTAGTATATTGCCCAGCGACTTGGTATATTGCCCAGTGACGTAGAATATTGCCCAGCCACATAGTATATTTCCCAGCCACGTAGTATATTGCTCAGCCACATAGCATATTGCCCAGCCACATAGTATATTGCCCAGCCACGTAGTATATTGCCCAGTTACATAGTATATTGCCCAGTGACATAGTATACAGCATAGAGCCACATAGTATATTGCCCAGTTACATAGTATATTGCCCAGTGACTAGTATACAGCACAGACACACGTAGTATATCGCCCAGCCACGTAGTATATTGGCCAGTCACGTAGTATATTGCCCAACTACGTAGTATATTGCCCAGCCACGTATGTAACAGGTTAAAAAATAGAAACAAACATATACTCACCTTCTGAGGGAGCCCTTGTTGTCATGTCGCCTGTGTGCGGTGCACTCGGCAGCTTCCGGTCCCAGGGTTGGTAGCGCAGGACCCGTGATGACGTCAGGGACACATGACCGTGACATCATGACAGGTCCTTCTCGTGCAGGCGCGCAGGACCTGTGATGAGGTCGCGGTCACATGAACGTGACGTCATGGCAGGTTCTTGTCGCATACCATCCTTGCCAACGGAACCTGCCGCTTGCATGGAGCGGTTACCAGAGCGTTGCCAGGAGCGGGAAAGGCGGCGGAAGGTGAGTATATAATGATTTTTTATATTTTTTATTATTTTTAACATTAGATCCTTTTGCTATTGATGCTGCATAGGCAGCATCAATAGTAAAAACTTGGTCACACAGGGATAATAGCTGCGGTAACAGAGTGAGTTACCCATGGCATAATGCGGTCCGTTACCGCTGGCATTAACCCTGTGTGAGCGGTGACTGCGGGGAGTATGGAGCGGGCGCTGACTGCAGGGGAGTATGGCGCGGGCGCCAGGCACTGACTGCAGGGGAGTAGGGAGGGACTAATTGGACTGTGGCCGTCGCTGATTGGTCGCGGCAGCTATGACAGGCAGCTGGCGAGACCAATCAGTGACTTGGATTCCATGACAGACAGAGGCC
This sequence comes from Ranitomeya imitator, assembly GCF_032444005.1. Lineage (NCBI taxonomy): Eukaryota > Metazoa > Chordata > Amphibia > Anura > Dendrobatidae > Ranitomeya > Ranitomeya imitator. The sequence goes on along the minus strand of NC_091289.1, from coordinate 113,487,231 downwards.
GCGACCAATGAATATCCGTGACAGAAAGAAGGACAGACAGAAGGACAGACAGACGGAAGTGACCCTTAGACAATTATATAGTAGATTGCACTGTGTATTTACAATTGCTCATTTTGCCTTGTTACCCAGTAGTCAGGAGGGTCAGGAGTTAAAGAGGGTGATAATGCATACAGGGAAAAGAGGCTTTCTGTTTCTACATAGTACAGAAAAGACAAAAGAGAAAAGTTACGTGGGTTCAAAGGCAAAAGGAACAATTTTAACCCGGTAGTGACAGCCAATACATCTTTATCCCCTTTCTGACATATGACACACTATCCCGTTGAGGTAGGGTGGGCCCATATGACCACCGACAGGATAGTATGTCATAGCGATCGGCCGCTCTCACGGGTGGAGCGCGGCCGATCGCAGCCGGGTGTCAGCTGACGATCACAGCTGACATCCGTCACTATGTGCCAGAAGTGGTCACGGACCGCCTCCGGCACATTAACCCCCGGTACACCGGGATCAAACATGATCGTGATCTGCCGGCGGTATAGGGAAGCATCGCGCAGGGAGGGGGCTCCCTGCGGGCTTCCCCGAGACCCCCAGAGCAACGCGATGTGATTGCATTGCTGCGAGGGTCTCTTACCTCCTCCTTGCAGGCCTGGATCCAAGATGGTCACGGCATCCGGGTCCTGCAGGGAGGTGGCTTCACTGCGCCTGCTCAGAGCAGGCGCTGGGAAGCCAGGAGAAGTGCACATCAGATCGCTGATCTGACACAGTGCACAGCAAAGTGTCAGATCAGCGATCTTACACTATAACATGATGCCCCCCCCCGGGGCAATGTTATAGTGTGAAAAAAAAAATTCACATGTGTAAAAAAATTTTTTTAAAAATTCCCAAAAAAATCCCCCCCCCCAAATATACATTTCTTTATCTAAATAATAAAAAAACAATAAAAGCACACATATTTAGTATCGCCGCGTCCGTAATGACACCACCTATAAAAATGTATCACTAGTTAACCCTTTCAATGAACACCGTAAAAAAAAGTTAAAAAAAGAGGCAAAAAACAACGCTTTATTCTCATACTGCCAAACAAAAAGTGGAATAACACGCGATCAAAAAGACTGATATAAATAACCATGGTACCTCTAAAAACACCATCTTGTCCTGCAAAAAATAAGCCACCATACAGCGTCATCAGCGAAAAAATAAAAAAGTTATAATCCTTAGAATATAGCGATGCAAAAATAATTATTTTTTCTATAAAATAGTTTTTATCGTATAAAAGCGCCAAAACATAAAAAAAATGATATAAATGAGGTATCGCTGTAATCGTACTGACTGAATAAAACTGCTTTATCAATTTTTACCAAACACGGAACGGTATAAATGCCTCCCCCAAAAGAAATTCATGAATAGCTGGTTTTTGGTCATTCTGCCTCACAAAAATCGGAATAAAAGCGATCAAAAAATGACACGTGCCTGAAAATGTTACCAATAACAAGGTCAACTCGTCCCGCAAAAAACAAGACCTCACATGACTCTGTGGACCCAAATATGGAAAAATTATAGCTCTCAAAATGTAGTAACACGAAAAATATTTTTTGCAGCAAAAAGCGTCTTTTAGTGTAATAAAAGTGTCATAAAAATCCGCTAAAAAACCCACTATAAATAGTAAATCAAACCCTCCTTCAACACCACCTTAGTTAGGGAAAAAATAAAAAATTAAAAAAATGTATTTATTTCCATTTTCCTATTATGGTTAGGGCTAGGGTTAGGGTTAGGGCTAGGGTTAGGGTTAGGGTTAGGGTTAGGGCTAGGGCTAGGGTTAGGGTTGGGGGTAGGGTTATGGCTACAGTTAGGGTTGGGGCTAAAGTTAGGGTTAGGGTTGGGGCTAAAGTTAGGGTTAGGTTTGGGGCTACATTTACAGTTGGGAATAGGGTTGGCATTAGGGTTAGGGGTGTGTCAGAGTTAGAGGTGTGGTTAGGGTTACTGTTGTGAATTCCGCTCTTGGGTTCCCTCCGGTGGTTGCAAGTGGCACTTTTGTGAGTTCTGCTCTTGGGCTCCCTCTTGTGGTTTCTAGTGGTATGGCTGCTCCTTGGAGTTAGCTGTCATCAGCTGCCTCCACTTATCGTCTCTTCTGCTTGGCTATTTAAGTCTGGCTCTATCTTCAGCCAGTGCCACTTGTAAATGGTTCCTGGTTGGATTCACATCTCTTTGGAGTTCCCTGTTATCCTGACCAGTTCAGCTAAGCTAAGTTTTGCTTGCCCTTTTCTGTCCATAGATTGTGGACTTATCCATTCTGTGCTTTCTATGTTTGTCCAGCTTATCAGTGTGAATTAATTCTGTCTTGCTGGAAGCTCTGGGAGGCAGATTTGCCCACCACACCTTTAGTCACGTGTGGAGATTTTTTGTAAACTCTGCTTGGATTTTTGTAGTGTTTTATACTGACCGCACAGTATTCCATCCTGTCCTATCTATTTAGTTAGACTGGCCTCCTGTGCTCATCCTGGTTTCATTCTGTGTATGTCTTTTCCCTCTCCACTCACAGTCATTATTTGTGGGGGGCTAATCTATCCTTTGGGGATTTTCTCTGAGGCAAGATAGCTTTCCTGCTTCTATCATTAGGGGTAGTTAGCTCTTAGGCTGTGACGAGATGCCTAGGGAGAGTTAGGAGCATTCCACGGCTACTTCTAGTGTTGTGTTGAGCTTAGGGACTGCGGTCAGTACAGTTACCACTTCTTTCAGAGCTCGTTTCATGTTGCTCCTAGACCACCGTATCATAACAGGTTACCGTTGGGATTAGAGTTAGGGGTGTGTTTGGATTAGGGTTTCAGTTATAATTGGGGGGTTTCCACTGTTTAGGCACATCAGGGGCTCTCCAAACGCGACATGGCATCCGATCTCAATTCCAGCCAATTCTGAGTTGAAAAAGTAAAACAGTGCTCCTTCCCTTCCGAGCTCTCCCGTGTGCCCAAACAGGGGTTTACCCCAACATATGGGGTATTAGCATACTCAGGACAAAATGGACAACAACTTTTGGCATCCAATTTCTCCTGTTACCCTTGGGAAAATACAAAACTGGTGGCTAAAAAATAATTTTTGTGGGAATTTTTTTTATTTTTTATTTTCACGGCTCTGCGTTATAAACTGTAGTGAAACACTTGGAGGTTCACAGTTCTCACAACACATCTAGATAAGTTCCTTGGGGGGGTCTAGTTTCCAATATGGGGGTCACTTGTGGGGGGTTTCTACTGTTTAGGTACATTAGGGGCTCTGCAAACGCAATGTGATGCTTGCAGACCAGTCCATTTAAGTCTGCATTCCAAATGATGCTCCTTCCCTTCCGAGCTCTGCCATGCACTCAAACGGTGGTTCCCTCCCACATATCGGGTATCAGCATACTCAGGACAAATTGAACAACAACTTTTAGGGTCCAATTTCAACTGTTACTCTTGGAAAAATACAAAACTGGTAACTAAAAAATAATTTTTGTGGAAAAAAATGTTTTTTTATTTGCACGGCTCTGTGTTATAAACTGTAGTGAAACACTTGGGGATTCAAAGCTCTCACAACACATCTAGATGAGTTCCTTAGGGGGTCTACTTTCCAAAATGTTGTCACTTGTGGGGGGTTTCTACTGTTTAGGTACATAAAGGGCTCTGCAAACGCAATGTGATGCCTGCAGACCATTCCATCTAAGTCTGCATTCCAAATGGTGCTCCTTCCCTTCCGAGCCCTCCCATGCGCCCAAACGGTGGTTCACCCCACATATGGGATATCAGTGTACTCAGGACAAATTGGACAACAACTTTTGGGGTCCAATTTCTCCTGTTACATTGGGAAAATACAAAACTGGGGGCTAAAAAATAATTTTTGTGGGAAAATTTTTATTTTTCTATTTTTACGGCTCAGCATTATAAACTTCTATGAAGCCTTAGGTGGGTCAAAGTGCTCATCACAACATCTAGATAAATTCCTTAGGTTTCAATGTTTAGACACATCAGTAGCTCTCCAAACGCAACGTAGCGTCCCATCTCAATTCCTGTCAATTTTTATTTTTCTATTTTTACGGCTCAGCATTATAAACTTCTATGAAGCCTTAGGTGGGTCAAAGTGCTCATCACAACATCTAGATAAATTCCTTAGGGGGTCTACTTTCCAAAATGGTGTCACTTGTGGGGGTTTAGACACATCAGTAGCTCTCCAAACGCAACGTAGCGTCCCATCTCAATTCCTGTCAATTTTTATTTTTCTATTTTTACGGCTCAGCATTATAAACTTCTATGAAGCCTTAGGTGGGTCAAAGTGCTCATCACAACATCTAGATAAATTCCTTAGGGGGTCTACTTTCCAAAATGGTGTCACTTGTGGGGGTTTCAATGTTTAGACACATCAGTAGCTCTCCAAACGCAACGTAGCGTCCCATCTCAATTCCTGTCAATTTTGCATTGAAAAGTCAAACGGCGCTCCTTCGCTTCCGAGCTCTGCCATGCGCCCAAACAGTGGTTTACCCCCACATATGGGGTATCAACATACTCAGGACAAATTATACATAACTTTTGCGGTCTAATTTCTTTTCTTACCCTAGGGAAAATAAAAAATTGGGGGCAAAAAATCATTTTTGTGAAAAAATATGATTTTTTATTTTACGGCTCTGCATTATAAACTTCTGTGAAGCCCTAGGTGGGTCAAAGTGCTCACCACACATCTAGATAAGTTCCTTAGGGGGTCTACTTTCCAAAATGGTGTCACTTGTGGGGGGTTTCAATGTTTAGCCACATCAGTGGCTCTCCAAATGCAACATGGCGTCCCATCTCAATTCCTGTCAAACTTGCATTGAGAAGTCAGACGGCGCTCCTTCGCTTCCGAGCTCTGCCATGCGCCCAAACAGTGGTTTACCCCCACATATGGGGTATCAGTGTACTCAGGACAAATTGTACAACAAGTTTTGTGGTCCACTTTCTCCTGTTACCCTTGGTAAAATAAAACAAATTGGAGCTGAAGTAAATTTTTTGTGAAAAATGTTAAATGTTCATTTTTATTTAAACATTCAAAAAACTCCTTTGAAACACCTGAAGGGTTAATAAACTTCTTTAATGTGGTTTTGAGCACGTTGAGGGGTGCAGTTTTTTAGAATGGTGTCACACTTGGGTATTTTCTATCATATAGACCCCTCAAAATGACTTCAAATGTGATGAGGTCCCTAAAAAAAAATGGTGTTGTAAAAATGAGAAATTGCTGGTCAACTTTTAACCCTAATAACTCCCTAACAAAAAAAAATTTGGTTCCAAAATTGTGGTGATGTGAAGTAGACATGTGGGAAATGTTACGTATTAAGTATTTTGTGTGACATATCTCTGTGATTTAGTTGCCTAAAAATTCAAAGTTGGAAAATTGCAAAATTTTCTACATTTTTACCAAATTTCCATTTTTTTTTACAAATAAACGCAGGTAAAATCAAAGAAATTTTACCACTATCATGAAGTATAATATGTCACAAGAAAACAATGTGAGAATCGCCAAGATCCGTTGAGAGTTATAACCTCATAAAGGGACAGTGGTCAGAATTGTAAAAAGTGGCCTGGTCATTAACGTGCAAACCACCCTTGGGGGTAAAGGGGTTAAAGGGGGCAGTTTTTAGAATGATTTCACTTTTGGGTATTTTCTGTCATATTGACCCCCCAAACTCACTTCAATTGTGAGGTGGTCCCTAAAATGGTTTTGTAAATTTTGTTGGAAAAATGAGAAATCGCTGATCAACTTGTAACCCTTATAACTTACAAAAAAAATGTTTTCAAAATTGTGCTGATGTAAAGTAGACATGTGGGAAATGTTATTTATTAACTTTTTTTGTGTGACATAACTATCTTATTTAAAGGCACAAAAATTAAAAGTTTGAAAATTGCAAAATTTTCAAACTTTTTGCCAAAGTTTCCATTTTTTTCATAAAAAAATGCAAGTCATATCGAAGAAATTTTACCACTAACGTGAACTACAATTTGTCATGAAAAAAATAGTTAAAGAATCAGTGGAATAAGTTTAAGCTTTCCAGAGCTATAACCTCATAAAATGGCAGTGGTCAGAAATTGAATTGTTAAAATCGGCTTGGTCATTAAGAACAAAATTGATCCGTATCTAAGGGGTTAAATATGGAATTCTGTGCTCCAATTTGAAGTATTACAATTGTTTAAAAATAATCTATTGCTAGATCTTACAATATATTCTGTATATATCATGGAGTAGATTACCATGCCCTGATGAGTTTGGTGCACTTAATTTGCCAACAGACTGTACAATGATTTTTATCCATTTTGAACATTCAACATTCCATGAGTCCAGCCAGATCTTGAGTCTATGTGCATTCAGCCTGCAAACTCTAACATTATCCTTCATTAGTGTTGTCTAGAAATGCCTTTTCCTTTACTGACTATCCTGAAATTTTCGAATGATTGGCAACCCTGTGTTCCTTGCTTAACCCTCCGTCACATACAATATTCGGACTAACGAGTTCACATACAATGTGCCTGTCAGGCGCCTGCTGGAAAAATACCTATAATACCTAATGTTTGCAATTTCAGTGCTCTAAAAGTGATCAGTGACCCTCATAGGGATGTAATAAAAGAGACTACACATAATCAGTTGCAAAAAAAAACATTTACTTAACATAAAACTAATAACTATGAAATACAAACTTTTCAAAACTCCCGCCAAATAGTCCCCAGTTCGACTCTCTCAAAAAAATGTACAAAGAAAATTTTTGAACACAAACTTAATTTTAAGGTACTTTAAGTACTATTAAAAACATATTCAATCAGAAGTAGATGCTGAGGTTTCCCCAGAAAAGTCACACTTCCAGAGCAAATAGCAAGAATTACACACCATTTTTGCATGTGTCAGGCAAATTGCTTTCTGACATTTGAGACATTCATAATTTGAAAACACAAAAGAGAATAGTAAAACCAAAAACACTCAGTTTGAAAAAATGTTGCAGTAATCCGCAAGTGCTAGTAAAAGATGTAAAAAACAGGGTATTTGGTTGATACGTTTTTTGCAAAAAATGTATACTAAGCTGCTCTACCAATCTTCACGGTATACCCTTATCAGAGCAGTCCTAACTAATGTATGCAATCCCTATCTGATGTATTTAAAAACCTGATCATCTGTATATAACCTGTGTGAACAGGGTTCAGAGAGGAAAAATCCATGTGTGCATACAGGGTAGAACAGCTTTTGTGCAGATAGCCCAAGAGGAGTGGTGGAACTCCCCAGTCTTGTAGACACAAGAGAACAATTATGGAAACAGGAACACATGGGCTACTTGCACAGTGAACAAGTCTGTATGATCATGTTCACACACCACCAAGAAACCTGAAGACACAAAAGAGAATAGTAAAACCAAAAACACTCAGTTTGAAAAAATGTTGCAGTAATCCGCAAGTGCTAGTAAAAGATGTAAAAAACAGGGTATTTGGTTGATACGTTTTTTGCAAAAAATGTATACTAAGCTGCTCTACCAATCTTCACGGTATACCCTTATCAGAGCAGTCCTAACTAATGTATGCAATCCCTATCTGATGTATTTAAATCATCTATTATCTATTATTATCATTTAATCATCGATTAAATGTATTAGATCATCTGTATATAACCTGTGTGAACAGGGTTCAGAGAGGAAAAATCCATGTGTGCAAACAGGGTAGAACAGCTTTTGTGCAGATAGCCCAAGAGGAGTGGTGGAACTCCCCAGTCTTGTAGACACAAGAGAACAATTATGGAAACAGGAACACATGGGCTATTTGCACAGTGAACAAGTCTGTATGATCATGTTCACACACCACCAAGAAACCTGAAGACACAAAAGAGAATAGTAAAACCAAAAACACTCAGTTTGAAAAAATGTTGCAGTAATACGCAAGTGCTAGTAAAAGATGTAAAAAACAGGGTATTTGGTTGATACGTTTTTTGCAAAAAATGTATACTAAGCTGCTCTACCAATCTTCACGGTATACCCTTATCAGAGCAGTCCTAACTAATGTATGCAATCCCTATCTGATGTATTTAAAAACCTGATCATCTGTATATAACCTGTGTGAACAGGGTTCAGAGAGGAAAAATCCATGTGTGCATACAGGGTAGAACAGCTTTTGTGCAGATAGCCCAAGAGGAGTGGTGGAACTCCCCAGTCTTGTAGACACAAGAGAACAATTATGGAAACAGGAACACATGGGCTACTTGCACAGTGAACAAGTCTGTATGATCATGTTCACACACCACCAAGAAACCTGAAGACACAAAAAAGAATAGTAAAACCAAAAACACTCAGTTTGAAAAAATGTTGCAGTAATCCGCAAGTGCTAGTAAAAGATGTAAAAAACAGGGTATTTGGTTGATACGTTTTTTGCAAAAAATGTATACTAAGCTGCTCTACCAATCTTCACGGTATACCCTTATCAGAGCAGTCCTAACTAATGTATGCAATCCCTATCTGATGTATTTAAAAACCTGATCATCTGTATATAATCTGTGTGAACAGGGTTCAGAGAGGAAAAATCCATGTGTGCATACAGGGTAGAACAGCTTTTGTGCAGATAGCCCAAGAGGAGTGGTGGAACTCCCCAGTCTTGTAGACACAAGAGAACAATTATGGAAACAGGAACACATGGGCTACTTGCACAATGAACAAGTCTGTATGATCATGTTCACACACCACCAAGAAACCTGAAGGGCTATCTGCACAAAAGCTGTTCTACCCTGTATGCACACATGGATTTTTCCTCTCTGAACCCTGTTCACACAGGTTATATACAGATGATCAGATTTTTAAATACATCAGATAGGGATTGCATACATTAGTTAGGACTGCTCTGATAAGGGTATACCATGAAGATTGGTAGAGCAGCTTAGTATACATTTTTTGCAAAAAACGTATCAACCAAATACCCTGTTTTTTACATCTTTTACTAGCACTTGCGGATTACTGCAACATTTTTTCAAACTGAGTGTTTTTGGTTTTACTATTCTCTTTTGTGTCTTCAGGTTTCTTGGTGGTGTGTGAACATGATCATACAGACTTGTTCACTGTGCAAGTAGCCCATGTGTTCCTGTTTCCATAATTGTTCTCTTGTGTCTACAAGACTGGGGAGTTCCACCACTCCTCTTGGGCTATCTGCACAAAAGCTGTTCTACCCTGTATGCACACATGGATTTTTCCTCTCTGAACACTGTTCACACAGGTTATATACAGATGATCAGGTTTTTAAATACATCAGATAGGGATTGCATACATTAGTTAGGACTGCTCTGATAAGGGTATACCGTGAAGATTGGTAGAGCAGCTTAGTATACATTTTTTGCAAAAAACGTATCAACCAAATACCCTGTTTTTTACATCTTTTACTAGCACTTGCGGATTACTGCAACATTTTTTCAAACTGAGTGTTTTTGGTTTTACTATTCTCTTTTGTGTCTTCAGGTTTCTTGGTGGTGTGTGAACATGATCATACAGACTTGTTCACTGTGCAAGTAGCCCATGTGTTCCTGTTTCCATAATTGTTCTCTTGTGTCTACAAGACTGGGGAGTTCAACCACTCCTCTTGGGCTATCTGCACAAAAGCTGTTCTACCCTGTATGCACACATGGATTTTTCCTCTCTGAACCCTGTTCACACAGGTTATATACAGATGATCAGGTTTTTAAATACATCAGATAGGGATTGCATACATTAGTTAGGACTGCTCTGATAAGGGTATACCGTGAAGATTGGTAGAGCAGCTTAGTATACATTTTTTGCAAAAAACGTATCAACCAAATACCCTGTTTTTTACATCTTTTACTAGCACTTGCGGATTACTGCAACATTTTTTCAAACTGAGTGTTTTTGGTTTTACTATTCTCTTTTGTGTCTTCAGGTTTCTTGGTGGTGTGTGAACATGATCATACAGACTTGTTCACTGTGCAAGTAGCCCATGTGTTCCTGTTTCCATTCATAATTTGAAAGCCTTCTGGTTCCGCTTTCTGTTTGGCAGGTGGTGCATCTCCTTCTTTGTGAGGTGGTGCAGATGGTGACTTTTCACCATCATCTTCTGGGCGGAACCTTTTGAGCTGAACTTGAAGGCGAGAGGGGATACCGATTGTTTTCACGCTTCTCCTGCGTAGCTCTCCAAGTACTAGTTCATGGGCCAATTTTTTCAGATACAATCGTCTACGGAGTGGTTCAAGCTTGTTTTCAAGATAAATTACTTGTGAATTTATACCACCCAAATTCAACATAGCAAAAAATATGACCATTGGCCAGCGTTTGATGTTTCTGCTGACGTTGAAAGTGGAGCACATCTGATTTGCTGTATCCACACCCCCTTTGGTGGCATTGTAAAATGTAATTATCTCCGGGTTTTTTTCTGCCCCAGTCCCAGGATCGATGGCAGCATCATCATGAAGTGTTGATTGAAGAAGTACGATTTTTTTGGCATGTGGTACATAGGAAACTAAAGCCTTTCCATTATGGAATGCAAACATACTGCTGTACTGTTGTCTCTCTTTCACACTTACAAACTGTGGCGGCAATTCCCTTTTGTTTTTTCTTACAGTTCCCACATATGACAGCTTCTGAATTTTCAGATAATCAATCAGATCACAACTTGTAAACCAATTGTCAGCTGTAATATTGCGACCCGATCCAAATAAGGGTTCAGCCAGTCTTTTTACAACATCAATGGGTTTGTTGCTCACACAGTAAGGACCTTCTGGTTGTTTTCCTGCATAAACTTCCAGGTTGTAAGTGTAGGTCTTACTGGCATCAACAAGGGCATAAATTTTTATTCCATATTTGTTTGGCTTTGATGGAATATATTGACGAAAGGCACATCTACCACGAAAACCAGGGAGCATTTCGTCAATAGTGAGATTCTCTCCAGGGTAATAACTTTGTTTACAGTTTACAACAAATCTTTGAAATATATCACGAATTGGAGCAAGTCGGTCATGTGTTTTGCGTTCGGTTCGGGTAGTTCTGTCGTCAAACCAAAGGCAACGAATTAGAATCTTGAATCTGTTTATGGACATAACAAGGCTAAATTTTTCAACTCCATCCCCATCTTTACCCCAAAGTTCCTCCAAACTTTGTCTATTTGCCCTATAAGCTCCTGCAAGGTACAGTAATCCAAAAAAAGCACGCAGTTCTATTTCATCTGTGGGCTTGATGGTTCTGTTGCAAATGTACTTGTCCTTTATAATGTCTATATATTGGTTGGTATATGTGACAATAGAGTCCAGAATGTCATCTGTAAATATACTGTTCCAGCATTCAACTGCAGTTTTTGCATTACGTGCAGTTCCTATTACTGCAGGAAGGTGAGTAATAATGTTTAAAGGTTCCCTACGTTTTTTCTGGAATGGCTTCTTGTTCCATTTAGTATGTTTATCTTTTCCAATATAATATGATCCAACTTCTTCATCCTCACCACTGTCACCATCTTGCTCTGTTTCAGAATCCAGGACACATTCTTCCACCTCATCATGAGAATCAATCTCACTTTCCTCTCCTAAATCCTCATTCAGTGTGAGGTCTCTATCATCTAACAGCATGTTTGTTACTTCCTCAACATCAAGTTGTTTGGATAAATTGTACATTTTCCTCTCCATTTCAGCAGATAATCTGAAGCAAGAGAAGGAATATGTTAGGGAGCTACTGTATATGCCTGAGCAGCACACTTTCTTTTATAAAACCTCCCTTATTTCTATGAAATATCCTCACATTTTGTGCTATACATTCATAAAACAAGCTAAATAAACTATTGTGATGAATAAAAACATAAAATACCAACCTTACTGAATGTGACGTATTCACATACAATGAGCCTGAGAGATCTGTGCAGCTATATCCTCTCCCCTGAAGCTCTGAAATCCAACTGTGATATCAGGTTTCACAGACCTTCAAGAGACAGGAGACTACCTGGAGGGAGGGGGTTTCCTCACAATCTGGTGAGGAAGGAGAAATGAAAGTAAAAGAGAAGCGCCTGTCAGATCAGTTGTATGTGACGGAGGGTTAATTGAAAAACTCTTTTCAATGTTTTCCTCTCTGCACCTGCTGCACATGCTCAATAGATGCTGCAGTCTTTAACGTACTGCAGTAAGAAATAGACGATCTTCCAACAGCACTTACAATTTCTAACACCGTCTGATGTAAGTAACTCTGCATCTGTGTATATTATGGTAGATTTGCTCAAATTTCGGGACACTATTGACTTTTAATCTCAGTGCCAGATAGAGAGTAGATGAAAATGAATATTGATGAAAACTAAGTCTGTTGAACCACAGTCTTACATGTTACACAAATAAATGTTTTACAGGACAATGAAAAGGCAATTTGTATATTAAATTTCCAAGAGGAGCATTGCACGTGAATAAGCCATCTTACCTTGGCATGACAGAGCTAGTATGTCATTCTCCACAAGGAGAAACGTTGTCCCTTAGACCCCAGTCCAGAACCTTTCACCTAGCCAAATCAGTTCTTAAACTTTGCACTGACAAGGGCCAGAAACACTGTGTCTGCAAATTGAGAATCTGATTTGTCTTTTATTCTAAGTCATATTGCAAAACTCGTTAAAGGGTTGATAGTGACTGCTACTAACAGGTGGCGCTATAGAGTTCAAGTCCTTTTTCTCTCGGAAGAAGCAATTTGCATATTAAAGGACAATAGGCATCTAGAAACATTTCAACAAGCACTGTGAGCCATGTTAAACACCTTATGAACATCTGACATAAATGTCCATGCAAGTGTAAGGAATGGGCTCAGGAGTAGAGTTGAGCGAATATGCGCTTACTGAATAAGCTTCAGAGGGAACCCGGCTTACTGGATTGCTCCTGATGATCAGCTGTTTGTCTTCCCCAGCTGCATGTGTCGTGGCTGTGTGACAGGCAATTACAAGATAATTCGCCTGATTAATAGTTATATTTGGACTATAGCAAATCAAAATACAAAAATAAATCCTTTCAGTTGATACCAGTGGGGTATTTATTATCGAATTTCAATATTCAGTAAACTTCCTGCAATATGAAATGCTTTTGGCAGCTACCTCCACTAATAGTATAGGAACCTTTTTTTTCTATCCCATAAAATCTGAATTATTGGGTGTCCCCATTTTGTATATTAACAATGTTTTGCTACACCCAAATAAGATACATTTTCCTTGGTTATATTAGCAAGATGTTCTGAATTGAGTTGTTTTATTTTCCCGATGATGCAGCCTATATATTTCAGATTACATTGGCTGAATTCAATGCAATACACCACATGATGGGTGTCACAATTAACAAATTTATGAATTCAATATTTTTTTCACCCTGTTATGAAGAACAGTTGTCTTGTTTCATCTACAGAAAGGGCGCACATCTTGCATCTACTTCCAGAACATCTGTAGAATCCTTTTAAATTCAACCACGTCGTTGTATTGCTAGAATTACTGAATAAAATCGGGGACAGCATATTGCCGAGGGATCGACCTCTACTGGCCACATATCTGCAACCATCTGATATGATTTTTCCTTGGGCTTCATCCTGACAGGCGATAGAAAGTTTTTTTTTAACAATGCTTTTTATCTGATCAAACTGCAAACTGTATGGTGTGGAAAACATAATTGGAGCAGTAGGATATTCTGTTATGGGAAAAAAACAGCTCCCAGAAGTACCACACTTCTAGGTTGAGTTTTGACTGTAGTAAATGCAACAGATACCGAAAAATTATTATAACCCCTTTCACGTAACCTATGTTTGATTATACGGCTTTCAGAAAGAAAACTTTGGTCCTCAGAGGAAATGGTTCTAACACACATATACTCACCAAAAGGAATGGATCTGGCTGTGTGTCTTGTGTGACAACTTGAAGACGGCATAATGGTATTACTGGATATATCTTTTCTACACAGAGATGGATGAACTCGATCAATACCAATATCACCAGTCAGGATAACATCCAGCAAAGTTGATGAGATATATAGAAATCTCCTGCCCGCTGTGCTTCTTTTTGACATAGTGTAAACTCACCTGTGTGTTTCAAACCCACAGCATGCCAATTTCTCCTGAGAGTACATAGAATTTTCTTTTTAGAATTTCCCAATAGACTTGCTTTAGGTGTGGAAATTTTACAGGTAAAAAATGCAAATGCATTTTAAGTGTTTTTCCGTGGCAAAAAGTCATCAAAAATGCATGTCACCTACACATAAGTATGTCAATAAAGTTTTGTCCAAGTCAAATGGCAGGAAGCATCAAAAACAAAGCAGCTTTATTTAAAACATGACACCAAAAAGAGACAAAAAAATGCAGACTCAAAAACGCGATAAAAAACGTTTGTTAAAAAAAGGATAGATAACGTAATTTAAAAAATAGGTGCAGAAATTCTGCAACATCAAAAACCCAACGTGGAAACATGGCTTAATATAATTTGACTACAGGTAATTTCAGTGTAGACCTCCATGATCAGCTGACTGTAGAGATCGGCACTCATTCCTAGATATAAATAAAGTCGAGTGGTGCAGGTTTTATTTGTTATTACCAAATGCTACATGACATTTTTATTTTCACACACATCATAAGTTATTAGCATTGGATAATTGGGAAAATAATTAACTTTAAGTTGTTGAATTCCATTTTTACTTTTAGCATTTTTGTGAGTGCTTTTCATAGACTTTTCATCAACATTTTATGATGTGAATAAAAAATTGTAATTAATCATTAGCACCCCAAGAGTTTAACCAAATCATTCTTGATTTTCATTGATGCAGGTTGAAAGATATTACCTGTCATATATAAAAAGCTTCTACCATTTAGCTACTTACAATTAATTCCTGAAGTTGATAGTTTGTCAGCGTGCTTTGCATTGCAATGACTTATTTGTTCTATGACAGCTAACATTTGCAGACAGCCGACATCAGCATTATGTCATCAATTTGTTTTGCCACTGCTGCAAAATAAAGATAAAGTTGATTTATTAGCTATGCAAGTCTTTTCCTAAACAATAAATTAACCAGGCTTTATAGAGATGATTAGAAGAAAAAGTATAATTATCCAATAACATTTTAAAACATTATGATTTTTTCTTTATATACAAAAAATAAATTACACCTATATAGATAGATATTTTATTTGTGTACATACAGTACCTCTATCATTTTTGTAAACATTCTATTTTATCTTTTCTTGAGACAACAGTGAAGAAATGATACTTTGATACAATGTAAAGTAGTCAGTGTATAGCTTGTATAACTGTAAATTTCATGTGCCCTCTAAATAACTCGTCACACAGCTATTAATGTCTAAACCGCTGGCAACAAAAGTGAGTGCACCCCTAAGTGAAAATGGGCACATTGTTCTCATAGTGTCAATATTTTAGGTGGGCTTCATTATTTGAAAACACTGTCTTAACCCTCTCTTGGGCATGGAGTTCTCTAGAGCTTCACAGGTTGCCACTGGAATCTTCATCCACTCCTCAATAAGCTGGAGGATATTAGAGACCTTGCGCTCCTCCACCCTCCGTTTGAGGATGCCCCACAGACAATCAATAGGGTTTATATCTGGAGACATGCTTGGCCAGTCAAGTACTTTTGCCCTCAATTTGTGTTTGGAGTCATTATCATGTTTGAATACTGCCCCGTGGCCAAGTTTTCGAAGGAAAGGCATGATGATTTGCTTCAGTATGTCACAGTACATGTTGGTATTCATTGTTCCCTTAATGAACTGTAGGATCACAGAGCCAGCAACATTCATGCAGCCCCAAACTATGGCCCTCACTATGCGTGACTGTAAGCATGAGATACTGAACTTTGTACTACTCATCTGGTTGCCGCCACACACGCTTGACATCTGTGGATTTAATGGGTGCTAACTGACACCTCTAAATATATGTTCATATATAGAGATATGAATATAGTGTGCAGCGTGTGTGTACATGTGTATGTATAAATAATAAAAAAAAATATTCTCAAAAAAATGAAGGGAACACTAAAATCCCACATCGTAGGTATCACTGAATGAAATATTGCAGTTGTAAATCTTTATTCATTACATAGTGGAATGTGTTGAGAACAATAAAACCTAAAAATGATCAATGTAAATCACAACTATGGTTCTAGTGGAGCTGATACCATTCTTGAGGATATGAGAACCGTGAAAAGACATGCATGAAAGGGTAAAAAGATCCCCCCACTATGTCCACTGTGTTGTGCCCAGAATGTGCATCAAATAGCAAATCCTGCACATTGAGAGGTGTAAATGTGTGGCGTATGTGTATGTGTGCACGGCGTTTATAGTTACATGCATCGGTCAATCTGGCTGTGAACTCAACAGAGTCCGGATGCATGGTGGATGGGAGCATATCTCAGTGCGTGGCTTGCCTGTCAGGTCGTGAGGTGGTGGTCCTGGCGGAAAGACTGGTGGAAAGCATGCCGAGACACATGAAAGCTGTGATTAAAAATCATGGTTATTCCACAAAATATTGATTTCTGAACTCTTCCTCAGTTAAAACATTAGTATTGTCATTTGTAAATTATTATGAACTTGTTTTCTTTGTAATATTTGAGGTCTGAAAGCACATTCGGAGACATGTTGTCAGAAGTTTTTAGAACAAAAGAACACTTTACATTTTACTCAAAAATATACCTGCAAAGAGAAAAATCTGACAAACTGAACATTTTGCAGTGGCCTCTTAATTGTTTATACAGCTATAAAGTGACTGTTCAGGCACTAACCACATCATCGCACACTCTGACCTGAACTTCACAGCCAGAGGACGCAGAAGACAGAACCCGGGAGTGGAATGGGGAGAGATGAATATCGCATGGCTCACCCACCCCTGTCATACTCACCCCATCCTGGTGCAGTCTCTGCTTCTCATATGGTCTCTGGCACTGGCAGCTTGTTACTGTGTTCAGCGGTCACATAGTACCACTCATTAAAGTAATTAATATGCGCTCCATGCCTATGGGAATGGAGTAGCGTCCATATTCATTACTTTAGCGAGCGGTACCACGTGACTGCTGAACTCAGGAAGAGCTGCGGGCACCGGAGAGCATCGGAGAAGCAGGGAAGTGCAGAGACCGCGCCGGGAGCAAGTGAGTATGATGTGACAGCTGCCACTCCTGCCACTCCCTCTCCCTTGCTGACCCCCTGGGACAATGACTCGAGTATAAGCCAAGAGGGGCACTTTTAGCCTATAAAAATGGGCTGAAAATCTAGGCTTAAACTTAAATATATATACTGTTTATATTTGTGCACAAATTTTACATATCCCTGCAGAATTTTTGCTTTCTTGGCCTTTTTTCAGAGGATATGAATGATGACACCAAAACTTTTTCTCCACTCATGGTTAGTGGTTGGGTGAAACCATTTATTGTCAAACTACTGTGTTTTCTCTTTTTTAAATCATAATTTCAACCCAAAACATCCCAATGACTCTGATCAAAAGTTGACATACTCTGGTGATTTTTGACCAGATAACATGCACAGAAGTTGACACACATGAGGGGGGCTTTTATTCTCCACCAATTTTTCCGGGGTCTCCACCTGGACTTAAGGGGACTTAGCCCATATGCTGTGCAGATGTTCCTGTATACAATTCCCGCTACTTGGTTGTGGTGTTCTGTATATGCTGTTCCTGCTTGCATTTTGCTCCCTGCCACTATGTGTTGGATGGTTTCTGAGGTTTCTTTTCAGAGTCTGCATCTTGGGTCTTGTCTTGAGTGGTAGATTCCTGCTTTAATGGATCTGGTACTTAGTGCTTGCACTTGTGCAGCTATGATTAGTGCCTCTGTGCTGTCAGGGAGTCCAGCTTTCTCCAGCCATTGGTAGGAGTCCTCCATGTCAGCCACCTTCATTATCTGTCGATGGTATCTCCCATGCAATGACTTGTCTTGCCATGGCGCTTCATGTTCCTGTTCTTCCTTCCAGATTTGTTGTTGTTGCTGCCTTATGTTTTCTCTCAGCATCTCATTTTTTGGTGCCATTTTTCGGATGTATTCCTGGATTCTCCTTGTTTCATCTGTGATGGTGGCTTGGATGCTTATCAAGCCTCGCCCACCCTCCTTTCTGTTGGTATACAATCTTTGGGTGTTAGACTTTGGGTGGAGACCTCCATGCATTGTGAGGAGCATTCGTGTCTTCACATCTGCAGCTTCTATCTTTTCTTTTGGCCAGCATGCTACGCCAGCAGGATATCTGATAACTTGGGAGGACATATGTATTGATGGTGCAGATTTTATTCTTCCCATTGTGCTGTCGCTTCAGGCCCTGTCTTACCCTTTGATGGTATTTGGATGTTCTGCTTGCCTCCTCATCATGGTTATTCCCTTTGGCATGCCGAGGTACTTGTAGCATGTCTGTACATCTGCTATGTGTCCTGCTGGTAATTCCACTCCATCAGTATTGACTACTTTGCCTCTCTTTATTACCAACCAGCCACACTTCTCCAGTCCAAAATACATCCTGATGTCTTTACTGAAGATCCGTGTCAGGTGGATCAGTGAATTGATGTCTCCATGGCTTGATGACATCCATGGAGAGGAGGTGGCTGATGGTACTATCCACACTTGAACTTGTATCCATAGCCGAAACTGTTGGCAGTGGCACCATCAAAATTGTTTCAGAAAATTAAGTCTTTCTCCCAGAAAATTATAACAATTTCCCATGTTTTGTTCCATACATGTTTATTTCCTTTGTGTATATTGAAACAGCACAAAAAACTGAGATAAAAAGGCAAATTGGACAAAATTTCAAACTAAACCCCCCAAAATTGTCTGGATTGTAATTGTTTGCAACCTCAACTTAATATTTTGTTGCACACCCTTTGGAATTTAGAATTGTTATAAATTGATGGTTCCTTTTTCTAATGATTGATTGCTAATTATTAGTTTGATAATACCACCATACTGATTGTTAAAGGGATTATCCAGGCTTGAGGTTAAAGTTTATGGGATTTCAGATTTCTGAATCCTCACAGCTAGGGTTGAGCGACTTTTACTTTCAAAAGTCAAGTGAAATCGGCCGATCCTATAAAAAAGTCGTGGTCGGGGTCGGCCGAAACTCGAAACCCAATGCAGTGTATTGGGTTTCCAATGGTCCCCAGGGACTGAAGGAGAGAAAACTCTCCTTCAGGCCCTGCGATCCATATTTAAGTGTAAAATAAAGAATTAAAATAAAAAATAGCGCTATACTCACCCTCGGACGCGCCCTGGCACTAACCGGGAACCTTCCTTCCTTCGAATCAGCGCTTGCAGGACCTTGCGGTGACGTCGTGGCTTGTGATTGGTCGCGCGACCACCCATGTGACCGCTCGCGCGACCAATCACAAGCTGCGACGTCACCGCAAGGTCCTGCAAGCGCTGATTCTTAGAAAGGAAGGCTGCCGGAAAGAAGCAGGGCTTGTCCGATGGTGAGTATATTCCTATTAGGTATATACTCACCCTCGGACGCGCCCTGCTTCTTTCCGGCATCCTTCCTTCCTAAGAATCAGCGCTTGCAGGACCTTGCGGTGACGTCGCGGCTTGTGATTGATCGCGCGAGCGGTCACATGGGCGGTCGCGCGACCAATCACAAGCCGCGACGTCACCGCAAGGTCCTGCAAGCGCTGATTCGAAGGAAGAAAGGCTGCCGGTTAGTACCAGGGCGCGTCAGAGGGTGAGTATAGCGATATTTTTTATTTTAATTCTTTATTTTACACTTAAATATGGATTCCAATACCGATTTCCGATATTGCAAACATATCGGAACTCGGGATCGGAATTCCGATACCTGATTCAGAAGATCGCCAACTTCATGGCCGACCCCACACAGGGGTTGGGTCGGGTTTCATGAAACCCGACTTTGCCAAAAGTCGTTGACTTCTGAAAATGGCCGACCCGTTTCGCTCAACCCTACTCACAGCTGCACTGTCAGGATTCTCTAGTGCTGGCATTGGGAGCAGTGTTGTGAATTCTGTGGCAGAGCTCCCTCCTGTGGTCACAAGTGGTACTTCGGCTGATTCTCTCTGTTAGCTTCTGTTGGTGGAGGGAAGTGGTACTGCGGCTTCTGAGTTTCCTCCCTCAGGTGATCTGGTGAGGTCGTTAGGTGCTTCTCTACTTAACTCCACCTAATGCTTTGATCCTTGCTTCCTGTCAATGTTCCAGTGTTGGACTTGCTTTTCCCTGGATCATTCCTGTGGCCTGCTGCTCTGCATAGCTAAGTTCTTCTTTGCTATTTGTTTGCTATTTTTTCTGTCCTGCTTGTCTATTTTGTTGCTGGAAGCTCTGGGACGCAAAGGGTGTACCTCCGTGCCGTTAGTTCGGTACGGAGGGTCTTTTTGCCCCCTTTGCGTGGTTTTCTTTAGGGTTTTGTGTAGACCGCAAAGTTACCTTTCTATCCTCGCTCTGTTAAGAAAGTCGGGCCTCACTTTGCTGAATCTATTTAATCTCTACGTTTGTCTTTTCATCTTAACTCACAGTCATTATATGTGGGGGGCTGCCTTTTCCTTTGGGGTATTTCTCTGAGGCAAGGTAAGCTTATTTTCTATCTTCAGGCTAGTTAGTTTCTCAGGCTGTGCCGAGTTGCATAGGCAGAGTTAGGCGCAATCCACGGCTGCCTCTAGTGTTGTTTGGAGAGGATTAGGGATTGCGGTCTGCAGAGTTCCCACGTCTCAGAGCTCGTTCTATGATTTTGGGTTATTGTCTGATCACTGTATGTGCTCTGACCGCTATGTCCATTGTGGTACTGAATTGCTTTTCATAACAGAGCAGGCAGTGATGTGGCCCCAAGTATGCGATTTCCACACCACATTGCGCTTCCTTATAATAATGAAAATCAGTGTGTCTTTATTGTAGTAATTCTCCTGAGCAGGAGCATACATAGAAATAACAAGTGGCCCATAACAAAAGTCCTATCATATCACAGCAAAAAAAGTGCATAAAATCTAACTTTTTAAGAAAATGAGAAGATATGCATTTACAGTTATTTTACCCCTATTGAAGCACCCAAGTGGTCTCCCTTACTATGATCCCCCTTTGATGACCCCATAGAGTATTATGCCCATACAATAAATGATAACCCCAAACAGTATATGGCATGCTTTCCAATAAAACCCCCCACACAGTATACCTTATTTTTCAGACCATAAAATGCACATTTCCACCAAAATTTGGGGGGAAAATTGGGGTGCGTCTTATGGTCACAACTGTGTCACCAGCAAAGCACCCCCACACCATCACACCTCCTCCTCCATACTTCACGGTGGGAACCAGGCATGTAGAGTCCATCCGTTCACCTTTTCTGCGTCGCACAAAGACAAGGTGCTTGGAACCAAATATCTCAAATTTAGACTCTTCAGACCAAAGCACAGATTTCCACTGGTCTAATGTCCATTCCTTGTGTTCTTTAGCCCAAATAAGTCTCTTCTGCTTGTTGCTTGTCCTTAGCAGTGGTTTCCTAGCAGCTAGTTTACCATGAAGGCCTGCTGAACAAAGTCTCCTCTTAACAGTTGTTCTAGAGATGTGTCTGCTGCTAGAACTCTGTGTGGCATTGACTTGGTCTCTAATCTGAGCTGCTGTTAACCTTCAATTTCTGAGGCTGGTGACTCAGATAAAAGTTATCCTCAGAAGCAGAGGTGACTCTTGGTCTTCCTTTCCTGGGGTGGTCATCATGTGAGCCAGTTTATTTGTAGCGCTTGATGGTTTTTCCACTGCACTGGATGTCTTCCTGGAGCAGAACAATATTGTATCATACAATTATTAGGTTCTGTAGAAGGACGTAGATCTGGGTATTTATTATGATGGAATATAGGCTGAACTGGATGGACAAATGTCTTTTTTCGGCCTTACTAACTATGTTACTATGTTACTATGTTACTTGGGGACATTTTCAAAGTTTTCCCAATTTTTCGGCCTGACTGACCTTCATTTCTTAAAGTAATGATGGCCACTAGTTTGCCTTTACTTAGCTGTTTTTTTCTTTCCATAATACAAATTCTAACAGTGTATTCAGTAGGACTATCAGTTGTGTATCCTTCAGACTTCTGCACAACACAACTGATGGTCCCAACCTCATTTATAAGGCAAGATATCCCACTTATTAAACCTGACAGGGCACACCTGTAAAGTGAAAACCATTCCCAGGTGACTACCTCTTGAAGCTTATCAAGAGAATGCCAAGAGTGTGCAAAGCAGTCATCAAAGCAAAAGGTGGCTACTTTGAAGAACCTAGAATATAATGCATATTTTCAGTTGTTTCACACTTTTTTGTTAAGTATATAACTCCACATGTGTTAATTCATAGTTTTGATTCCTTCAGTGTGAATTTACAATTTTCATAGTCATGAAAATGCAGAAAAATCTTTAAATGAGAAGGTGTGTCCAAACTTTTGCTCAGTACTGTACTTACAAATGCTGTGGCAGTGCGGCGGGGCTCTGTGGTGCGGTGGTGGTGGGCTCTGCTCCGAGGCAGTGGCAGCGGCTCTCTGTGCTCTGTGGGGGCTCCGCCAGCATTTTGTCAAAGCCCGGAAAATGACCTCCGGGAAGATAACTGTCGGGCCCGGGGCGGCGCATGCTCAGATTCAGATCTCGTCCCAAGATCTCCTGACTATAGAGGGCACTTGTATACATATTACTGGCATTTTGCAGACATATTCCTAAATTATAGTGCTATCCCCTTGGTCTCTAAAATTTGTCATCACTCTCTTGGTTATTGGCTTATTGTTTTAGACCAGCATGATTTAATATTTATTGTGGAGTCCCAATATTGTCTGCATGTGGTGTTCTCACAATTTTATAATTTATTTAGGCTGTATTGCCAAATAATAAAACTTAGCTTTTTAACCAATATATATGTTCTTTTTCCCGAACATATAGCACCCTAAATAGTATGATAGTCCCTCCCACAGCCCCAATTTAGCACCTTGGTCCACCCACGGCAGTCTATATATTATGCTGGTTCCTCTCAGCTCCAATAAGTAAAAATCCTTAAACTCACCTAATCCAAATTCCTTAACCTTCACAGACTAACTCGCATCTTCTATCAGGTGAAACACTGGACACTGCATAGCATCAGTCTCTTGCAGGCTCCTATCAGGGGGAAAGAGCCTGACCTGCAAGGGTAAGTGATGGAGCTGGTGGTACTTCCTTTAATCATCTAGAAGCTTCTTACGCCTCTCAACTGGGATTTTGGACCTCTTTTCCTTTGCAAACTGCTCCAGGTCCCTCATATTTGAAGGTTGCCTACTCCCAACAGCAATTTTAAGATCTATGTACAGGTGTTCGATTGAATTTAGATTTGGACTCATTGCTGGAAAGCATTCTACCTACACTATGTTCCAAATTATTATGCACAAAGAGTTTAGGAGTGATAAGGTTAGAATTTTTTTGTTTGTCATTTAAACTCATTGATAGTGATGTGTGTGAGGGGTCTTTATATCACTGAAAGCAATTGCAGATACCTGTGCAAATTAGTTTGGCAGGTGTGTCCAAATAAAGGCAAGACTACTTAAGAAGGCTGTTCCACATTATTAAGCAGCCTACATTTTTGGCCAAAATGGGAAAGAAAAAGGATGTGTTGGCTGCTGAGAAGCAACAAATTGTGGAGTATTTAGGTCAAGGCATGACTGCAATCAACATTGCCAAGACACTTCATCGTGATCATCGCACAATCAAGAAGTATGTAGCGGATTCCCAGCACACACGTGTGCGTGCTGATAAGGAAAAATTGAGGACTTTTTCCAACAGGCAATTGCATAAGGTTAAAAGAGCAGCTGCAAAAATGCCTTGTCATAGCAGCAGACAAGTTTTTGACGCTGCTGGTGCCTCCATCGTCCACAGAACAACAAGATGCAGGGTCCTTCAGAGGTTTGCAGCTGTGCGTAAGCCATCCTGTCGACCACCTCTATCCACTGCACACAAGCTGAAACAGCTCCAGTGGGCCAAACGATACATGAAGACTGACTTCCAACCTGTTTTGTTCACTGATGAGTGCCGTGCAACACTTGATGGTCCAAATGGATGAAGTGGAGGATGGCTGGTTGATGGACACCCCATGAAAACATGGCTAAGGCGCCAACAAGGAGGAGGTGGAGTAATGTTTTGGGCTGGAATCATGGGGAGAGAAATTGTTGGCCCCTTTATGATCCCTTAAGGGGTAAAAATGAACTCCATAATCTATGTGGAGGTTCTAAAACAACACTTCCTGCCATGGTTCAAGAGAAAGAACCGTGCTTTCCGCAGCTAGATCATTTTCATGCATGATAATGCACCGTCTCATGCTGCAAAAAACACATCTGCATCTCTGGCTGCTATGGGCTTAAAAGAAGACAAACTTATGGTGTGGCCACCATCTTCCCCTGACCTCAACCCCATTGAGAACCTCTGGAGCATCATCAAAAGGAGTGTCTATGATGGCGGGAGGCAGTTCACATCTAAGCAACAGCTCTGGGAGGGTATTCTGTCCACATGCAAAACAATTGAAGCAGAAACCATCCAAAAACTGACACATTCAATGGACGAGAGAGTTCAGAAGCTTCTTTCGAACAAGGGGTCCTATGTGCAAATGTAACATCACCTAGAATAAAGTTTTCACTTGAAAACTGTTTGATTTCATTTTGTAATAAGCTGATAATGCTTATAACTTCACAATTGACCATTTTTTTGTTCAAAATTAAATAAAAAAGGTTGAAAACTCTGCTGTGCATAATAATTTGGAACATGCATTTTGAGTGTTTTTTTTTTACATTTTTTAAAGATACTGTTTTCATAGGCATTTTGTTCCAAAGCATTGCAATTATACTAGAATAGTAGATGACTGGAAAATAATACTGACTGCAATACAGATAGGTAATTTAGAGAAAATATGAGGAAATATTATTTGCATAATAATTTGGAACAGTGTAGAAGCTTAATACTGATTTGCTATTTTAGATAGTTTTCATTTAAAATGATATTTAATAAATTAATTTAAAACTTAAAGGGAATTGTCTCCAGTTTTTTGGATTACCAGGTAAAAATATCATCCAATTTATTGTCCCCTATGCTTTACACAAGTACTTTCGATACACCTTGACATCCCAAGTATGATCCATAAATACCGTTTTTAAATGTTATCACTCCAGCACTATATGTAAATATGCTAAGTCCAGTCTGATGGGCATGGCTTACTGTCCATCCCCCTCTTGGCTTGCGCTACGCATTCCTTTTGGGGTAATTTCTGCGTTCGCGTAGAGTTTCCGTGCATGCACATTCAAATGACCTCTCAGGCATGGGCAGTATGCTTTGCCCAACTGTGGGCAAAGCAATAAATCATTATTGCGCATGAGCCGGCATACGCCATGGCGTTCTGTACAAGTATACTTCCGGCCCATAGAAAGCAATGGCGTATGCCGGCAAATGCGCAATAATGATTTTATGCTTTGCCCACAGTTGGTCAAACCATACTGCGCACGTGTGAGAGGCCATTTGAATGTGCACACGCAGAAACTCTACGAGATCTGTGATATTCACAGAAATGAATACGTACAGCAAGCCGAGGAGCGGGGGAGATGGACAATAAGTCACGCCCATCTGACTGGACCGAGCATATTTACATACAGCGTGGGAGGAATTAAAACGGTATTTATAGATCATACGTGGGGAGTTGAGGGGTATCAAAAATATTGTGTAATGCATAGGGGACACTAAATTGAACGATATTTTTACCTGGTAACACCAAAACTGGTGACAGATTCCCTTTAATTACAGAATATAAAGTGAATGTAATGGGACATTAATTAAGTGAAAAATGACTACATACAATATTTTCATGTAACGGTGTAGATATGTTTGCAACATAAACAGCCTGCTCAAAAATAGAATATTTACACCAGCTTCACAATCTCACTATTTTTGATTCTGTGCTGTCTATGTAATGTTGTTAAAATAGTTTTTCATGGTACATTTTGCTTACACACATTACACCTGCTCACTGGCTAAGTTTATTTTAGCAACATATAATTTTATCAAAATGGGCTATTATTTCCTACTTATTGTGTCTAGGCATTGCTCATCTTATTCTTATCCGGTAGCTGCCATTTTCACAAAAGGCATGGAGGATTTTGTCATTGCCATTAAAAGCATAAATGATTATAGACCTTGAGGCTGAACGAATGTTAGAATTGACACATCTTTGACACATTAGTGATTCAACAATGACAAACTGTGGCAGGACCGTGGAGTTAATTGTACACTGATCATTCTTTACTCACTAGGTTTAATGACATATTCTCAAGTTTGTATGATTCTTCTATTCTCGTGCTTGGGGTGAACGTCACTTTCATATCATGTTTTCATTTTTCTCACCTGTTGACCCCTTCATGACCTTGGGATTTTCCGTTTTTCCATGTTCGTTTTTTGCTCCCCTCCTTCCCAGAGCCATAACTTTTTTATTTTTCAGTCAATTTGGCCATGTGAGGGCTTATTTTTTGTGAAACAAGTTGTACTTTTGAACGACATAATTGGTTTTAGCATGTCATGCACTAAAAACGGGAAAAAAATTCCAAGTGTGGTGAAGTTGCAAAAGAAGTGCAGTCCTACACTTGTTTTTTTCCTTGGCTTTTTTTCTAGGTTCACTAAATGCTAAAACTGACCTGCCATTATGATTCTCCAGGTCAGTATGAGTTCACAGACACCTAACATGACTAGGTTATTTTTTAGCTAAGTGGTAAAAAAAAATTCCAAACTTTGCTAAAAAAAAAAAAATTGCGCCATTTTCCGATACCTGTAGCATCTCCATTTTTCAAGACCTGGGGTCGGTTGAGGGCTTATTTTCTGCATGCCGAGCTGGCATTTTTAATGATAGCATTTTGGTGCAGATATGTTCTTTTGATCGCCCGTTATTACATTTTAATGCAATGTCGTGGCAACCAAAAAAATGTAATTCTGGCGTTTCGATTTTTTTTTTCTCGCTACGCTGTTTAGCGATCAGGTTAATGCTTCTTTTTATTGATAGATCGGGCGATTCTGAACGCGGAGATACCAAATATGTGTAAGTTTGATTTTTTTATTTTATTTATTTTGAATGGGGCAAAAGGGGGGTGATTTAAATTTTTATATATTTTTTTTCCCTTTTTTTAACCTTTTTTTTTTTACTTGTGCCATGTTTCAATAGCCTCCATAGGAGGCTAGAAGTTGGCACAACTCGATCGGCTCTGCTCACAGGGGGGTGCTCACAGCTACCGGCGATCAGTAACCATAGAGTTCTCAAGGACCTCTATGGTTACTACACAGAAGCATCACTGACCGCCGATCATGTGACGGGGTCAGCGATGTGCTCATTTCCGGCCGGAAGCGCCGGTTAAATGCCGCTGTCAGGGTTTGACAGCGGCATTTAGCTAGTTAATAGCGGTGGATGAATCGAGATTTCACCCACTGCTATTGCGGGCACATGTCAGCTGTTCAAAACAGCTGACATGTCCCGGCTTTGATGCGGGCTCACCGCCAGAGGCCTGCATCAAAGCAGGGGATCTGACCTTGGACGTACTATCCCGTCCGAGGTCAGATAGGGGTTAAAGACTACTGATTAATTTATACTACACACGTTCAACACTAATTTCATCTTTTTTTTCCAGAAAATATTAACACTAATATAGTGATAAATAAGACAATCTATTACAATTTTATATCTTCTGACCACCTATTAATATTCTAAGCTTTTCTATGCTCTTGTTTAACAAAACTCAACATAGTTTAGGTAGAACAAATAAACAAATCAATTTATTATAATATTAATATTGTAATGCTGCACATCATAAATATTGTTCAAAACCTGATTAAGCTTTTTTTCACTTTTATTATACCCTTCCCAATCTTTAACCCCTTCATGACCTTGGGATTTTTCATTTTTCCGTCTTCGTTTTTCACTCCCCTCCTTCCCAGAGCCGTAACTTTTATTTTTCCATCAATTTGGCCATGTGAGGGCTTATTTTTTTGCGGGACGAGTTGTACTTTTGAACAACATCATTGGTTTTAGCATGTCGTGTACTAGAAAATGGGAAAAAAATTCCAAGTGCGGTGAAATTGCAAAAAAAGTGCAGTCCCACACTTGTTTTTTGTTTGGCTTTTTTGCTAGGTTCACTAAATGCTAAAACTGACCAGACATTATGATTCTCCAGGTCATTACAAGTTCATGGACACCTAACATGTCTAGGTTATTTTTTACCTAAGTGGTGAAAAAAAATTCCAAACTTTGCTAAAAAAAAAAAAATTGTGCCAATTCCGATACTCGTAGCCAGGGTTGAGCGAAACGGGTAGGCAATTTTCAGAAGTCGCCGACTTTTGGCAAAGTTGGGTTTCATGAAACCCGACCCGACCCCTGTGTGGGGTCGGCCATGAAGTCGGCGATCTTCTGAATGTGGTATCGGAATTCCGATACCGATTCCCGATATGTTTATATCGGGAATTGGTATCGGAATTCAGATTTAAGTGTAAAATAAAGAATTAAAATAAAAAATATCGCAATACTTACCCTCTGACGCGCCCTGGTACTAACCGGAACCTTCCTTCCTTCGAATCAGCGCTTCCAGGACCTGGCGGTGACGTCGCGGTGACGTCGCGGCTTGTGATTGGTCACGCGGCCGCCCATGTGACCGCTCGCGCGACCAATCACAAGCTGCGACGTCACCGCGACGTCACCGAAGGTCCTGGAAGGGCTGATTCTTAGGAAGGAAGGTTGCCGGAAAGAAGCAGGGCGCGTCCGAGGATGAGTATATTCCTATTAGGTATATACTCACCCTCGGACGTGCCCTGCTTCTTTCCGGCAGCCTTCCTTCCTAAGAATCAGCCCTTCCAGGACTTTCGGTGACGGCGACATTTTAATGCAATGTCGTCGCGACCAAAAAAACGTAATTCTGGCGTTTTGAATTTTTTTCTCACTACGCCGTTTAGCGATCAGGTTAATGCTTTTTTTTGATAGATCGGGTGATTCTCAACGTGGCGATACCAAATATGTGTAGATTTGATTTTTTTTTTATTGATTTATTTTGATTGGGGCGAAAGGGGGGTGATTTAAACTTTTATATTTTTTAATTTTTTTCACATTTTATTTAACTTTTTTTTAACTTTTGCCATGCTTCAATAGCCTCCATGGGAGGCTAGAAGCAGGCACAGCACGATCGCCTCTGCTACATAGCAGCGATCTGCTGTTCGCTGCTATGTAGCAGAAAATCAGGTGTGCTGTGAGCGCCGACCACAGGGTGGCGCTCACATTTACCGGCGATCAGTAACCATAGAGGTCTCAAGGACCTCTATGGTTACAATGTACAGGCATCGCCGACCTCCGATTATGTGACGGGGTCGGCGATGCCGTCATTTCCGGCCGCCCGGCTGGATGCGGTAGTTAAATGCCGCTGTCTGCGTTTGACAGCGGCATTTAACTAGTTAATAGGCACGGGCAGATCGCGATTCTGCCCGCGCCTATTACGGGCACATGTCAGCTGTTCAAAACAGCTGACATGTCCCGGCTTTGTTGCGGGCTCACCGCCGGAGCCCGCATCAAAGCGGGGCTTCTGACCTCGGACGTACTATCCCGTCCGAGGTCAGAAAGGGGTTAATGTCCACAAATTTCTTATTCCTCCCCAGCAAAGCCATTCTTTTGTTTTGCAGGTCAAGTTTTATTTTTTAATGTAACCATTAAATTTACCATGTAAAGTACTGAAATGTAAAGTGCACATTTCTATATTTTTTTTTAATTTATTTATGATTTGCGGCTTCTAAAAAATAAATAAATAAACTTTCTTTGCATAGGCATCTGCTAAAATTAGTAGTTCATTTACTTTTCTATAAATGTATCTGTTAAATCTGTTGTTGCCTTTACAGGGGTGATGTGGACTTGTTTTTGGTTCAATTTTCTGGTACATATGACTTTTTGATGACAACAATAAAATGCAGCAAATTATTTTAATAGAAAATTCATATTGGATGTAAGATACACTAGCTACTAAATGGAGAAAGGAAAAAAATCAGGTCTAATTGTATAACGTCATGTGCGACATTTGCACCAAAGCAATTTGAATCATTTTTACCATTTTCAAAAAATTTTCTTTCCATGACAGTTGTACTGTAAATGTGATAAATCCATCCTAGCATTCTCTAACTAGGCATATTGTTTTCCCAACCAGTAAGGCCTTATTAATAGCAGCAAAATATTCTGTTTTTACTAGAAAGATGGTAAAATAATATCAGAAATATTAGCCAAAGCAGTAAAGACATCTCAGTCACACACAAAAAAAGAAAAAAGGCAAATTGGACATAATTACACACAAAATCCCATAAGTGGGCCAGACAAAATTGTTGGCACCTTGTTGGTACCTTTCCCAAATTGTGGGAAAGTAACTTTGTTTTAATTGCGTGATGTTAATTCAAACTTAATTGTAGCAAGCAAAATGTGGGGGGCAATAGGAAAATGAAACCTGAAACCAAATAAACAGGGAAGAAGTTGACTTAATCTATGCATTGTGTATCTGTGTGCCACACTATGCACGGAGAATAGAAAGAAAAGAAGAGAACTGTCTGAGGACTTGAAAACCGAAATAGATCAACAATCTCAAGGTAAAAAGTCCATCTCTCAAGATATTGATGTTCCTTTGACCACGGTGCATAACATAATCAAGAAGTTTACAACTCATGGCACTGTAGCTAATCTCCCTGAAGTCGATGGCAAAGAAAAATTGATGAAAATTTGCTATGCATTATTGTCAGGATGATGGATAAGCAGTCCCAATCAAGAAATAAAGAAACTCAAGCTGTCCTGCAGGTTTAGGGTTCATCAGTGTCAGCAGTAAGTATCTGTCGACATTTGAATTAAATGAAACACTATGGCAGGAGACTCAGGAAGACCCCACTGCTGACACAGAGTTAAAAAAAAAGAAAAAAAAACTAGACTGAAGTTTGACAAAATGTATGAGTAAGCCAAAATCCTTCTAAGAAAGTGTTTTGTGGACTGATGAGACCAAGAAAGAGCATTTGGTAAAGCACAGATCATTCTACTGTTTACCGAAAATGTAGTGAGGCATACAAAGAAAAGAACACAATACATACAGTCAAATATGGTAAAGGCTCAAATAGGTTTCAGGTTGTTTTGCTTAGTGCCTTGACTGTATGCAACACATCATGAAACCTGAAGATTACCATCAGATTTTGGGTCCAGTGTCAGAGTGTCCAGTGTCAGAAAGTTGGGTTAGCATCCTAGGTCATGGGTCTTCCAGCAAGACAATGTATACAGTGGGGGAAATAAGTATTTGATCTTTGCTGATTTTGTAAGTTTGCCTCAAAACTACTGGAACAGAATGTCCATCTTGAACTGTCCTCCTACCTCTCCTCCTGCTCCCTCTTTGACCGGTTACAATCTGGCTTCCGATTGCATCACTCAACTGAAACTGCACTAACTAAAGTCACCAATGACCTACTAACCACCAAAAGCAAGCGACACTACTCTGTTCTCCTTCTCCTGGACCTGTCTTCTGCCTTTGACACTGTAGACCACTCCCTCCTGCTACATAATCTCTCATATCTCGGCATCACAGACTTGGTCCAATCCTGGATCTCGTCATATCTTAGAGTCCAAACATTCAGTGTCTCCCTCTCCGTCTCCCACACCACCTCCTCACTTTACCCTCTGTCTGTCGGTGATCCCCAAGGCTCAGTCCTAGGGTCCCTACTCTTCTCCATCTAAACCTTTGGCCTGGGAAAGCTCATAGAATCCTACGGTTTGCAGTATCATCTCTACTCCAATGACTCGCAGATCTACATACAGTTAGGGCCAGAAATATTTGGACAGTGACACAAGTTTTGTTATTTTAGCTGTTTACAAAAACATGTTCA
Organism: Ranitomeya imitator; assembly: GCF_032444005.1. Lineage (NCBI taxonomy): Eukaryota > Metazoa > Chordata > Amphibia > Anura > Dendrobatidae > Ranitomeya > Ranitomeya imitator. The sequence goes on along the minus strand of NC_091289.1, from coordinate 113,455,398 downwards.
GAAATATAATTATATATATAATATGGGCTGAAAGTGCACACTCCCAGCTGCAATATGATAGTTTCCACATCCAAATCGGAGAAAGGGTTTAGGAATCATAGCTCTGTAATGCATAGCGTCCTCTTTTTCAAGGGACCAAAAGTAATTGGACAATGGACTCTAAGGGCTGCAATTAACTCTGAAGGCGTCTCCCTCGTTAACCTGTAATCAATGAAGTAGTTAAAAGGTCAGGGGTGGATTCCAGGTGTGTGGTTTTGCATTTGGAAGCTGTTGCTGTGAGCAGACAACATGCGGTCAAAGGAACTCTCAATTGAGGTGAAGCAGAACATCCTGAGGCTGAAAAAAAAGAAAAAATCCATCAGAGAGATAGCAGACATGCTTGGAGTAGCAAAATCAACAGTTGGGTACATTCTGAGAAAAAAGGAATTGACTGGTGAGCTTGGGAACTCAAAAAGGCCTGGGCGTCCACGGATGACAACAGTGGTGGATGATCACCGCATACTTAATTTGGTGAAGAAGAACCCGTTCACAACATCAACTGAAGTCCAGAACACTCTCAGTGAAGTAGGTGTATCTGTCTCTAAGTCAACAGTAAAGAGAAGACTCCATGACAGTAAATACAAAGGGTTCACATCTAGATGCAAACCATTCATCAATACCAAAAATAGACAGGCCAGAGTTAAATTTGCAGAAAAACACATCAAGAAGCCAGCTCAGTTCTGGAAAAGTATTCTATGGACAGATGAGACAAAGATCAACCTGTACCAGAATGATGGGAAGAAAAAAGTTTGGAGAAGAAAGGGAACGGCACATGATCCAAGGCACACCACATCCTCTGTAAAACATGGTGGAGGCAACGTGACGGCATGGGCATGCATGGCTTTCAATGGCACTGGGTCACTTGTGTTTATTGATGACATAAGAGCAGACAAGAGTAGTCGGATGAATTCTGAAGTGTACCGGGATATACTTTCAGCCCAGATTCAGCCAAATGCTGCAAAGTTGATTGGACGGCGCTTCATAGTACAGATGGACAATGACCCCAAGCATACAGCCAAAGCTACCCAGGAGTTCATGAGTGCCAAAAAGTGGAACATTCTGCAATGGCCAAGTCAATCTCCAGATCTAAACCCAATTGAGCATGCATTTCACTTGCTCAAATCCAGACTTAAGACGGAAAGACCCACAAACAAGCAAGACCTGAAGGCTGCGGCTGTAAAGGCCTGGCAAAGCATTAAGAAGGAGGAAACCCAGCGTTTGGTGATGTCCATGGGTTCCAGACTTAAGGCAGTGATTGCCTCCAAAGGATTTGCAACAAAATATTGAAAATAAAAATATTTTGTTTGGGTTATGTTTATTTGTCCAATTACTTTTGACCTCCTAAAATGTGGAGTGTTTGTAAAGAAATGTGTACAATTCCTACATTTTCTATCAGATATTTTTGTTCAACCCTTCAAATTAAACGTTACAATCTGCACTTGAATTCTGTTGTAGAGGTTTCATTTCAAATCCAATGTGGTGGCATGCAGAGCCCAACTCGCGAAAATTGTGTCACTGTCCAAATATTTCTGGCCCTAACTGTATCTGGACCCATCCATGCCTCCTTACTCACCAAAATCCCACAATGTCTATCTGCTATTTCAGCTTTCTTTTCTGCTCGCTTTCTAAAACTGAACATGGACAAAACATAATTCATCATCTTTCCCCCTCCTCACTCTACCCCTCGACCAAACCTATCCATAAATGTCAAGGGCTGTTCTATATAATGCTCCATAAAGTTCAAGACGGACCCCATAAGATGCTCCATGCAAAATATGTCCCTTAAGATGCTCCATAAAGTTCAAGATGGGCCCCGTAAGATGCTCCATAAAGATCAAGATGTGCCTGATAAGATGCTCCATTCCAAATACGCCCTGTTAGGAGTCGAGTTTCCTCTGCTACACAGGAGGAATCTCGATCCGTGTCTGCTGCGGTCTCCCATTCTGCATCGGCCGCAGTGGGGTCTGCTCAGCGGAGGCGTCGCTCCCAGCGTCTTGCTGGGACTGATTCTGTGCAGAGGGTTACTACTGCCTTTTCTGGCTCTCCTGTTGTACCCTGCACTGATCTGCGGCGAGCAGGCTTCTCTGGGACTAAGTCCTTATTTTCACACACTGAGCATGCCCAGGGCAAGATCTCCCGTTGCACATCAAGGGTCACATGCTCAGGTACTGCAGCACATTCTATTGGTCCTCCAGGAAGGTCCTGAAAAGGCAAAACTTTGGTAGCAGCTTCCTGTGCTGCAACTATATAAACTGCGCATGACCGCACGGCCATGCGCTAGTATTGTCTTGATAATATGTGTGTGTGTTGTGAGTGAAAGTCGCTCTTTAAAATACCCTCCCTATTGGATGACTGTTCGCGGAAGGTGTATGTTTGCTATCTAGCGCCCGACTTATCCAACAGCACGTTACACACATAACAGTGTCTAGTTGCTGTGACCGCCTGTACGGCGCCGTGCGCTTCCTCTGCGCTTTCCTTACCCAAGCCTGGGTGGTTAGTGGCGTCCGTCAGTGCGGCACTGCATGCACTCTCGTGCCTTTATATACTATTGTAATAGTTTCCTTACACACCCAGTTGCGGTGTTGTGCCAGCAAGTGGTCTAATCGGACTTCAATCCTGTGTTGGGGTTGTGTTCGCTGACTTCTGGCTTGCGATCTATGTGTGGTACCGCGGTCCTGTGACTCAACAGGATCGCTTCCTTCACGCAGGGTGAAGTTAACCCGTGCGTGTATACTTATAGTACCGCCATATAGTCCGTCTTACTAGCAGCAGGGTTTTTACCTGCACGGTGGACCTCGGACTGCGAACGCACCTAGTTTCATATCATCTATACTTGGTGCGTTCCGCCAGTCCTTAACACGCCCCTTATAATGCTCCATAAAATTCAGCATGGCCCATAAGATGCCCGTAAAGTTCAAGATGGGCCCCATAAGATGCTCCATACAAAATACACCCCATATAATGCTCAAAAAAGTTCAATATGGGCCCGATAAGATGCTCCATACAAAATACGCCCCCTAAGATGCTCCATAAAGTTCATGATAGGCCCCATAAGATTCCCATATAATGCAGTTAATGATGCAAAAAAAAATGAAATACTCGCCTCTCATCACTTACCGCTGCTCCTCAGTGCCGCCGTCTATCTGCAGTGACTGTTCAGGTAGAGGGTGCACACTAATCATGTCATCACGCCGTCTGACCTGAAAATCACAGTCAGAGGATGCAGAAGACATCGCAGAGGTGGAACGGGGAGAGGTAAATATCTCAAGTGACGGGGTCCTGAGCAAGCGGTGGCACAGGCTCTTGGCGCCCATTGTGTGTCGGAATCCCTGCCTGCTTAGGGCCTATTCATTAGTCGCAGCCTCTGTCTGTAATGGAAATCCAAGTCGCTGATTGGCCATGGCAAAACGCCCACGAGTCACGACCATTGTCATGACCAATCAGCGACGGCCATTGTCTGGCAGCAAAATGGCTGCTGCTTTACTGCCCTGCAGTCAGCGCTGAGCGCTCACACAAGGCTAATGCCAGAGTTAATGGACTGTGGTGTAATGCACTCCGGTAACACTGCTATTAACCCTGCGTGACCAACTTTTTTACTATTGATGCTGCTTATGCAGCATCAATAGTAAAACGATCTAATGTTACAAATAATAATAATAATAAAAAGGTTATTCTCACCGTCAGACATCGCCTGCTGTCCTCGGCAGTGCAAGCGGCAGGTTCCGGTGCCAAGGATGCTATGCGAGAAGGACCTGCCATGACGTCACGGTCATGTGACCGCGACGTCATCACAGGTCCTGCACTCATACCAACCCTGGGTCCGGAGATGCCGCGTGCACAACACACCGGCACCAGGACTTCAGGGGGTCTTCGGAAGGTGAGTATATGTTTATTTTTTATTTTAAGTCTTTTTTTATATAGTGTCCACATTGCTATATACTATGTTGACTGTGTTGCATACTGCGTGGGCTCTGTCATATACTACATCTCTGTGCTATATACGATGTAGCTGGGGAATATACAACGTGACTGTGCAATATACAATGTAACTGTCCAATATACTATGTGGCTGTGCAATATACTATGTGCTCTGTGCTATATACTACGTAGCTGTGCAATATACTATGTGGCTGTGTCGGTTCTGTTATATACTACGTTGACTGTGCAATATACTACGTGGCTCTGTTATATACTACGTGGCAGTGCAATATATTATGATATACAACGTGGCTATGCTATATACTACGTGGCTCTGCTATATACTACGTGGCTGACCAATATACTTCGTGCCTGTGCAATACACTACGTAGATGTGCAATACACTATGTGACTATGTTATATACTACGTGGCTGTGTTATATACTACGTAGCTCTGCTATATACTATGTATGCTGTGTTACATACTACGTAGCTCTTTTATATACTACGTCGGTTGTGTTATATACTACGTCACTGTGCAATATAGTACGTAGCCTGTGCTATATGATACATATTCTAGAATACCCGATACGTTAGAATCGGGCCACCATCTAGTGTATATATATTGTACTACCTTTACTTTTGGTTATTTGCACTCTTTTTGATTATACTGGCATTATCTTTTAAATCATATATATTTTTCATATTGCACATGCACTTTTGTTTTTTTACAATATACTTAGTGAGTATTGATTAATGTCTATTACACAGACACTATTGTATTAAATATATATATGTATATATGTGTGTATACACATATATATACAGTATATATATGTGTATATATACACATATGTACAATAGTGTATATGTGATAGACAATAATCAATCTAAAAACTAGGATAATGGTGTGCACATATCATATAGGTCTGATGATATGTGCACACTAGAGTTGAGCGACTTTTACTTTTTAGGATCGAGTCGGGTTTCGCAAAACCTGACTTTGTCAAAAGTCGGGTCGAGCGAAATTGGCTGATTATTTTGAAAAGTCGGGGGCCGACCGAAACATGAAACCCAATGCAAGTCAATGGGGAATCAAAGACGGCAGAGAATGGAGGACAGGAAAACACCTACAGTGCCCATTTTAATGCCAAAAACATCAATTCTTATTTCTTAAGCTTGTCAATCTTAATTTACTCTATAATAATAGCTAGGCATTGAAAACAGGGGGTCATTTGGCTAAAGTTGTGGGGGGGTAGGGCTGGCTCAAGATTTTCATGGGCCCAGAAAACGCGGAATACCTCACGGCGGTGGAGCAGGGAAAGGTAAGTATTTCAACTCTGCAAGTGCTGTGATCCTGAGCAAGCATGGGAGGGCCCACTCGTTGGCACTGGCACAGGGCCCCTCGTAGTATGGCGGTGTGTTTGACGGTGGGTGGCGCCTCCCACTGCCAGAGACACTTTTGCATACTATGAGGGGCCCTGTGCCAGTGACGTCGCCAACGAGTATGCCCCCCTACCTGATGAAGGAACCTGCATTCTCATCTGCACCTTCCTCTTTGTCCCCGTGTAAGTTGGTATAGTATGCGGGAAGGGGAACCTGACTTTCAGCAGGGTCAGATTCAGGCTGTGTAGAGTGCAAGGGGAATGTAGTGGTCTGGGTCAATGTACCAGCGGACTCATCTAGCACTGGCTGGGCAATGGGCAGGATGAGGAGGAAACACAGACATAGGCCCATATAATAAAGTAGGCTAAATGCATTTCAGCGGAGGACAACTGTAATGAGTGGCGCAGACACAGTTAGTAGGCCCCAAATAAAAAAGTTGGCTAAATGCAGTTTAAAACTGGAAACAGGACTAAACAGTTGGCATCGCTAGGTACTGGGGTGGGCTCCTCTGCTGAGTAGCAGACAGTGGTAGTAGGCGCAAAGTATTAACTGGTCTAAATGGAGGCCAGGGCCCCTGTATATTTTAACTTTCATCTATCATTTCAACAAATTTGTATTGGCAGTGCCATTGACGGATTTAACAGCACAGACTACACAGTGGTGGAGCAGGGAGAGGTAAGTATTGCAAGTGGTAGAGCCCTTTTCCAGCTGGGGGGGAACACTCTCTCGTGGGAGGTGGTACTGGCACAGCGCCCCTCATATTACGATGGTGTGTCTGATGTTGTTTGTGCACCACCACCATCAGAGACACTTCATTGTACTATGAGGGACCCTGTGCCAGTGCCATCGCCCAAGAGTGGGCACACCCACCTGTCCAGGCAACGGGCACACGCACGGGTGCTTGCGCCAAGTGGTGACCACTGCCCTGTGGGGGGAGTCAGCCCATTTAGGGAGGTATAAAAATGGCCTATGGTGGACATTCAGCAGCTGCAAATGGAGGAATTGAAGCAGTCAGTAAGAGGAGGCCAAAAGCCAGACATTTTTCAGGCAAGCTGCGTGTTAAAAGGGAAGGTGGGGCAAAATAATTTGAAATCCATGATTGGTTAATTTTAATGCAGGTTAGATCATCAACATTTTGGGTAGCCAGACGTGTCCTTTTTCCGGTCAGTATTGAACCAGTAGCACTGAAGACTCTTTCTGATAGCACACTAGCAGCTGGGCAAGCGAGCTCCTGTAATGCATATTCTGCCAATTCAGACCAGGTGTCTATTTTAGATGCCCAGTAATCAAAGGGGAATGACCTGTGAGGGAGAACATCGATAAGGGAGGAAAAATAGTTAGTAACCATACTGGACAAATGCTGTCTCCTGTCACTTTGAATTGATGCAGCAGTGCCTGTCGTGTCTGTGGTCATTGCGAAATCACTCCACAACCTGGTCATAAAACCCCTCTATCCAACGCAACTTCGGATTTGTGCACCTCTCACACCTCTGCCATGTTGCCCCCTACAGCTCGTGTGAGAACCATCACCGCCTCTGTGTGCTGTGAATGCCTTTACCAAATGGTCTACAAGAGTTGCTTGTTTGGTAGACAATATTTGCTCCAGGTTCTCATGTGGCATTATATTTTGTAATTTTCCTTTGTATCGTGGATCCAGGAGGCAGGCCAACCAGTAATCGTCATCGGTCATCATTTTTTTATTTTTTTTTATTTTTTATTTTCAACTTTTCAAAACATATAAACAAATAAAACAATCAAACAGGTTACATGAATCTGATAAAGATGGGTACATGTTTAAAATGAAATATGTTGTAGCATTTTGGGAGTACCCCCATTTCGGATTAATAGCCGGAAGTGTCCACAGTTCTGGATATGATAGTACAGATATGCGATCAAAGTAAATAGGCTACACAATCCGCAACATGAATCTCATGAAGATATCATTCTGAAATTAAAACCGTCAAAAACAATAAGACAATAAAAGAAAATAAAAATAAAAAAGAAGAGGAGAGGGGGAGGTGTACCGGGGAGGGGGATGGGGCTGAGAAGTGGTCAGACATAGCTCCCTATACAAAGATCCCTTGTCAGAGATAAGACGGTCAAAGTGAAACCATAAACACACGGGGAGCAGAACAGATAATTTTGACCAATTAGGGAGCAAAGACAGGGAAAATATTGAGCATGACTAAATCAGTTAGGTAATTGAGCTGTATCTGGATCCATCACAGTGCAGTAAAAGAACCTAAGGGAATCAATTTAGCACAACCATGTGTTGTGTAAGGAGTATAGTTAATGAGATGCTAAGGGATAGCCTGCGATGCTAGCTGCCAGGGCAACCATATACGAAAGAAATTATCATGCGTGTGTGTATCCCAACTGGTCAACTCTTCCATCCTACAGATGTCCTGGGCTTTTTTGAGCCATTCATCGATATGAGGGGGGGTCGTTCGTCTCCAATGTAAGGCGATCAAGTGTTTGGCTGCGGATATTAGAAGGGGGAGTAGATCATGCCTCTTGGGTTTGTAGGACTTCGTGGGGAGTGACAGTAGGACCTCTTGAGGAGTTAGACTCTGAGTTATTAGTTTCATCTGGCGGAGTCGGTTAAAAATCTCCTCCCAAAATTCAGCGATAATTGGGCATGACCAAAAAATATGCGCCAAAGAGCCTCTAGATTTCCCACATCTCCAACAAAGAGGGGAGTCTGAGAGGCCAAAGTGATAGAGCGACTCAGGGGTTCTGTACCATCTGGAGAGGATTTTAAAGGCATTCTCCTGAAGCAAGACACATCTTGAGAACCCATGTGAGTGCTCTAAAACTTGCGCTATTTCTCTGTTGGAGAGAGATATGTTCAGCTCAGACTCCCATGAGGAGATATATAGGGGTTTAAAGTGAGATTTAGGGGAGATTAAGTTATGATATAGTTTAGAAATTAATTTAGGGGGTGTAGGATTGAGTTTAAGTAGAAGCTCCAGCCAAAGCCAATCTGAATTGGTCTGGATGTCTGACTTAAGTTTAGAAATAATATATTGTATATGATGTATTTGAATGAAATCTTTGGGTTGCTTCTTGGCGTCCCGAGGCCAACTATTTGTGCAACTAATTTGGTTGGAGAGTAGATGTGAAATTGGGAGGGTCGGCAGGGATTTCTAGAGGTCAAATGTGTCAATATATTTTGGTTCAATGAGCCAGGGTATGACTCCCAAAGGCATACTGTCCAAAAAAAGACAACGTGGCCAATTGTTCTGGACTAGCTTCTTCCTTATAGCCAGGGTGTTGCTGGTTATCTCCTCCAGAGAATTTTGCGGGGGGGCAGCAGAGGTCCAGAGATATTTCTCCGCTTCACCTCCAGTTAACAAGCATTCAAGATTAGGGGTTTTTGTATCATGTCTTGATTTAACCAGGCACATCCACCTAGCTAAATGGATTGCCTGGTAGTAGGTCTTAAAGTCAGGGAGCCCAAGACCACCTTTCTTTTTCGGGAGCGAAAGTATTTTGAAGGGCAGTCTAGCCCTCCTGCCCCTCCACACGTACTCGTTGACTATTTTATTGGTCAAAGTGAAGAAGGACTTGGGGAGAGGTATGGGAATCATATTCATATGGTAGAATATTTTTGGTAAGATGTACGATTTAATTATATTTATCCTCCCGATCTATGAGAGGAATGGTAAATCATAGGATTTAAGAAGTGTTTGGAGATTAACCAGAAGGGGTTCAAAATTGTGTTTATACAGAGATGAGGGATCAGCAGTCAGATAGACTCCTAGATATTTCAGTTTGTCTGCGAGCCATTTGAAGGGGGTAGACTTTTTGAGATCCAAGACTGCCTTGACCGATAATGAAACATTCATGACTTCCGATTTGTGCATATTAACTTTGAAGTTGGAGATGACCCCAAACTCGTCAAGAAGTTTCAAAATAGAGGGAAAGGCATTCTTAGGATTTGAGATCACGATCATAAGGTCGTCCGCGAAAGCAGCTGTTTTAAATTCTGTTTGTTCCACAATTAGACCTCTGATCAACTCCTCCTGTCTTATTCTCTGTATTAAAGTCTCCATAACTAGCACAAAGAGGGTGGGGGAGAGAGGGCAGCCCTGTCTGGTTCCATTCCTAATCCCGAAGGAATCTGAAAGTAACCCGTTGATTCTGACCCTCGCCGTTGGCACAGAGTACAAAGTCATGATGGCATCAATAAAAGGTTTGGGGAAGTCAAACTTCCGTAAAGTGCATACCATGTAGTGCCAACTGACTCTGTCAAAGGCTTTCTCAGCATCAGTAGATAACAGAGCCAACGGGGTTCCAGAGCGTTTGGCATGTGAAATGGCTAAAAGGATTTTTAAGGCATTGTCTTTACCCTCTCGACCCCTGACAAAGCCCACTTGATCAGGGTGAATTAGAGACTCGAGAACGATGTTGATCCTTGATGCAAGGATTTTTGCCCAAAGTTTCAAATCTGAATTCAACAAAGATATTGGACGATAGTTACCACATTGGCCGCCGTCTCTCCCCTCCTTTGGGATAACAAATATGTGTGCTTCTAAAGTTTGTTTAGTTGGGGGGTTTCCTGCGAGGAAGGAGTTAAAAAGAGAGGCCAAGTGTGGGAGGAGTATGTCTGAGAATTTTCTATAATAGGACATTTGGAAGCCGTCCGGGCCTGGAGTCTTATTAATTGCCATGTTTTGTAAAGTGTCGCTAATTACTTGGCAGGTGACTTGAGCTAAGAGAGCCGAATGGTCTTTGATTTGGACTTTCGGGAGGGAAAGTGGGGCTAGGAATTCCTGGATCCTATCTGCCGCAGTTATACAGTCTTTCATGGGGTCAGGGACTTCTAAATTATAGAGGGATTGGTAGTAGCATCTGAACGCCTCTGCAATATCTTCGGACCTGTTGAACTTCGTGTTTGGGTCCTTATAAATATGCTGTATAAATTTGTTTTCCTTCTGCTTTTTAAGTAGATGAGAAGTCAACCTGCTATTCTTGTTTCAATGTACATAGAATCGGTGTTTACAGTGCATGAAGATCTTTGCAGATTTAATGTTAAGCAAATTTTTTAATTTGTTACGAAGGGCCACCAGGTCCCGTTGTAGATTCTGAGTGTTAGTTTTTTTGTGAAGGCGTTCTGTGGTTGCTATTTGATGTAAAAGAGACATCAGTTCTTTCTCCCTGTGTTTTTTTTGCGTGGGCACTGATTGATATGAGCTCCCCTCGAAGAACAGTTTTGTGTGCTTCCCATATATTGGGTGTAAGTGGACCATATGCGACATTTTCTATAAAATAATGTGACAACGTATATTTTATTTTTTCCAGATTTTGTGGATTATCCATTAGGGATTCATTTAGTCTCCAGGATGTTATAGGGTGGGGTAGGGTGTCAATGGCAATATCTATAAAGATCGGGGCATGGTCAGATGTGATTTGGCCTATACTGGCAGATTTGACTAGACTGAGAGATCGCGACTGGATCAGAAGGAGATCAATACGGTGATAGGATGAATGGGGATGGGAAAAGAAAGTAAAATCTTTAGTGGTGGGGTGAATAATACGCCATGGGTCGATAAGATGGAGGGTAGATATCTTGTTCAGTAGGTTGTGTCTCGCTTTCTGTGATATGAAGAAAAGACGGCTTGAGGAGTCAATCTCAGGGTCCAAAGTGATATTAAAGTCACCTCCCACAATCAGTAACCCTTCTGTGAAGAATTGCAACACCTCCAGTGTTTTTGTAATCCACAGTGTTTGATGCTTATTGGGTGCATAAAGGTTGACAAAAGTAACTAGAGTGTTGGCTAGGTGACCTTTGACAAAAATATATCTCCCTTCATGATCACTCAATTTATCCCTGGGTGAGAATGGTAGGCCTTTTTTTAGCGCAATACTAACACCTTTGGATGCAGAAGAGTTACAACTATTGAACCAAGTTGGGTATGGGGAGAAGGAGGTATTAGGGGTTTTACCATTTTTAAAGTGTGTTTCCTGGAGGAAGACTACCTGAGTTTTTTGTTTTTTTTAGAAGTGTAAAAATTTGGTTTCTTTTGGCGGGTGCATTAAGGCCTTTAACATTAAAAGAGGCAACTGTGATGGAACCAGAGCTCACCTTATCATTCATACTCGTCATATGTTAGAGAGGAGTTTGTCCTGCCCGGTACCTAAGGAAAAAAAAAAGGAAACAAAACATGAATAACGAACTTTGTACATTTAAGCGCTCGCCCACCGCAGGGGGGGAGGGTAGTAACACCCAGACATAGGCGAGGGTAGTCCAAGTTGTGACTTATCTTAATGTAATGAGAAGAGCAAAATATAACATTTTTAGAAAAAACTTAGAGAAGCAGACATGGTTGCTTGACAAGCAAAACAACTAGAGTAGTTGCTCTGTCTTTACTTATAAAAACAGGAAGAGAGAAAAAGGAATTTCATGGTGGATGTTTCTTGGGGTCTTGTTTCTTGACTTTGGGAGATGTATGTTTCTTCTTTTGCGACCACTCCGAGGGTTTCTTCATTGAGGGTAAGCTCCAATTGGAGTCAACTGGCATCCAGGAAGGTATATCAATTGGTGTGATGTTTAGAGTCTCCCAGGCTTTGTGAAGATCCTCTGGGGTACGAATTGTAAGTTGACGACTAGCGGATCGGTCATCATTTTGATAATGCGGGGGTCCCTTTTTAGGATAAGCAAGGTATACTCTGCCATGTGGACCAATGTTCCAGGTGTCAAATCACTGCTTGTGCTGGGTTGAGGAGCACTTTCTTGCAAATCAACATCACTTGTGTCCCGCAAAAACCCTGTACCTGACCTTGCAACGCCACCTGTTTCTATTGTCCCCTGAAAAGCATCCTCCTCCCATAAATATTCATCCCCATCATCCTCCTCCTCTTCGTCCGCCACCTCATCCAGGAGAGTTCCCTGAGCAGACAATGGCTTACTGTCATCAAGGCTTCCCTCCTCCTCAGCTGCAGACGACAGCTCCATAATGTGCATCAAACTTTGCATCAGCAGACGCATTAGTGGGATGCTCATGCTTATCACCAGCTGTGTGCATTCCTCAAAACACTGAAGGACTTGACAGAGGTCTTGGAGCTTCGACCACTGCACACCAGACAACTCCATGTCTGCCATTCAACTGCCTGCCCGTGTATGTGTATCCTCCCACAAATTAATCACTGCACGCTGCTGTTCACACAGCCTCTAAACCATGTGCAGTGTGGAGTTCCACCTTGTTGCAACGTTGATTATTAGGCGGTGCTGGGGAAGATTCAGAGATCGCTGATGGTTTAGCATACGGCTGGAGTGTACGGGCAACTGGCGGATGTGCGAGCAAAGTCTTCGCACCATCAGGAGCAGGACTGGTAACTCCGGATAATTTTTGAGGAAGCACTGCACCACCAGGTTCAAGGTGTGAGCCAGGCAAGGTATGTGTTTCAGTTCTGAAAGGGCTGTGGCAGCCATAAAATTCCTTTCATTATCACTGACTACCCTGCCTGCCTCAAGATGTACACTGCCCAGCCATGACTGAGTTTGTTGCTGCAAGTACTCGGCCAGTACTTCCGCGGTGTGTCTGTTGTTACCCAAAAACGTCATTTCTAACACAGCCTGCTGACGCATACCACTAGCTGTTCGATAATGGGACACCTTGTGTGCAACACTGGCAGCTGCAGATGGAGTGGTCGTGCGACTGCACTCTGTGGACGAGCTTTCACTTCTGGAGGAGGAGGAGGAGGAGGGGTGGCGAACGCCTACAGCCAACTGTTTCCTAGACCGTGGGTTAGGCAGAACTGTCCCACTATGGCTGTCCCCTGTGGAGCCTGCATCCACCACATTAACCCAGTGTGCCGTGATGGACACTTAACGTCCCTGGCCATGCCTACTGGTCCATGCATCTGTTGTGAGGGGCACCTTTCTACTGACTGATTGCCTCAGTGCATGGACAATGCGGTCTTTGACATGCTGGTGGAGGGCTGGGATGGCTTTTCTCGCAAAGAAGTGTCGACTGGGTAGGTCATAGCGTGGTACTGTGTAGGCCATCATGGCTTTGAAAGCTTCGCTTTCAACCATCCGGTAGGGCATCATCTCTAACAAGATTAGTTCAAACCCTGTGTAAGCGGATGAGAGGATGAGTACTTTCTTTTCCTACTGAGAGTCTCTTGTAGGGTGAGCTGGACTGGAGAGGTGCATATGGTGGAACTAGCGGTGGTGGTGGTGGTGGTGGACATGGCGGATTGAGAGAGGGTTGGTGATGGTATTCTCGATGTTGGCCTACATGCAGTGTTTCCTACCAATAACCTTGTGCTTCCCTGACTGCTTTGGCCTTGCGGCGATACCTCCACATTTGATGCTGGTGGTGTCCTAACCGGTGGGCTTATAGTGAGGGAAGCAATGTAGCATTGCTGACTACCTTCTTTCTGTGCATGCTGGTTAAATGTCTAAGCATGCACGTTGTATTCAAATTTTGATGATTCTTCCCTCTGCTAAACGTCTTTGAGCATTTCTTACAGATAACTTTTGACTGCTCATTCGGATCTTGGTTAAAAAAAATTGCCACACTGCACTCTTCCTACTATGGAATACCTCTTCAGGCATTGCATGCTTTGCTACTTTCACCAGATGGCCACGCTGTCCTAAAGCTGTTTTTGTTTTAGACAAATGTTTTTGGCCTGATATGGGCCTGCCAGATGACAGCTGTTGCGATGTAGATGGCTGCTGCGGATTATCCTCCTCCACTTCAGAGCTACTAGCAGCGGCACCCTCTTCCCCCAATGGCTGCCTATATGAGTCAACAACTGGGTCATCTATCACCTCCTCTTCAATGTCATGTGCACCTTTCTCTGTGTCACTGTGTAAGGTGCTATAGCGTTCAGGACGGGGCACCATAGTCTCATCAGGGTTAGATTCTGGCTCAGTACACTGCGAGGGCAATGTAGTGATCTGAGTCAATGGAACAACATTATAATCTAGCTGTGGCTGTGCATCAGTGCACTCCATGTCCAATTCATCTTGTAATGGGCAGTTAACAATTTCCCATTCTAACCCAGGCACAGTATGTGTAAAGAGCTCCATGGAGTAACCTATAGTGTCGCCTGATGCATCCTTCACTTTTGGTTTGGGTGAAGGACACAAGGAATCATCTTGTTCCTGACTGGGAGCATCCACTGATGACTCGCTGCTTTTATATTTGGAACTTTCTGAAGAGGAGGTGAAAGAGCTAGAGGCTGAGTCAGCAATGAAAGCCAAAACTTTTCCTGCTGCTCCGGCTTTAAAAGCCATTTTCCTACTCCCAGAAAAGAGAGCCTTCGAGGCCTTGTGTAGCCACACGATGACGCTGGTTCAACACCTCCAGCCTTAGGTGCTATTGTGCTTTTGCCACTACCACCAGATGCACCACCACCATCAGTACCAGCTGGCAACCACCGCTCACGGCCTTTTCCACGAGACTTCCTCATTTTTTGGAAAATCTAACCAAAATAACAACCATTATATGGTACTGTAAAACAAGGTAGAAGGTGTATATAAACTTGTTGAGAATTTGAATCTCATTTTTTGGGGAGACTGACCCAAAACTCAGGCCCAGTGAATAAAACAATGCAATCTAAATGGCAGAAAGTGGCTGACTGACATACACCAAATTAACAGGACTGCAGTACATCCACTTTGTGAGAATTTGAAACTCCCTTTTTTTGGGGAGACTAACCCAAAACTCAGGCCCAGTGTATAAAACAACGCAATCTACCGTAAGTGGCAGAAAATGGCTGGCTGACATACACCAAACTAACAGGACTGCAGTACATCCACTTTGTGAGAATTTGAAACTCCCTTTTTTGGGGGGAGACTGACCCAAAACTCAGGCCCAGTGTATAAAACAACGCAATCTACCGTAAGTGGCAGAAAATGGCTGGCTCACATACACCAAACTAACAGGACTGCAGTAGGTCCACTTTGTGAGAATTTGAAACTCCCTTTTTTGGGGGGAGACTGACCCAAAACTCAGGCTCTGTGTATAAAACAATGCAATCTAAGTGGCAGAAAGTGGCTGGAAGATAGCAATGCAGCTATCAGGGAGCCTTATAGGGCAGCCTAATAAGCTACAGAACTGATGCATAAAAATATAGCCTCCACTGTCCCTGCAAACAAATGGTGGTGTTGGACAAGGGAAATCGCTACTGCACTAGCAGTTTTGGGGCTTAATCTTCCCTCCCTAACTTTATCCCTTCTTCTGATGCAGCTGCGGCAACCTCTCCCTATGCTACGATCGGCAGAATTAAGATGGCGGTCAGCGTGCACACCCCTTTATAGCCCCTGTGACGCCGCAGAAAGCAAGCCAATCATTGTCATGCCCTTCTCTAAGATGGTGGGGACTGAGACCTATGTCATCACGCTGCCCACACTCTGCGTCCTCCTTCATTGGCTGAAAAATGGCACTCAAAGCATCATAGGAAACGCGACTTTGGTGTGAAGATCGACGATCTCAAGGCCGATCCCACACTAGGATCGGGTCGGGTTTCATGAAACCCGACTTTGCCGAAAGTCGGCGATTTTTGAATTTGTCCGATCCGTTTCGCTCAACCCTAGTTTATTGTTATATTTACATAAATAAATGTATTTATTGGAAAATATTTGTTTCTTTTTTTCTCTATTTGGGGATTTAAAAAAATATATTTTTACACTTTTTAATTTTTTATTACTTTGTTGCATTGCATTTGCACTGCAGAACATCGATGCAGTGACTGACAGGCAGGGAAAGAGACATCTCCGATCCTGCTCTCTGCAGTCACTGGGAAACCACCTTCCCTGCAGGACCCAGAAGAACCCTGCGGCCATCTTGTTGTCAGGGGTCTTCATGTAGACCATCAGGACAACGCGATCGCATCGCATTGTCCTGATGGAAACGACATCAGAGGGGTTAAATGCCTGTGATCATTGCTAGCAACGATCCTGGGCATTGCTGCGGGGAGTCAGCTGTCACAGCTGACACCCGCACCCGATCGCCTCAGCGCTCAGCGTGAGGCTGTGCGATTGGTGCGCAATACTAGTACTGCTCTTTGTGGGAATGCAGTTCTCTCAGAGCAGTACTAATACGGTGCATGTAGGGAAGAGGGTAAAATAACCCTTGCTAAACTATAACTTTTCGTAAGTTTCAGAATAAAAAACAATTCCAAATAGCCACATTATTTTTATCTATAACAATTGAGTAAGTTCCACTTAACTATGGAATGGATGGCCCTCTTTTTCTGACTATGCGGCTTCTAAGGAAATATTAGGAGTGGAGGGAAAATCGACGCATGAACGGGGGTGCCATTTCTCAATATCTTAGGATGCCAACCTCCGCATCCAGGTAGGTTGACAGACCGCACTAGACACAGGGTCAGATCACCTTTTCTGCACCTTGGCAGAGTGAGAATGGTGATCTTCATCACATAATAAATCACTGGTGTGATAGAATATAAATTCCCTGTTGTTGCCCTGGTTTTTTTTTTTTTTTTGAGTCTTAGTGCAATTAGGGCTTAGAGTATTTTTACTCTGAACAACGAAGAGACGCATTATCCAGATAATATTTACTGGTAAAAGTGGTAGCCTAATAAGGTAGATTATAACAATTATTATTTATTACCTATAGGTTTTTTGTAGCCCTAAAAGAGATACAGATTGTCTCTCTCTATTTTTTTTCTGTTCTTTTTGTTTTTCAAGCACTTCTGCACCTTCACTAAGCGGTTATTTGGAATTGTTTTTTATTCTGAAACCTATTAAAAGTTTTATTTTAGCAAGGGTTTCTCTAGAAAGCAGTTGTTGTCACCCTTCAATATTTTGAATTGTCTAAGATAAGAGGTTAAAATAAAACAGATTTTACTTCATGAAGAATAGTAAAATCATATTTAGAACTTTTTCTATCCCTATGTGTAATGAGCTATGTGCACTCATCTCCCATCTCTAGACTTCAAAATCCTGAAATGCTGCAGCGTCGCCAGCCCTTACATTTTATAGTCAATTCAATTGTCTGTACTAAGTCAATGTTATGTGATGGTTGCAAAACATTAACGTGAATCTTTAGCGACCATGCCTGACGATATTAGCCGACTCTCTGGCTGCTGCAATCTTTAGTTGAGTGTGAAATGGTGACTGCTATTTTTTGTTTCCGCTTTTTGTTTTTCTAAATCCAGCCAGCAGATTTCAGGAATTTTAACTCAGCTCATCTTTAGTTAATACCATATGTCTTGCAATTTTTTTTAGACCCATCTAATATCTAGTTAAAACGCTTTGATGACTCACTAGAAAATGTTCAAGAGCTAGTAGTCAAATCATTAAATATAACTGCGGAAACTATAGCTGAACACATACAGTATTATGAGAACAGTGTTTCAAGAAAACAAATATATCCTTGTATTCTCGGAAACAATACTGTTATTACAATAAATTATTTATGATCTATTATGAGTTTATTGATTTTACATGTTTCTTTGTTGCACTGATTGTACCTGAAATTTTTATCATTATTTTGCTCACAACTTTATTTCTTTGAATATAAGATAACCATTTTGGAAGGGGAAGATAATTTTCACACAAAAAAATATGACTTTACTATAATGAGAACAAACAATCAATTACCTCTTAAAACAATTTATTGGCTTGATTATGCGTAGTATTGGTAACTAGATAAGAGCGAACCTTTTAATGTTTGATTCACCGAACATTTAGGCCTCTTTCACACTTCCGTCGGTACGGGTCCACCGCAATGCGTCGGGCCGACGTACCGACGGACGTTGTGAATTTTTTGCATGACGTGGGCAGCAGATGCAGTTTTTCGATGCATCCGCTGCCCATTCTGCAGTCCGGGGAGGAGGGGGCAGAGTTTCGGCCGCACATGCACGGTCGAAAATGGAGTACGCGATGGACAAAAAAACGTTACATTGAACTTTTTTTGTGATGACGGTCCGCCAAAACACGATAGATCCGTCGCACGACGGACGTGACATGTGACAATCCATCGCTAATACAAGTTTATGGGCAAAAAACGCATCCTGCGAGCATATTTGCAGGATCCGTTTTTTGCCCTAAACGATAGATTGCAACGGATTGCAAAAAATGCTAGTGTGAAAGCAGCCTTAGACGTTCATCGAATATGTTCGTCAAACGTACCTGAACCCCATTAAATTCAATGGGAGGCCAAACCAAATGTAAACACAACACCTTAAAGAGGTGATAAAAAGCTTCCCAAACAGCTAAAATTAGAAGCAGACATCATGAAAAGTGGCACCAATTGACCCACAGTAGAAATTTTGAGATGACACAGCAGCAGTCAGCCATGGTCCATGCATGAGGTATCAGGGTCTGGACCACCATTTGCAGCTTTGAATTGAAGTTTCAATGAGGACCTGGTGGTTAAGGGAGTGGTGTAAGCCTTTTTATCTGGAAGCCCTGATATCTCATGCAACAGCTTCAAATTTTTTTCTATTTAGTTGAGTGAAAGTAAGTGCAGGCCTTCCTATCTAGGAGCCCTACTTGAAGGAGACCCAACTTGAATAATTAAAAAATTATTGTCACCCACCACTAAAGTGGCATCAATTTCCGCAGAGTAGAAACAGTATAACAGACCTCTGACAAACCTTGCACTACATGCAACCCACCAAATGGAGACCCAACTTACAGTCTCCACATTTCAAAAAAATAATTGTCAGACTCCACTAAAGTGGCATAAATTTCCACAGAGTACAAACAGTATGATGGACCTCTGACACACCTTCTCCTACAGGCAGCCCACCAGATAGAGATCCAACTTGGAGTCTCCACATTTAAAAAAAAATATTGTCACATACCACTAAAGTGGCATCAATTTCCACTGAGTGGAAATAGTATAGTAGGCCTCTGACACACATTCCACTACAGGCAACCAACCAGAATGAGACCCAACTTCAAGTCTCCACATTTAAAGAAAAATATTGTTGCATACCACTAAAGTGGCATCAATTTCCACAGAGTATAAATTGTATAATAAGCCTCTGACATACCTTCTACTACAGACAACCCACCAGACGGAGACCCAACTTCGAGTCTCCATATGAAAAACAAAAATGGTTGTAACACCAGCAGCAATATCCACAGGAGGTACAGAAGACATCATAAAGATGGCACAGTCTGTAATAACGCAAGAGCAATGACTGACACTAAAAACATCGCCGTCGCCTATTCTGCCTTGTCTGCAACTGGGGTGCATAAGTCATTGGAGATCTATAACTTGTTCATTTGATGAAGGTTAGGCAATCTACAGTTTCAGGGGACAGCTGGATGTGGTTATCCATCAAGACACCACAAGCAGCCCTGAAGACACATTCTGAGAGAACGCTGGCTGCCGGGCATGACCAAAACTCTTAGGCGCAACAGGCGAGCTCACTCTTCCATTTTTGAGGACCAAAATGCAGCAGGGTTCAAACCCCCTTGATGGCAACCAGTCAGACTTGTACTCTGTTGTGGTGGTGCACAGGCTGGCCTACAAAATGTGTGAAATGACTCATAGAAATTGCTTATGCCACTTACACTGCTGCTGCTAATGTTTATTCAATGACACCTTGATGATCCTGGGGTTGGAAGTCTATAACTGCGATGCACGCTGTGTGCCGATACTCCAGTGCCGATAATGTGTGCTGATGTTTCGATACTCCAGCAAGAGTTTCACTTTCCAGGGGGGTAAGCATCTAGCTAAATTTAGTCTTGTACGGTGGATCTAACAGAGTGGGAGTAGTCAGCACTATTTCTAACCCTAAGAACACGGGCATCATGTTGCCGATATTGCAGCAACAAGATGCTCATGTGTCTGGTGCTTCCATGAGCTCCAATTCCATGGTGTGTTGGTGGCGAGGTAACACTCAAGGTTGCTTCCTCCATTCCATCTTGCTATCCACTGACATCAGAAAGGGGATCATTATCCACTTCATCTTCTGACTCTTGCACGTCCATCACCTCTTCCACCTCATCCTCCTCCATTTGTTTCCTTGGCTCCTGTAACTACACTAACAGTTTGTCTGACATCATGAGTCCCCCTCGATCACTGTAAGCCACCCCTTC
Organism: Ranitomeya imitator; assembly: GCF_032444005.1. Lineage (NCBI taxonomy): Eukaryota > Metazoa > Chordata > Amphibia > Anura > Dendrobatidae > Ranitomeya > Ranitomeya imitator. The sequence continues at coordinate 113,435,018 of NC_091289.1, read as the reverse complement.
ATGGCACCTGCCTCTGTGATGACAGTCTGGATATGTGAGATATTGTTATCCCTTCTGCATCCTCCTTCTGCTTATACCTCTTCCTCTGCGACCACCACCTCTTCATGCAGACTTTTCAAAATGTGCTCTAGCATGTACAGTAGATGACCAGGATAGTGATGCTGATGACAGCATTATCAGCACTAACAACCTTAGATACCATTTAGAAACTGTGCAGAAGGGTGCAGAGGTCATTCATCTGTGCCCACTCTGCAAGCATGATTTCTACCATGTCCATACTTGGTTGGCCCAGGCTGTGCAAAAGGACATACTCCACCAGGGCTCATAACTGCTGCCACAGTCACTGCAACATGTGCAGAGTGGAATTCCACTGTGTCAGAAAATCATAAATCAAACGGTTAACCAGTAGGCCGAAGGACCTCCGTAGCGATGCAAGTGGATGACCTGCGGTGTGTGATCTGTGAAATTGATCACAGAGTGATCGTGCTTTCTGCAGCAGTGAATCCGGGCTGGGATAGTGGCAGAGAAATTGGTGTATCACCATGTTGAGGATGTGAGCCATGCAAGCATGTGTGTGAGGTGGCCCCCAGCTTTGGGTCGCCACTATGTTTACAGCGTTATCGTACACAGCCTTCCCTAGCATCAGGTTTAGTGGAGACAACCATTGCTCTAACTCGGCCTGGATAGCTGTCCACAACTCTTGTGCTGTGTGACTGAAATCTCCAAGGCATATTAATTTTAACACTGCCTGATTGCATTCAGCCATGGCTCCACAGAATGGAGGCTGGGGGAATTCTATCTGCACTGTTGGAACACTTGCCTGATTAAGGGAGAGGTTGAGGGCACAGGTGGATGCCTTAGAGGAGGTGGAGAAGCCAGAAGCAGTAGAAGAACTGTTTGATACTGAGGGTTGTCTCGCAAACCTTGGAGATTCAAAGACTTGTGGAGCAGCCTTTTGACCACCAGCTGTTGTGAATTCTGTGGCCAAGCTCCCTCCTGTGGTCGTGAGTGGTACTGCGGCTGTTTCTGTCTATAAGCTTCCTTTGGTGGATGAGAGTGGTACTGCGGCTTCTGAGTTTCCTTCCTCAGGTGATGAGGTTAAGTCGTTAGGTGCTGCTCTATTTAACTCCACCTGGTGCTTTGATCCTGGCCTCCAGTCAATGTTCTAGTATTGGTCTTGCTTCCTCCTGGATCGTTCCTGTGGCCTCTCTATCCTGCATAAGCTAAGTTCTGCTTGTGTTATTTTTGTTTGCTATATTTTCTGTCCAGCTTGCTATATTGGTTTTTCTTGCTTGCTGGAAGCTCTGAGACGCAGAGGGAGCACCTCCGTACCGTTAGTCGGTGCGGAGGGTCTTTTTGCCCCTCTGCGTGGTTGTTTGTAGGTTTTTGTGTTGACCGCAATGCTATCTTTCCTATCCTCGGTCTATTCAGTAAGTCGGGCCTCACTTTGCTAAATCTATTTCATCTCTGTGTTTGTATTTCATCTTAAGTCACAGTCATTATATGTGGGGGGCTGCCTTTTCCTTTGGGGAATTTCTCTGAGGCAAGGTAGGCTTATTTTTCTATCTTCAGGGCTAGTTAGTTTCTCAGGCTGTGCCGATTTGCATAGGGAGCGTTAGGCGCAATCCACGGCTACCTCTAGTGTGGTATGTTAGGATTAGGGATTGCGGTCAGCAGAGTTTCCACGTCTCAGAGCTCGTCCTATGTTTTTGGTAAATGTCAGGTCACCTTGTGTGCTCTGAACTTCAAGGTCCATTGTGGTTCTGAATTACCTGTTCATAACAACCAGCCCAAACAGCCAACAGTACATGTCTCAGTGAATAAATGCACCCTGGCAGACTTAGATTTTTTCAGGAAATGGGTGATGTTATCTGCAACATGCTGGTGTAGCACAGGCACAGTTTTCTTAGAGAAGCAATGGTGACTGGGCAACTGGCATTGGGGGACTGCAATGGCCATCAACTTTCAGAAACCATCTGTATCCACCAGGCAGAAAGTCAGCATTTCCATGGCCAACAGATTGAAGATGGTGGAATTCAAGCTCTTAGCATTGTCATGTACAGTATAGGACGAAACACTCTTTTACTTGACTGCAGGACTGAGGGCTGGCTGCCATGTTGAGAGATGGTAGAATAGGGTGAACAGAACAAACTGCTAGACTGTGAGTAAGATGCAGGCTTAAATGTTATGGTGGATTGAGAAAGATGTGTTGTGCTAGGTGAAACAAAAAGAGCAGGCATCGCCTTTTCCAAAACAGCTGACTGGCTCTCACTCACCCTGACTGTTGGGGCTAAATAAGTGAATTTTATGAGAACAGAGACCTGTGTGAGAACACTTGGCATGGTGATGGAGGAGGAAGAAACAGCAGACGTGGTTGATGGGACGGCAGGTGGTTGGCGAGGCTCAGTAGTTGTCATTTTAGCATAGTGAGATTCCTAAACTAAGGCTTGTTGATCATGCATGTGTTGGTTCATGCATGTAGTTGTCAAATTATTGCAATGTTTGCCTCTACTGCAAATTTGGCAAATAATGTGAGTTGGGTTATCCTTTGCAGTCTCAAAAAAGGCCCAGACTAGGCAACCCTTGCTGCCCATTTGAACTGCATGCTCACAACCGATGCTGGCCACAGCCAATGTTGTGGCTGTGGATGCAGTGATGGTCATGGTTGCATTACTTTGTATCTGCGCAGGAAGCTGCAATGTAACCTCCTTGTCTTCCTCCTCCACCTCCTCTGCTGACCAACTCATCAACATTCTTCTGGGTTCACACCAAGTGTGATTTAACACCTCATCATCATCCTCTCTGTTCTCCACTCCTCACCCTGAGAATCACCCTCCTCCTCTTCCTGCCATGTCACCACAGTACAGTCTGTGTGTTTATCTGGTATCTGAGTCTCATCAAGATCACCTCTACCCCTGGTGGTTAATGTCTGGTGATGAGGGTTTAGATTCTGCTCGGACCCTACTTCGTCCAGCCCTGAAAAAATTTTGGGGATCGGTGCAGATGCTTTTCTCCTCTGGATTTTGTGAATCTATGGATCAGACTTCTGATGCCCCTGGCATAGAATTAGTAAACAGCTGTGCAGAAGTGCCAGTCTGTGGTTCCCCACAGTCAGGCATTTTGAAATGTGTGATGTGAGGGGAACAACAGTGATTGGGGTGCCACATCTGAGGATTGCACTGCGTGTGATGTTATGGTGGAGGAAGTGGAAGAAAGGCCAGCGCTTGCCATCCACTGGAGCACATACCCACATATGTTGTTTGCATCCTTCCCCTCTTGTATCCTGCTGTTTCACTACCTTAGGCCCACACTTGTCAGCCACCTGTCACTAAATGAGCATTCACTTTTTATTCTAACTATTTTTAAGAGGAAATATGGCCTTCTGATTTCTCACTGGAACACTGTTTTATCACAAACGATTTGGATTCCCATATTTGGACTCCTGGCTGCACCCCCCAATAATAGGCCTAACAATTTTTAAATGGAAATCTGGCCTTCTTGTTTCTCACTGAAAGACAGTTTTATAACAAACTATTTGGATTAGCAAATTGGGCCTCCTGGCTGCACCTCAATATTAGGCATAACAATTTTTAAGTGTACAGTCATGGCCAAAAGTTTTGAGAATGACACCAAAATTATATTTTCACATGATCTGCTGCCCTATGGTTTTTATTAGTGTTTGTCTGATGTTTATATCACATACAGAAATATAATTGCAATCATATTATGAGTACCAATAGGTTATATTGACAGTAAGAATGAGTTAATTGTTGTGAGTTCTGTTTTTGGGCTCCCTCTGGTGGTTACTGATGGTACTGGGTGATTTGTGTTCTGCTGTCTCTGGTGTCCACCTGTTCTATTAGGATTTGGGAGTTTCCTATTTAACCGGGCTTTCTTGTCATTTCCCCGCCGGCTATCAAGGTTATCAGAGTGTTTTGTTACCTCAGCTTCTGGCTTCAGTAATCTTCAGGACAAGCTAAGTTTTGATTTTCTTGTTCCACGTTTTGCTTTATTTTTGTCTTGTCCAGCTTGCATATAATTGTCTCTTTGCTGCTGGTTGCTTTAGTGGGCTGTAATTGCTCCTCATGTTCCATGAGTTGGAACATGAGTTCAAGTAATTACAGGATGGTTTTTTGAAGGGTTTTTTGCTGACCGCGCAGTTTACTTTTGTATCCTCTGCTATCTAGCTTTAGCGGGCCTCATTTTGCTGAATCTGTTTTCATACTGTGTATGTGCCTTCCTCTCATTTCACCGTCATTATATGTGGGGGGCTGCTATTTCTGTGGGGTATTTCTCTGGAGGCAAGAGAGGTCTGTGTTTCTTCTAATAGGGGAAGTTAGATCTTCGGCTGGTGCGAGACGTCTAGGATCAACGTAGGCACGTTCCCCGGCTATTGTTATTTGTGTGTTCAGGTTTAGGGTCGCGGTCAGCTCAGGTTCCATCACCCTAGAGCTCGTTGGTGCTTGTCCTTTTGTGATTCCCTGCCATTGGAATCATGACAGTTAATGCAGCAAGTCAATATTTGCAGTGTTGACACTTCTTCTTCAAGACCTCTGCAATTCTCCCTGGCATGCTCTCAACCAACTTCTGGACCAAATCCTGACTGATAGCAGTCCATTCTTGCATAATCAATGCTTGCATTTTGCCAGAATTTGTTGGTTTTTGTTTGTCCACCCGTCTCTTGATGATTGACCACAAGTTCTCAATGGGATTAAGATCTGGGGAGTTTCCAGGCCATGGACCCAAAATCTCTATGTTTTGTTCCATGAGCCATTTAGTTATCACCTTTGCTTTATGGCAAGGTGCTCCATCACGCTGGAAAAGGCATTCTTGGGCGCCAAACTGCTCTTGGATGGTTGGGAGAAGTTGCTCTTGGAGGACATTCTGGTACTATTCTTTGAGACGATTCCCTTGGCTGAGAAGCAACCCCACACAGGAATGGTTTCAGGATGCTTTACAGTTGGCATGAGACAAGACTAGTGGTATCGCTCACCTCTTCTTCTCCGAATAAGCTGTTTTCCAGATGTCCCAAACAATCGAAAAGGGGATTCATCAGAGAAAATGACTTTGCCCCAGTCCTCAGCAGTCCACTCCCTGTACCTTTTGCAGAATATCAGTCGGTCCCTGATGTTTTTTCTGGAGAGAAGTGGCTTCTTTGTTGCCCTCCTTGAAACCAGGCCTTGCTCAAAGAGTCTCCGCCTCACAGTGTGTGCAGAAGCACTCACACCAGCCTGTTGCCATTCCTGAGCAAGCTCGGCACTGCTGGTAGTCCGATCCTGCAGCTGAAACAGTTTTAAGATATGGTCCTGGCGCTTGCTGGTCTTTCTTGGGCGCCCTGGAGCCTTTTTGACAACAATGGAAGCTCTCTCCTTGAAGTTCTTGATGATGCGATAGATTGTTGACTGAGGTGCAATCTTTGTAGCTGCGATACTCTTCCCTGTTAGGCCATTTTTGTGCAGTGCAATGATGGCTGCACGTGTTTCTTTAGAGATAACCATGGTTAACTGAAGAGAAACAATGATACCAAGCACCAGCCTCCTTTTAAAGTGTCCAGTGATGTCATTCTTACTTAATCATGACTGATTGATCGCCAGCCCTGTCCTGTTGTGAATTCTGCTCTTGGGCTCCCTCTGGTCGTTATGAGTGGTAGTGCTGCGGTAGTTGGTTCGCAGCATTTATCAGGTGTATCTATTTTTTGCAATTTGGGCTGGGCTATATAGCCTTGCTTGATCCTTTAGTCAGTGCCAGTTGTCCATTGTTTTTGGAGGATTCACATCCCTTCTGGTCTCTCCTGTTTGCTGTGTTTTTCTTCAAAGATAAGTCCTGGCTTTGTTTTTGCTGTCCACCTGCTGTGGACCTTATAGTTCTGTGACTTTTCATGTTTTTGTCTTGTCCAGCTTTGTCTGTGAAGGATTTTTTGCAGCCTAGCTATTTCTCTGGAGATGCAGATATACCCTCCATGTCTTTAGTCAGATGTGGTGTTTTGTATCTTCTGTGGTGGATATTTTCTAGTGTTTTGATACTGACCGCATAGTACTCTGTCCTATTCTTTCTTTTTAGCTAGTTTGGCCTCCTATGTTTAATCCTGATTTCATTTCTGCGTATGTTATTTCCCTCTCCTCTCACAGTCAATATTTGTGGGGGGCTGTCTTTCCTTTGGGGATTTTCTCTGAGGCAAGATAGGTTTCCTGTTTCTGTCTTTAGGGGTAGTTATTTCTTAGACTGTGTCGAGGGGTCTAGGGAATGTTAGGTACCCCCCACGGCTACTTCTAGTTGCGCTGTTAAGTTCAGGGTTTGCTGTCAGTACAGGTACCACCTTCTCCAGTGTACGTCTCATGCTGCTCCAAGGCCACCAGATCATAACACTGTCCTCATCAACACCCATACCTGTGTTAATGGATCAACCACTAAAACGATGTTAGCTGCTCCTTTTAAGGCAGGACTGCAATGATGTTGAAATGTGCTTTGGGGGTTAAAGTTCATTTTCTGGTCAAATATTGACTTTGCAAGCACAGTAATTGCTGTTAAGCTGATCACTCTGACATTCAGGAGCATATGCAAATTGCCATTAGAAAAAATTAAGCAGTAGACTTTGGAAAAATTAATATTTGTCTCATTCTCAAATTTTTTGTCCATGACTGTATATCTTGTATTCTGATTTGTCTCTGAAATACAGCTTTACCACAAATGATTTGGAGTTCCTAATTGGGCCTGATGGCTGCACCCCTATATTGGACCTAATAATTTTAAGTGGAAATCAGGCCTTCTGATTTGCCACTGAAACACAGTTATATCACACACTATTTGGAACAGCTAATAGGGCCTCCTGGCTGCACCCCAATATTAGGCCTGACAATTTTTAAAAATAAATGGGGCCTCCTGATTCCTTTCTGAAACACAGTTTTAGCGCAAACAATTTGGATTTGCAAATGGGGCCTCCTGAGACTGCAACACAGTTTTAGCACAATCCAGTTAAATACTAGAAGATAGATTTTACACAGGATAGGATCATATCTAGCTGACTGACAAGTTTAATTTCAGCATCAGCTGCACTAGCAAGAGCTGGCCTCTCTGCACTGTGTCACTGAGAATATGGTGCCAGCAAAAACAAAATGTTCAATTTTTATATGGACGAGGACATGTGAATTCGGCAGCCAATCACAAAAGACCTCCTGTCATGACGTTGTGGATAGTTTCTGCGCCGCCCCCTCCCATCATTAAACATGTCACCCCCTTAATCATTCAGCCTCTTAGCCAAAGCAACAAAAGCATTAGTGGAAACTGGATGATTTACCAAACTGTGACCAGATTTTACCGACTATGTAATGTGCTACCTTCATGCTGAATTTGTGATCGGGGAACGTTTTCCCAACTTGTTCGTTCATGTTTGTTAGTAACATAGGTCATATTTCTTATATTAAAATCTGATGTAAATGTTTGTAGTTAAGAAAATGGACTACATTAATATTTAAATGTGCTGGGACTATTAACTCTTAATCATCTTAGGACTATAAGAAATATATGAATTTAGCTCAGGAGCTATGTCTTCTTCATTTTAAGAAGATGTGAGCTGTGTTACATACCCAACATCTGCCTTACTTTTTAGCGACTGAAGCTTACTCCTATTGTTACAGTTAAATTATTTAAATGCCTTAGCTGTCAATCTCTGACAGCAGTACTTAAAAACAAAATGTGATGCATCCTTCCAAAAAGATCATGGGGAATTGATGGGTTACCATGGGAGCTGGGAGCTTGCTGAAGTCCATCCTAACTGCCATCTTGGCCCACCTGTAAAGTTCAGCTCAAGGCTGTGCTCCATAGGGGAAACACAATTTCTGCATGTACTACAACACTGTGCAAGCAATTGAATGAATGCAGGTTCAAGAGTGGCCTCCTTTGAACTGTGTGATGATTCAGGATACAAGTCAGGAGAAAGGAGCTGGATCATCTTCTTTCCTCCCACTGTGCTCCTGCTTTCTTCTTACAGCTTCTTAATCTGCTCATTAAAATAAATCAGCAATAAGCACAACAAATCCATTTAGAGTGGACTCATACTTAAATACAGTCTAGCAAGGATATATAAAAGAATAGTTCACTTTGCTAACTCAAACGGACATTGCTAAAGATCTACAGGAGAAAATACTATGTTAAAACACAGAAACACCAAAGATCACTAAAAATACTTAGGTAAAAAAATATAAAAATATATAAAAGTCATAATAATACTAGCTAATCATGGTGCTCTATGAAAGTTGGTGACCACCACCACCAAATACAAAAAGGAACCAAATCAACCAACCTATGGACTGCCAGAGAAACATTTTGAAAGTAAACTCCCCCTTCTTCAAACTTCTTATGTAAAAAAAATATTATACTTTACGTGTGTCATGTATTGCATGCAAATTGTATGTCATGTATTAGTGTAATGTACTGTATACAGTGGCTACAAATGTCTACACAGCCCTTTTTAACCCCTTAGTGACAGAGCCAATTTGGTTCTTAATGACCGAGCCAATTTTTACAATTCTGATTACTGTCACTTTATGAGGTTATAACTCTGGAACGCTTTAACGGAACCTGCTGATTCTGAGATTATTGTTAGTGGTAACATTTCTTCGATATTACTTGCGATTATTTATGAAAAAAACGGAAATATGGCGAAAATTTTTTAAATTTTGCAATTTTCAAACTTTGTATTTTTATGCCCTTAAATCAGAGAGATATGTAAAAAAAAATAGTTAATAAATAACATTTCCCACATGTCTACTTTACATCAGCACAATTTTGGAAAAAAATTTTTATTTTTGTTAGGGAGTTATAAGGGTTAAAAGTTGACCAACAATTTCTCATTTTTACAACACCATTTTTTTTTAGGGACCACATCACATTTGAAGTAATTTTGAGGGGTCTATATGATAGAAAATAACCAAGTGTGACACCATTCTAAAAACTGCACCCCTCAAAATGAACATTTAACTTTTTTTGCAAACATTTTAATTCAGAACCATATTTTTTATTTTCACAAGTGTAAAAACAGAAATTTAGCCATAAATTGTGTTGTGCAATTTCTCCTGAATACGCTGATACCCCATATGTGGGGGTAAACCACTGTTTGGGCGCACCACAGAGCTTGGAAGAGAAGGAGTGCCGTTTGACTTTTTCAATGCAGAAATGGCTGGAATTGAGATCGGATGCCATGTCACGTTTAGAGAGCCCCTGATGTGCCTAAACAGTGGAAACCCCCCACAAGTGACCCCATTTTGGAAACTAGACCCCTTAAGGAACTTATTTAGATGTGTGGTGAGTAGTGTTGAGCATTCCGATACCGCAAGTATCGGGTATCGGCCGATACTTGCGGTATCGGAATTCCGATACCGAGATCCGATACTTTTGTGGTATCGGGTATAGGTATCGGATACATAGAGATGTGTAAAATAAAGAATTAAAATAAAAAATATTGATATATTTACCTCTCCGGCGGCCCCTGGACTCAGAGCGGGTAACCGGCAGGCTTCGTTGTTCAAAATCAGCGCTTTTAGGACCTGAGAATCACGTCCCGGCTTCTGATTGGTCGCGGGCCGCCCATGTGACCGCCACGCGACCAATCACAAGCCGCGACGTCACCGCAAGCTATTAGCACACTCATTTTTGAAAAATGAGCGCGTTAATGACTTTCAAAGACGTAGCGGCTTGTGATTAGTCGCGGCCACGCGACCAATCACAAGCCGCGACGTCACCGCAAGCTATTAACGCGCTCATTTTTAAAAATGAGCGCGTTAATGACTTTCAAAGACGTAGCGGCTTGTGATTGGTCGCGTGGCCGCGACCAATCACAAGCCGCGACGTCACCGCAAGCTATTAACGCGCTCATTTTTAAAAATGAGCGCGTTAATGGCTTTCAAAGACGTCGCGGCTTGTGATTGGTCGCGGCCACGCGGCCGCGCGACCAATCACAAGCCGCTACGTCTTTGAAAGCCATTAACGCGCTCATTTTTAAAAATGAGCGCGTTAATAGCTTGCGGTGACGTCGCGGCTTGTGATTGGTCGCGGCCACGCGACCAATCACAAGCCGCTACGTCTTTGAAAGTCATTAACGCGCTCATTTTTAAAAATGAGCGCGTTAATAGCTTGCGGTGACGTCGCGGCTTGTGATTGGTCGCGTGGCCGCGACCAATCACAAGCCGCTACGTCTTTGAAAGTCATTAACGCGCTCATTTTTCAAAAATGAGCGCGCTAATAGCTTGCGGTGACGTCGCGGCTTGTGATTGGTCGCGTGGCGGTCACATGGGTGGCCCGCGACCAATCACAAGCCGGGACGTGATTCTCAGGTCCTAAAAGCGCTGATTTTGAACAAAGAAGCCTGCCGGTTACCCGCGCTGAGTTCAGGGGCCGCCGGAGAGGTAAATATATCAATATTTTTTATTTTAATTCTTTATTTTACACATCCCTATGGATCCCAGGGCCTGAAGGAGAGTTTCCTCTCCTTCAGACCCTGGGAACCATGAGAATACCTTCCGATACTTGATGTCCCATTGACTTGTATTGGTATCGGATATCGGTATCGGCGATATCCGATATTTTTCGGGTATCGGCCGATACTATCCGATACCGATACTTTCAAGTATCGGACGGTATCGCTCAACACTAGTGGTGAGCACTTTTAACCCCCAGGTGCTTCATAGAAGTTTATAACGTAGAGACATGAAAATAAAAAATCAAATTTTTTCTACAAAAATGATTTTTTTTCCCCAAAATTTTTATTTTCACAAGGGTAACAGGAGAAATTAGACCACAAAAGTTGTTGAGAAATTTCTCTTGAGTACATCAATCCCCCATATGTGGGGGTAAACCTCTGTTTGGGCGCACTGCAGAGCTTAAAAAAGGAATGCCGTTTTACTTTTTCAATGTAGAATTGGCTGGAATGCCATTCGGATGCCATGTCACGTTTAGAGAGCCCCTGATGTGCCTAAACAGTGAAAATCCCCCACAAGTGACCCCATTTTGGAAACTAGACCCTTTTAGGAACTTATCTAGATGTGTGGTGAGCACTTTAAACTCCCAAGAGCTTCACAGAAATTTATAAAGAAGAACCGTGAAAATAAAAAAATCCTTTTTTTTCCTCAAAAATGAATTTTTAGCCTGCAATTTTTTATTTTCTCAAGGGTAACAGGAGACAATGGACCCCAAAATCTGTTGACCAGTTTGTCCTGAGTATGCTGATACCCCATATGTGGGGAAGGGCACTGTTTGGGCACCCATCGGGGCTCGGAAGGGAAGGAGCGCAGACTTTGATGGGATGGTCTGCGGGCGTCATGTTGCATTTGCAGAGCCCCTGGTGTACCTAAACAGTAGAAACCCCCCACACGTGACCCTATTTTGGAAACTAGACCCCCCAAGGAGCATATCTAGATGTGTGGTGAGCACTATGAACCCCCAACTGCTTCACAGAAGTTTATAATGTAGAGCTATGAAAATAAAAAAATCATATTTTTTCCACAAAAATGATCTTTTCACCCCCAAATTTTTACTTTCACAAGGGTGAGGAGAAATTGGACCCCAAAATTTATTGTGCAATTTATGCTGAGTAGGCTGATACCCCTTATGTGGGGGGACCACTGTTTGGGCGCTTTGCAGAGCTCGGAAGGGAAGGAGCGCCGTTTTGGAATGCAGACTTTGATAGAATGGTCTGCGGGCGTTATGTTGCGTTTGCAGAGCCCCTGATGTACCTAAACAGTAAAAAAAAATCACAAGTGACCCCATTTGGAGACTAGACCCCCCATGGAACTTATCTAGATGTGTGGAGAGAACTATGAATGCCCAAGTGCTTCACAGAATTTTATAATGCAGAGTCATGAAAACAAAAAATATTTTTTTTTCCAGAAAAAAGATTTTGTAGCCCCCAAGTTTTTATTTTCACAAGGGTAACAGGAGAAATTGTACCTCAAAAGATGTTGTCCAATTTATCCTGAGTACGCTGATGCCTCATATGTGGGGGTAAACCACTGTTTGGGCGCACGGCAGAGCTCAGAAGGGAGGGAGCACCATTTGACTTTTTGAGCGCAAAACTGGCTGTCGTGTTTGGAGACCCCCTGAGGTACCTAAACAGTGGAAACCCCCCAATTCTAGCTCCAACCCTAACCCCAAGGCACCCCTAACCCTAATCCCAACCAAATCCTAATCCTAATCACAACCCTTACGATAATCACTAGGGTTGACTTTTCCTTTTTTTGGGTCGAGTCGGGTTTTGCGAAACCCGACTATCTCCAAAGTCGATTCGAGTGAAATCAGCCGATTTTCGCGAAAAGTCGGGGATCGACCGAAACACGTAACTCAATGCAAGTCAATGGGGAAGCATAGTCGGCAGTGAGTGGGGGCCAGGAAAACACCTACAGTGCCCATTTTAATGGCAAAAACATCCATTCTTGTTACTGAAGCTTGCCAATCTTAATTTACCATATAATAATAGTTAGACATTGGAAATTGGGGGTCATTTGGCTAAAGTTGTGGGGGGTAGGGCTGGTTCAAGCATTTAGTGGGCCCAGGAAATGTGGACCATGTCACGGCAGTGGAGCAGGGAGAGTTAAGTATTTCAACTTTGCAAGTGCTGTGATCCTGAGCAAGCAGGGGGGGGGCACTCGTTGGCATTGGCACTGCCACAGGGCCCCTCAAAGTACGGCGGTGTTTGCACGGCGGGGGCGCCTCCCACCGGCAGCGACACTTTTGCTTACTATGAGGGGCCCTGTGCCAGTGACGTCACCAACAAGTGTTCCCCCCCATCTGATGAAGGAGCCTGCACTTTCATCTGCACCTTCCTCTTTGTCCCCGTATAAGGTGGTATGGTATGCGGGAAGGGGAACCTGACTTTCAGCAGGGTCACATTCTGGCTGTGTAGCGTGCACGGGGAATGTAGCGTTCTGGGTCAATGTACCAGCAGACTCATCTATCACTGGCTGGGCAATTGGCAGGATGAGGAGGAAACACAGATATAGGCCCGAATAATAAAGTGGGCTAAATGCAGTTCAAAATTGGTAACAGGACTAACCAGGGGGCATTGCTTTGTTCAGTGGAGTACAACTGTAATGAGAGGCTGACACAGTGAGTAGGCCCAAATCAGTAAGTAGTAGTGTTGAGCTATACCTTCCGATATCGGAAAGTATCGGTATCGGATTGGATCGGCCGATATTCAAAAAATATCGGATATCGCCGATACCGATACCCGATCCCAATGCAAGTCAATGGGACCAAAATATCAGAATTAAAATAAACCCTTTCTTTCCTTGTAGGTTCATTCTACATGAAGGAAAACAACTAAGAATAATGCCGGATGTATTTGGGGAGGTGGCGGAGACATTAAAGGCATAGAGGTTTAGCCCAATCAAATAGAATAGCATGATTTTTTTTTTTTTTAAAGACGTTCGGAGTGACAAAGATATTGACTATGTAAATTTTTTTTTATTTTGTCAGATATTGATGTTTCACTATTCCACGCCCTTCCCCTTCTTTTTTTTTTCTTTTCCCACACTTTCATCTTCATCATCATCAGCATCTTTGACATCAACTTCTTCTTCACCTTATTCATCTTCTTCTTCATCTTCTACCTATTTTTTTTAATTACATTCTTCATATTCGTTTTATTCAACTATTCTTATTCTTCCTATTCCACATATTCATTTTATTCAACTGTTATTATTCTTCCTATTCTACTTCTTCATCATATTCTCATTTGTGACAGGCATTCCCGTAGTTGTTATCTATAAAAGTTTGAAGATTACACCTTCCGTTCTGCCTGTCACAAAAGTTACATTTGTCCGCGTTCAGTTTGGCCTGCAGCATCAGACTTTATCCAGGGGCACCACGAGGAGGAACGGACTCACCTCCATACACTGCTTAGTCTTCTTCTGCATATAATTTAGATAATATATTTTGCTCTGATATTAAGTGTTATGCTTAATGTTCTTCTGCTCTTTGTTCTGCAGCCTCTTGTTCTTCTGCTTCTCGGTCTTCCATGTCGTCGTCTCCAGGGTCGTCGTCTCCAGGGTCGTCGTCTCCGCCGTCGTCTTCTCCGCCGTCGTCGTCGTCATCGGGGTGGTCTTCAGGGTCATCATCTCCAGGGTCGTCGTCATCTCACTGGTTGTCGTCTCTGGTGTCGTCGTCATCTTAGGGGTGGTCTTCCGGGTCATCGACTTTAGGGTCTTCAACTTGGAAATGTAGCAGAGGGTACAAGAAGGCTGAGAAAATGCCAAGAACCAGCTGATGGAACTGGAACTCGGATGGCTACCCGAAGGTTCAAGAGCCTATGGAACTACCGAGGACCAGCTGACGTTACTGGAACCCGGTTACTAAGCAGGAGGTACCCGTGCTAAAAAGCACTACCAAGGACCGCCTGACGTTGGTGGAACTCGGATACCCAGAAGGAGGCACCTAAGCCAAAGGCTCTGCCCGGAACCAGCTGACATTACTGGAACCAGGATGGGGAGCAGAAGGTACAAGAGCAAAAGACAATGCCGAGAACCAGCTGACGGTACTGGAACCCGGATGGGTAGTCGAAGGTCCAAGAGCCAATGGAACTACCGAGGACCAGCTGACGTTACTGGAACCCGGTTACTAAGCAGGAGGTACCCATGCCTGAAAGCACTACCAAGGACCACCTGACGTTGGTGGAACTTGGATACCCAGAAGGAGGCACCTAAGCCAAAGGCTCTGCCCTGAACCAGCTGACGGTACTGGAACCAGTATGGGGAGCAGAAGGTACAAGAGCAAAAGGCTCTGCCCGGAACCAGCTGACGGTGCTGGAACCAGGTGGTGGACCAGAAGGTCCACAGGAGAGGAGAGAACAGCTAGGCCGCGAGGCAGCCGCAGTTACCGAACCCCAACAGTCCTACAGGGGGAGCTTGGCCTACTGGCACTACAGAACCAGCCTTGACTGCCAATTCACGCAGCCCACATAGGAAGCTCCTAAACTGGAGGCACCCTGGAGTTGGCTAACCCAACCGCAACACGACGGGGCAACGCATAGGTGTCTCAGTGAGTTTGACAGTACCCGGAAACAGCTGATGGTGCTGGAACCAGGCTGGGCACAAGGGAGTACCCGTGACAAAAACACTGCCGAGAACCAGCTTGCGGTGCTGGAACCCGGATGCGTTGCCCCAGTGTGCAAGAGCCAATGGCACCGAGGACCAGCTGACGGTGCTGGAACCCGGTTACTAAGCTGTAGGTGCCCGCGCTTAAAAGCACTACCAAGGACCGCCTGGAGTTGGCGGAACTCGGATACCCAGGAGGAGGCACCTAAGCCAAAGGCTCTGCCTGGATCCAGCTGACGGTGCTGGAACCAGGAGGTGGACCACAAGGTCCACAGGAGAGGGGAGAACAGCTAGGCCGCGAGGCAGCTGCAGTTACCGAACCCCAACAGTCCTACAGGGGGAGCTTGGCCTACTGGCACTACAGAACCAGCCTTGACTGCCAATTCACGCAGCCCACATAGGAAGCTCCTAAACTGGAGGCACCCTGGAGTTGGCTAACCCGACCGCAACACGACGGGGCAACGCATAGGTGTCTCAGTGAGTTTGATAGTACCCGGAAACAGCTGACGGTGCTGGAACCAGGCTGGGCACAAGGGAGTACCCGTGACAAAAACACTGCCGAGAACCAGCTGGCGGTGCTGGAACACGGATGCGTTGCCTATTCAAGATTGTCTTCCTAGAGCCACAACTGGCGGTGTTAGAGCCAAGGGTAAGCAGGGGAAGCATAGTGTAGGCCGAAGCCTGCACTGGAGGCAGCTTTGTGTCTGCGTTGCGTTTGCAGGACACGATGCCGGCTACACAGCGGGGGAACAGCTGGAGGTGCTTAACCCCACTAACACATTGGCTGGTGTTTTTCTCTGTGCAGCTAGCACGTCCGGGCAAAAACTGGCGGTGTTAGAGCCCAGGGTCAGCAGGAGGAGGAGAGGAGCAGAGTGTAGGCCGAAGCCTAAGTGAACCAATTTCAAAGGTAACCTTTAACCCACCCTCAGGTGTTACAATGTAGAAGAGCCACACCTTGTGCAGCAGTAATGCTCCACAAGTGAGAGGTTGCTCTTTAAATTTTGCTCATTGCACACGCAGAATGAAAGACGTACACAATTTTGCCCATTGTACAGTAGAACTGTATTGGAGGCGTGACTTGTCTTTTTAAGGAGACGTGGCACAGGTGTCCAAAAATAACGCCTTGGTGCTGGGCGCAGCCTCCTGAGCGTTGTTATTTGCTGCACAGGAGTCTGTGCTCTTGATATCCCTTGGCCATGCGCTGTGAGCGATGCCTGTCTTATGACCTCGTTTCATGTTGGCCGGTGCGGTTATCGATGGCCATGAATCCCAGACCCCCAGTGTGTTTTCAATAATTCACACTGCGGGGCTGGGATTCATGGCCTTGTGCAGTAAATATGTTCGCCGCTCACAAATGTCCTTACACCTGCTTCAGACTGGGCGGCCTCAGCTGATCCCTTCTTGCATGCCGCGGCCATAAGGCCGCACAGTCTGAAGAAGGCGGAAGGAGATGAGTGAAGACAGGCGAACATATGCACTGCATATGCCCATCAATCACACCCTCGCAGTCAAAATAGATCAGACAACGAGGGGCGTTGTGTTGGGCAGGGCGGACGCACAGGCACAGCCAGCCAACCAATGATGTCAGAAGACTGGCAGCGCTAACAAGGGGGGTGCTGCGTGTCATTAAAAAGGAAAGTCACACCTCATGGACATTGTAATGGTCTCTAATGAGACACATTTTGTACGTGTTGAGTTCCACGTGGGCAATGAGAAAAAGTCAGCCACCTTGTACAAATGCAGCAGTACTGCTGTACAAGGTGGCTGTTATACATAGAAACACCTGGGGGGGGCAGGTTCACTTTAATTTCAGTTCAGGTGCCTGCATGGCGTGTGCAGGACACGTTTCCGGCTACACAGCAGGGGAACAGCTGGCGGTGCTGAACCCCACTGACACATTGACTGGTGTTTTTCTCTGTGCAGCTAGCACATCCGGGCAGAAACTGGCGGTGTTAGAGCCCAGGGTCAGCAGGGGGAGGAGAGGAGCAGAGTGTAGGCCGAAGCCTACACTGGTGGCAGCTTTTGGTCTGTTGTGCCAGCGTGGCTTGTGCTGGACACGATGCCGGCTACACAGCAGGGGAACAGCTGGCGGTGCTGAACCCCACTAACACATTGGCTGGTGTTCTTCTCTGTGCAGCTAGCACGTCCGGGCAGAAACTGGCGGTGTTAGTGCCCAGGGTCAGCAGGAGGAGGAGAGGAGCAGAGTGTAGGCCGAAGCCTGCACTGGTGGCAGCTTTTGGTCTGTTGTGCCAGCGTGGCTTGTGCTGGACACGTTGCCGGCTACACAGCAGGGGAACAGCTGGTGGTGCTGAACCCCACTGACACAATGGCGGGTGTTTTCCTCTGTGCAGCCAGCACTTCCGGGCCCCAACTGGCGTAGTTAGAGCCCAGGGTCTGCAGGAGGAGCAGAGTGTAGGCCGAAGCCTAATTGAACCAATTTCAAAGGTAACCTTTAACCCACCCTCAAGTGTTACAATGTAGAAGAGCCACACCTTGTGCAGCAGTAATGCTCCACAAGTGAAAGGTTGCTCTTTAAATTTTGCTCATTGCACACGCAGAATGAAAGACGTACACAATTTTGCCCATTGTACAGTAGAACTGTATTGGAGGCGTGACTTGTGTTTTTAAGGAGACCCAGCACAGGTATCCAAAAATAACGTCTTGGTGCTGGGCGCAGCCTCCTGAGTGTTGTTATTTGCTGTACAGGAGTCTGCGCTATTGTGATCCCTTGGCCATGCGCTGTGAGCGCTGCCTGTCTTCTCACCTCATTTCATGTTGGCCGGTGCGGTTACCAATGGCCATGAATCCCAGACCCGCAGTGTCTTTTAATAAAGTCACACTGCAGAGCTGGGATTTGTGGCCTTGCGCAGTAAATATGTTCGCCGCTCACACATGTCCTTACACCTGCTTCAGACTGGGCGGCCTCAGCTGATCCCTTATCGCCTGCCACGTCCATGAGGCCGCACAGTCTGAAGAAGGCGGAAGGAGATGAGTTAAGACAGGCGGACATATGCACTGCACATGCCCATCAATCACACCCTCGCAGTCAAAATACATGAGACAACGAGGGGGGTTGTGTCGGGCAGGGCGGACGCACAGGCACAGGCAGCCAACCAATGATGTCAGAAGACGGGCAGCGCTACCAAGGGGGGTGCTGCGTGTCATTAAAAAGGAAAGTCACACCTCAGGGACATTGTAATGGTCTGTAATGAGACACATTTTGTATGTGTTAAATTCAACGTGGGCAAGGAGAAAAAGTCAGCCACCTTGTACAAATGCAGCAGTACTGCTGTACAAGGTGGCTGTTATACATAGAAACACCTGGGGGTGGGGGTCAGGGTCCCTTTAATTTCAGTTCAGGTGCACATTGGCTGGTGTTTTTCTCTGTGCAGCTAGCATGTCCGGGCAAAAACTGGCGGTGTTAGAGCCCAGGGTCAGCAGGAGGAGGAGAGGAGCAGAGTGTAGGCCGAAGCCTGCACTGGTGGCAGCTTTTGGTCTGTTGTGCCAGCGTGGCTTGTGCTGGACACGATGCCGGCTACACAGCAGGGGAACAGCTGGCGGTGCCGAACCCCACTGACACATCAGCTAGTGTTTTTTCTGTGTAGACAACACTTCCAGGTGGCAACTGACAGTGTTGAAACCCAGGGAATCAAAGAGGAGCAGAGTGTAGGCCGAAGCCTGCAGTGGAGCAAGTTGAAAGGGAACCTTTAACCCCCCCCAGGAATTTGTTGCTGAAAGAGCCATCTTGTACAGCAGTAATACTGCACATGGAAAATGGTGGCTCCTAAAATTGTGCTCCTTGCAAACGCTGAAGTACACACTCATATAATGTGTCCCCTCACACCGTTAAACCGTCCCGGAAGTGGGACTTTCCTTTGTAATGTGACACAGCACAGCCGTCATTCCCACCCCCTTGGTGCAGTGCGCCACCTCCTCAACGTTGTTTGGTTCTGTCACGGAGCCCGCGCTGTAATGTTATCCCTTGGCCATGCACAGTTAGCGGTGCCCGTCTTCTGACTTCATTTAGGTGTCAGACTGGCAGTGCCTGTGCGTCAATGCTGCCCGAGATCCAACCTCGCAGTGTCATCTAATGTAATCCCACTGCGGGCCAGGGATCCATGGGCATGCGCAGTGCATATCATCGCCTCTCACTCACCTCCTTCCTGCTTCTTCAGACTGTGCGGCGTCACCACCGTGGCATGCTATTAGGGATCAGCTGACGCCGCCTAGTCTGAAGAAGCGTGAAGAAGGGGAGTGAGAGGCTAGTATACGCACTGCGCATGGCCATGGATACCAGGCCCACTGTGGGATCACATTAGACGACACTGCGAGGTGGCATTTCGGGCAGCGTGGACGCACAGGCGCAGCCAGGACGACAACAAATGATGTCAGAGGACAGGCAGCGCAAACTGTGCATGGCCAAGGGATAACATAACAGCGCAGGGTCCATGACGGAATCAAACAACGCTAAGGAGGCAGCGCACGGAGACAAGGGGGTAGGAATGACGGCTGTGCTGCGTCACATTACAAAGGAAAGTCCCACCTCCGGGACGGTTGGACGGTGTGAGGGGACACATTACATGAGTGTGTAGTTCAGCGTTTCCAAGGAGCATAATTTCAAGAGCGACCTTTTCCTTGTGCAGTATTAGTGCTGCACAAGGTGGCTCTTTCAGTAACAAACGCCTGGGGGGGGGGACAGGTTCCCTTACATTTCTGTTGTGCCAGCGTGGCGGTCGCATGACACGTTGCCGGATACACAGCTGGGGATCAGCTGACGTTACTGAACCCCAATAACAGAGGAGCGACTGTTGACTGTGCAGACAGCACTTCCAGGCACCAACTGGCGGTGTTAGAGCCCAGGGACAGCAGGAGGAGCAGATTGGAGGTATTGCCGCACACACAGCTGGGGATCAGCTGACGTTACTGAACCCTAATAACAGAGGAGCGACTGTTGACTGTGCAGACAGCACTTCCAGGCACCAACTGGCGGTGTTAGAGCCCAGGGACAGCAGGAGGAGCAGATTGGAGGTATTGCCACACACACAGCTGGGGATCAGCTGACGTTACTGAACCCCAATAACAAAGGAGCGACTGTTGACTGTGCAGACAGCACTTCCAGGCACCAACTGGCGGTGTTAGAGCCCAGGGACAGCAGGAGGAGCAGAGGAACAGAGTGTAGGCCGAAGCCTGATTGGAGCAAGTTTAAAGGGAACCTTTAACCCCCCCCCAAGACGTTTGTAGCTGAAAGAGCCATCTTGTGCAGCACTAAGGATGCAAAAGGAAAAGGTTGCTCTTTTAATTATGCTCCTTGCAAACACAGAAGTAAACACTAAAAATGTGTCCCCTTATACCGTAAAACCGTCCCGGAGGTGGGAATTTCCTTCGTAATGGGACGCAGCACAGCTGTCATTCCTATCCCCTTGGTGCCGGGCGCTGCCTCCTCAGCGTTGTTTTAAGCTGTCATGGAGCCTGCGCTGGTCTATTATCCCTTGGCCATGCCCAATTTGCGCTGCCTGTCTTCTGACATTATTTGGTGTCAGGCTGTCAGTGCCTGTGCGTCCACGCTGCTCCAGATCTCACCTCGCAGTGTCGTCTAATGTAATCCCACTGCGGGACTTGGATCCATGGGCATGCACAGTGCATATCCTCGCCTCTCACTCCCCTCCTTCCCTCTTCTTCAGACTGTGCGGCGTCACGGCCGTGGCATGCTATTAGGGATCAGCTGACGGCGAACAGTCTAAAGAAGGCGGAGGGAGAGGAGCGAGAGCCCGAGGTGAAGATATGCACTGCGCATGCCCATGGATCCCAGGCTCGCAGTGTGATTCAATCAGAAGACACTGCGAGGCGGGTTCTCGGGCAGCGCGGGCGAACAGGTGCAGCCAGCCTGACACCAAATTATGTCAGAAGACAGGCAGCGCAAATTGGCCATGGCCAAGGGATAACAGAACAGCGCAGGCTCCATGACAGCTTAAAACAACGCTGAGGAGGCAGCGCATGGCACCAAGGGGGTAGGAATGATGGCTGTGCTGCGTCACATTATGAAGGAAAGTCCCAGCTACGGGACGGTATAACGGTATCAGTGAACACATTTTATAAGTGTTAAGTTCTGCGTGTGCAAGGAGCTAAACTAAAAGATCTACCTTTCCCTTGTGCAACATTACTGCTGCACAAGATGGCTCTTTCAGTAACAAACGCCAGGGGGGGGGACAGGTTCCCTTACATTTAGGTTGTTGTGCCAGCGTGGCGGTCGCATGACACATTGCCGGCTACACAGCTGGGGATCAGCTGACGTTACTGAAACCCAATAACACTGGGTCGTATGTTTTGACTGTGCAGCCTGCACTTCTGAGCCGCAACTGGCGGTGTTGGAGCCCAGGAATAGCAGTTCAGTTGGTAGAAAGATGAACACATCAGGAGACCTGGATGACACCCAATTACTTAATCAGGCAGAGGAGTGGCAAATTCCTGCGAGATCCAGGCCTGGTTCATTTTCAGGAAAGTAAGCCGGTCAACGTTATCGGAGGATAGTCGCATGCGACGGTCTGTTAGTACACCACCTGCGGCACTAAAGACACGTTCCGATAAGACACTAGCCGCAGGGCAAGCCAGCACCTCCAATGCATACTGGCTTAGCTCTGGCCATGTATCCAGCTTAGAGACCCAAAACTTGAACGGGGAAGAGCCGTCTGGGAGTACAGTAAGAGGGCAAGCCATGTAGTCTGTCACCATCTGACGGAACCGTTGCCTCCTGCTGACTGGAGCCGCCGGTGATGGTGTAGACATTTGGGGCGGGCACACAAAAGTTTGCCACAGTTGTGCCATACTGGGCTTGCCTTGGGCAGAGGCACTGCTTCTGCTCCCTCTTTGTGCAGAGCCTCCCCCACTGCCTTGACGCACTGAGCTGCTTTGTAAAGCACTAGCAGCACTCCTCTCAGTTGGACTGGAGAAGATGATGGAATTCACCAGTGTGTCGTGGTACTCCCGCATTTTACGCTCCCGGGTCAACGCTGGGATGAGGTTTTGGACGTTGTCCTGGTAGCGAGGATCGAGGAGGGTGAACACCCAATAATCAGGCATGTTGAGAATGTGGTCGATGCGGCGGTCGTTTCTCAGGCACTGCAGCATGAAATCCACCATGTGCTGCAGACTGCCAACTGGCCCAGAAACGCTGTCCCCTGCTTGAGACATTATCTCTGCCCGCTCGTCATCACCCCACCCTCGCTGTACACACTGACCACTGGACAATTGTGTCACTCCCTCCTCTGGACAGAGCTCTTCCTCCTCCATTGACTCCTCCTCATCCTCCTCACAAAGTGGCCCCTGCGTACCCCTTTGTGAGGAACCACGTGGCGCTGACTCTCCAGAAGCTAATGGAAAAGGTGACTCCTCATCCTCCACGTCTTCCACAACATCATCCCTTAACGCCAAAAAAAGAAAAATGGCTAACAAAAGCCGCAGCCAGCTCACCAACCAGACCATCAGATGTGGAGCACGAAAGTAAATCCCGACCCGGGACTGCAAGAAGCAGCAGATCCAACCATGTGTATACTCCAGCTCCAGATAAATGGTAAAAAACTTTTTCTTTATTGATCCAACGTAATAAAAACAGGACAATCCTTACAGATGGCAGACAGAATAAGTGATTGTGCAGAGAACGGCTACGCGTTTCGACCACAACGGGTCTTACTCATGCCTGGGCAATCCTTGGAGTGGGCAGGACACGTCCTGCGCCACTCGCATGATCTGTACCTGGCTCAACAACATTAACCCAATGGGCAGTGAGTGAAATGTATCGCCCCTGTCCATGTTGACTGGTCCACGCATCGGTGGTGAGTTGGACCTTGCTACTGACGGCGTTCAGTAGCGCGTGTTTTATGTGTCCCTCAACATGCTTGTGCAGGGCAGGGACAGCTTGCCTGCTGAAGTAAAAGCGGCTGGGCACCTTGTACTGTGGGACTGCCAATGTCATCAAGTCACGGAAGCTGTCAGTCTCCACCAGCCTGAATGAGAGCATTTCCAGGGACAAAAGTTTGGCAATGCCTGCATTCAGAGCCTGTGCTCGGGGGTGGTTGACCGAGAATGCCCGCCTTTTCTCCCATGCCTGTACTACCGATGGCTGTAGAGTAGACTGGGAGTGTGAGGATGACTGGGAATGTGGTGCTGTGGGTGGAATTACACTCGGTCTCTGGACAACAGTGCCAGAGGTTCTTCCATGGCGATCCTGGGAGGAAGCCAAACCAGCTGTGCGTGAGCTGGAGGAAGAAGCAACACGAGCTGAAGAGGTGGTAGCTGCCGCTGTTGGTTGGCCTACGTCTTCAGTGTGTTTTTGTAACTCCACCGCGTGCCTGGTCCGCACATGTTTCCACATATTTGTGGTATTGAGGTTGCTGACACTTTTACCTCTTTTGACTTTCTGATGACACAGCTTGCATTTGACAAAACAAATGTCATCTGCAACTGTGTCAAAAAAGGACCAGGCACTGCAAGTCTTGGGAGCGCCCTTTTTGGCTTTTGAAAGAGACAGGCTCCTAACGGGTGCCAAAGTGTAGGCTACAGGCTCCGCAGTCTTCCCCCTCCCTCTCCCTCTTTGGCCCGTAAGGGGAATCTCTTCCTCAGAGCTGCTCCCACCACCTTCCTGTTCCTCACGCCACGATGGGTCAACGACCTCATCATCTCCACTACCCTCTGCCACCAACTGCTCCTCCTGGGTAGTCTCAGCAGCACAGTACGCACCAGAAAGCGGCACCTGAGTTTCATCATCAGATGCGTACTGCGCTGTGGTAACCGGAGGCACTGGCCCACCCGCCTCTTCAGAGTCAGAGAGACAAAGCTGTTGGGCATCACTGCACACTGCCTCTTCTTCCATTTCTCCAATGCTGCTTGGCTGGCCCCCTGTTTCCAAGCCAAGAGATTCAGAGAACAGAAGTAGAGACGGCTCCTGTCCTGGGCTCTCTGACTGCCTGGCCAATTTGGCAGGTGGTGAAGAGACAGATGGCTGCTCTCCAGTGGTCTGTGCCTGAGAGGATGTGGCACTAATTGAAGCCGATGCCGATGCGTTAGCTGCCATCCATCCGACAACGGCTTCAATTTGATCTTCACGCAGCAGCGGTGCACGGCGCTCTCCGACAAAGCTGCGCATGAAGGACTGTTCCCTGCTGAAACTGAGTGATGATGAGTCACCGGTGCCCGCAGCAGGCACAGAATCACCACGTCCTCTCCCTGCTCCTCTCCCTGCTCCGCGCCCACGCCCACGTGCCTTACTCCCTGCCCTCTTCATCTTGGTTGACAGATAAAGATAAGCAGAAAAGTACTAAGGCCTTAGTGTGCTTATTCCTGAAATGCTCCTCCTAACAGGTGTAAGAAACACTAATGTTGTAAAGTGTGGACTAGACTTTATTATTTATAAAATGTGGCCTACACAAGTGTTAAGTGGTGTTTGGTGAACTTTTCTATTTTTTCTGCAGATTGGACTACAAGCGAGTTTAACTGACACGGGGACCGTGCAGACAGCCGTAAACAGCGCTGCAAGGCCCAAAAACCCTCCTCTAGGTTATCCTATGTAGTGTTTTTCCACTATTTAGCTGGAGACGGGTG
Source organism: Ranitomeya imitator (assembly GCF_032444005.1). Classification (NCBI taxonomy): domain Eukaryota; kingdom Metazoa; phylum Chordata; class Amphibia; order Anura; family Dendrobatidae; genus Ranitomeya; species Ranitomeya imitator. The sequence goes on along the minus strand of NC_091289.1, from coordinate 113,410,344 downwards.
GAAAGACACTAATAGGAAATTTTTGGAAAAATTTTCAGCAGGCTGCACTATTTGAAAAAAAGGAAAAAATTTTTCAAGGTATGAGGCAGTAACGCACCCTGAGCTGAATCCAACCGGCTGTGGCTGCACACAGACTACAGGGCAAGCTGCGCTCACACGGAGACCGTGCAGACAGCCGTAAACGGCGCTGCAAGGCCCAAAAACCCTCCTCTAGGTTATCCTACGTAGTGTTTTTCCACTATTTAGCTGGAGACGGGTGGAAAGACACTAATAGGAAATTTTTGGAAAAAATTTCAGCAGGCTGCACTATTTGAAAAAAAGGAAAATTTTTTTCAAGGTATGAGGCAGTAACGTACCCTGAGTTGAATCCAACCGGCTGTGGCTGCACACAGACTACAGGGCGAGCTGCGCTCACACGGAGACCGTGCAGACAGCCGTAAAGGGCGCTGCAAGGCCCAAAAACCCTCCTCTAGGTTATCCTATGTAGTGTTTTTCCACTATTTAGCTGGAGACGGGTGGAAAGACACTAATAGGAAATTTTTGGAAAAAATTTCAGCAGGCTGCACTATTTGAAGAAAAGTAAAAGTTTTTTCACGGTATGAGGCAGTGACTTACCCTGAGCTGTATACAACCGGATGTGGCTGCACACAGACTACAGGGTGAGCTGCGCTCACACGGAGACTGTGCAGACAGCCGTAAACGGCGCTGCAAGGCCCAAAAACCCCCCTCTAGGTTATCCTATGTAGTGTTTTTCCACAATTTAGCTGGAGACGGGTGGAAAAACACTAATAGGAAATTTTAGAAAAAATGTGCAGCAGGCTGCACTATGAGCAAAAAAGGACAATGGATAGAACTGTGTGAGGCAGTGTGAACCCCCCTGAGCTGAATACAACCGGGTATATGGCTGCACACAGACTACAGAGTGAGCTGCACACACACACACACACAGAGACTTTGCAGAACGCTGTTAAAACAGCGCTGCAAGGCAAGAGCAAGGTGAACAGTGAACAACACACAGCGTTTTGCTAAATTAGCCTTGGGAAAGCAAAATAAAGCAATTAGCTATCTCAACTGGCCCTCAGTTAGAACACAGCGTCCTGTCCCTAACTGAAATCACAGCAGAGTGAGCGCAAAATGGCTGCAGCGTTTTTTATAGTGCAGAGTGACATCATTTCAGCAGCCAATCACAGCCTTGCCAGTACTTACATACCCACCATGCTAAACAGGATGTGCCCACACTTCCATTCATTCCTCATTGGCTGCTGCGTGCAGTTTGAATTCTGGGTACTTCCGATTCCGGTATCCGATACACGGGAAGTATCGGAATTCGGTATCGGAATTCCGATACCGCAAGTATCGGCCGATACCCGATACTTGCGGTATCGGAATGCTCAACACTAGTAAGTAGGCTAAATGCAGTTCAAAATTGGTAACAGAAGTAAACAGGCGGCACTGGTTTGTTCAGTGGAGGAGAACAGCATGGAGCGGCAGACACCGTTAGTAGGGCCAAAAAAAAAACAGGTAGGCCAAATGCAATGTTATATTAAAAACAATTTAACGAGAGCCTGAAGATAGAAGCAAGGGAAAGGCAACCTGGAGAACACCTTGGAGCGGAAGACACCGTTTGTAGAACACAGACCCAATTTGTAGGCCTAATGCAGTGTTGTATCAACAACTACTTAACGAGAGCTACAAGATAGAGGCTAGAGAGAGGCAACCTGGAGAACACCTTGGAGCGGCAGACACCTTCTCTACAACCCAGACCCAACTTGTAGGCCTAATGCAGTGTTGTATCAACAACTACTTAACGAGAGCTTCAAGATAGAAGCTAGGGAGAGGCAACCTGGAGAACACCTTGGAGCGGCAGACACGGTCTCTATAACCCAGACCTAACTTGTAGGCCTAATGCAGTGTTGTTTCAACAACTACTTAACGAGAGCTTGAAGATAGAAGCTAGGGAGAGGCAAACTTGAGAACACCTTGGAGCGGCAGACACCGTCTCTCCAACCCAGACCCAACTTGTAGGCCTAATGCAGTGTTGTTTCAACAACTACTTAACGAGAGCTTCAAGATGGAAGCTAGGGAGAGGCAACCTTGAGAACACCTTGGAGCCACTGACACCGTCTCTACAACCCAGACCCAACTTGTAGGCCTAATGCAGTGTTGTTTCAACAACTACTTAACGAGAGCTTCAAGATAGAGTCTAGGGAGAGGCAACCATGAGAACACCTTGGAGCGGCAGACACCGTCTCTACAACCCAGACCCAACTTGTAGGCCTAATGCAGTGTTGTTTCAACAACTATTTAACGAGAGCTTCAAGATAGAAGCTAGGGAGAAGCAACCTTGAGAACACCTTGGAGCGGCAGACACCGTCTCTAGAACCCAGAACCAACTTGTAGGCCTAATGCAGTGCTGTTTCAACAACTACTTAACAAGAGCTTCAAGATAGAAGCTAGGGAGAAGCAACCTTGAGAACACCTTGGAGCGGCAGACACCGTCTCTAGAACCCAGAACCAACTTGTAGGCCTAATGCAGTGCTGTTTCAACAACTACTTAACGAGAGCTTCAAGATAGAAGCTAGTGAGAGGCAACATGGAGAACACCTTGGAGCGGAAGACAGAGTTTGTAGACCCCAACGAAACATGTGGCCCCAATGCAGTTTTAAAATTCTGACAGGCTGAAAACCAGACAATTGCAGCTTTTTTTTTTTTTTTCAGAGGAGGACAGCTGCATTGGGTGGCGCAGACAGACACTGCTACTAGGCCTTACACCACAAAGTTGTCTCGCTGCAGGTTTAAAAAAGGTTACATGGGTACACAGGCAGCATTGGTGTGGTCAGCGGAGGACAATTTGAAGGAGGGACCGCAGACAGACTTAGTAGGCCTAAAATAAAAAAAATGCTCAATGCAGCTTCGATTATGTGGTAGGGGTACACAGGCAGCATTGGTGTGGTCAGCGGAGGACAATTTGAAGGAGGGACCGCAGACAGACTTAGTAGGCCTAAAATAAAAAAATATGCTCAATGCAGCTTCGATTATGTGGTAGGGGGACACAGCCAGCATTGGTGTGGTCAGCGGAGGACAATTGGAAGGAGGGACCACAGACAGACTTATTAGGCCTCAAACAACAAAATAGGCTCAATGCAGCTTCGATTATGTGGTAGGGGTACACAGGAAGCATTGGTGTGGTGAGCGGAGGACAATTTGAAGGAGGGACCGCAGACAGACTTAGTAGGCCTAAAACAACAAAATAGACTCAGTGCAACTTTGATTATGTGGTTGGGGTACACAGGCAGCATTGTTGTGGTCAGCGGAGGACAATTGGAAGGAGGGACTGCAGACAGACTTAGTAGGCCTAAAATTAAAAAAAATTGGCTCAATGCAGTTAGAATTATGTGGTAGGGGTACACAGGCAGCATTGGTGTGGTCAGCGAAGGACAATTTGAAGGAGGGACCGCAGGTATACTTAGTAGGCCTAAAATAAAAAAAATTGGCTCAATGCAGTTAGAATTATGTGGTAGGGGTACACAGGCAGCATTGGTGTGGTCAGCGGAGGACAATTTGAATGAGGGACCGCAGACAGACTTAGTAGGCCTCAAACAACAAAATAGGCTCAATGCAGCTTCAATTATGTGGTAGGGGTACACAGCCAGCATTGGTGTGGTCAGCGGAGGACAATTTGAAGGAGTGTCTGACACAGTTAGTACTCCCAAAAAATAAATAGATTTTAATGTCTCGCAAAACAACAAAACAAACAAAAAAAAGGGTGGCATACTTAGGTACAGGGGTGGGCTCCTCTGCTGACTTTCAGACATAGTAATTTGGCGCAAAGTATTTACTGGTGTAAATATAGGACACGGCCCCTAACTATTTTAACTAGCATCATACATGTTAGGAGTCGAGTTTCCTCTGCTGCACAGGGGGAATCTCGATCCGTCTCCGCTGCGGTCTCCCATTCTCCTCCAGCCGCAGTGGAGTCTGCTCAGCAGGGACGTCGATCCCAGCGTCTCGCTCAGTCTGACTCTGTGCGAAGAGTTGCTGCTGCTTCTCCAGTCTCTGCCATTAAAGTCTGTGCTGGTCAGCAGCGAGCGGACTTCTCTGGGACTAAGTCCTTGTCTGCACGTACTGAGCATGCCCAGGGTAAGATCTCCCATTGGAGATCGAGGGTCACGTGCTCAGGCTCTGCAGCACATTCCATTGGTCCTCTTGGCAGGTCTTGGAAGGGCAAAAGTGCTGTAGCCACTTCCTGTGCTGCAACTATATAAACTGCGCATGACCGCACGGCCATGCGCTAGTATTGTCTCATAATGTTATATGTGTGTGTGTAGATGAATGTATGTCGATGGATGAAAGCTCCTAAATATCCCTCCCTAGAGTTGTTGTCTGCTCGCGGATGTTGGTAGCTATCTAGCGCCCGACTAATCATCTGCACGATACACACATTACAGCGTCCTCTTGCTGTGTCCGCCTGTACGGCGCCGTGCGCTTGCCTTGCGCTTTCCATACCCAAGCCAGTGTGGTTGGTGGCGTCCGTCAGTGCGGCATTGCTCGCACTCCTGTGCATTTATATATTTATACTTAGTTTCTTTACACACCCAGTTGTGGTGTAGTGCCAGCGAGGGTCGAATCGGACTTCAATCCCAGTTGGGGTTAAGTACGCTGACTACTCGCTTGCGCTTTAGGTGCGGTACCGCGATCCTGTGACTCAACAGGATTGCTCCTTTCACGCTGGGTGAGGTTGAACCCACGTGTATATACTTTAGTGTACCGCCATATAGTCTGTATTTACTAGCAGCAGGTTTTCACCTGCACGGTGGACCCCGGACTGCGAATGCATCTATATCACCTTTCTTGGTGCGTTCCGCCAGTCCTAACAGAATACTAGCGCCAGGGTCTGGCTAGTAAATGATGGACGATCAGCGTTCACAGCGGTACATCCAGCAGCTGGAGGGAAGGTTGGCGGCTCTTGAGCGTTCAACCTCAGCTGTGGATGTTACTGCTGTCGCTGTTCAGGCTGCTAGTGTTGCTGCAGCTACCTTGTCCACTGCCGCTCCTGTCCCGACTCTAACTCGCCTCCCGCTTCCAGAGAAATTCTCTGGTGACAGTAAGTCTTGTAGGGGTTTCGTGAGTCAGTGCTCTATCCATCTCGAGCTTCTGGCCTCTCGTTTCCCTACAGAGCGGGCTAAGGTGGGATTTATAGTGTCTCTTCTGTCGGACAGAGCGTTGCAGTGGGCTACGCCGCTATGGGAGCGTAGCGATCATGTGGTGCAGAGTGCTCCGTTGTTTCTGAGCACTCTGAAACAGGTCTTTTTAGGACCTCGTGTCACCCATGATACTGCGCTCCAATTGTTGGCATTGACTCAGGGCTCGTCCTTGGTCAGTCATTTTGCCGTCCACTTCCGCACCTTAGCATCTGAGCTGGAGTGGTCGGATAAAGCCCTCATTCCAATATTTTGGAGGGGGCTGGCTGACCACGTTAAGGACGCCCTGGCCACTAGGGAGATTCCCGCCACACTGGAGGAATTAATTACTCTATCCACTCGTATTGATCTCCGTTTTCACGAGCGGAGGTTAGAGCGAGCCCAGTGTAGGCAGAGGTTTCGGCTGGCTCCCACCTTCGCCAAAACTTTGGAATCTCCAGACCAGGCTCCTGAGCCCCATGAGCCTGTGGTAGAGTCTCGAGCAGGATCTAAGTCCCAGACCGCTCGTGCACTCCAGATTTGTCATCTTTGCCAACAGTCTGGACATCTTGCCTCCAGATGTCTCCAGCGGTCGAGGAAACGTCAGCGTCTAGTGGTAGTTGGTGGAGGTGCACTAGACACGGCGACGTTTGCCTCCAAATTGTCCTTTAAGGGGACAATAACATTGGGCTCATCCTCTCACTTGGTGGAACTCTGCGTGGATTCTGGGGCGGAGGGCAATTTTATGTCTTCAGCCTTCGCCCAACGTCACGCAATTCCTCTGGTCATGCTATCTCAACCAGTAACGGTACGAGTGGTGAATGGGTCGACACTGCCCACACAGATTACACATCAAACTATCCCTTTTACTCTGTCCATGTCACCATCTCATCAGGAGATTATATCTCTACTCGTCATTCCTGAGGGAATTGATGAGGTTCTCTTGGGGATACCTTGGTTACGGTACCACTCTCCTCACATCGAGTGGTCCTCAGGCAGAATTCTGGGATGGGGTGAATCTTGTGGGAACAGGTGTCATCGAGAGTGCGTTCAGGTTACGACTACAGAGGTACCCGCAGATCTCTCCTCTCTTCCCAAGCAATATTGGTCTTATGCAGACGTGTTCTCCAAAAAGGCGGCGGAGACCCTTCCGCCCCATCGCCCCTATGACTGTCCTATCGATCTCTTGCCAGGTGCGGAGCCTCCCCAGGGTCGAGTTTATCCATTATCTCTCCCGGAGACGGAGGCCATGTCTCAGTACATTCAAGAGAATCTGGCAAGAGGGTTCATCAGGAAGTCAGTGTCACCTGCTGGGGCAGGGTTCTTCTTCGTGCAGAAGAAGAATGGAGAACTACGTCCATGCATAGACTACAGGGGTCTTAATGCTATCACAGTTAAGAACAAGTACCCTTTGCCGTTGATATCTGAGCTTTTCGATAGGCTTCGGGGAGCTAGAGTGTTTACTAAACTAGATCTGCGGGGTGCTTATAACCTGATTCGCATCCGTGAGGGGGACGAGTGGAAAACGGCATTTAACACCAGAGATGGGCACTATGAGTATCTGGTGATGCCCTTCGGGCTCTGTAATGCACCTGCCGTTTTCCAAGACTTTGTCAACGACATCTTCCGGGATATGCTTTCCACCTCGGTTGTAGTCTATCTGGATGATATTCTCATCTTTTCTCCAGATATTGACTCCCACCGGAGAGATGTTGGCAGAGTCTTCGACCTCCTACGGGCAAACTCTCTTTATGCAAAGTTGGAGAAGTGTGTGTTTGAGCAGGAGTCCTTACCTTTCCTGGGCTATATCATCTCCGCCCAGGGATTGGCTATGGATCCTGCCAAACTACAGGCTGTGATGGACTGGCAAGAGCCCCATTCTCTTAAAGCGGTGCAGCGCTTTATGGGGTTCATAAACTATTACCGCCAGTTCATTCCCCACTTCTCAACTCTGGTAGCTCCCTTGGTAGCCCTCACCAAGAAGGGAGCGAATCCCAAATTGTGGTCGGAAGAGGTCTCCAAGGCCTTCACTTCTATTAAGTCCCACTTTGCTAGCGCTCCCATCTTACATCGTCCCGATGTGGATAAGCCATTCCTACTGGAGGTGGATGCCTCTTCCGTTGGTGCTGGAGCAGTCCTCTACCAAAAGGATGCTCAAGGTCGGAAGCATCCATGCTTCTTCTTCTCCAAGACCTTCACGCCAGCGGAGAGGAACTACTCCATCGGGGACAGGGAGTTGCTAGCAATGAAGTTGGCCTTTTCGGAGTGGAGACACCTTCTGGAAGGTGCGTGGTTTCCCTTCCAAGTTTACACGGACCACAAAAATTTGGTCTATTTGCAGACAGCCCAGCTGCTAAATTCTCGCCAGGCCAGATGGTCCCTGTTCTTCTCCCGGTTCCACTTTTCCCTTCATTATCTCGCCGGGGAGAAGAATATCCGTGCTGACGCTCTCTCTCGCTCCCTTATGTCAACTGAGGAGGAGGAAGAGGAGCCTCGGCTTATTGTCCCTTCCGAGAGCCTGAGAACCGTGGCGCCGGTTTCGCTAGAGTCTGTGCCTCCGGGCAAGACTTTTGTGCCCATTAATTTGCGACCGGAGGTTCTCTCTTGGGCTCATTCGTCCAGGGTGGGTGGACACTTTGGGACAAAGAGGACATCTGAGCTACTGGCGAGGACGTACTGGTGACCGCATATGGTCCGGGATGTCAGGGATTATGTTCTGGCATGTGTCTCCTGTGCCAAAAATAAATCTCCGCGTCAAAGGCCAGCTGGTTTGCTCTATCCCTTGCCGGTGGCAGATAGGCCCTTGGAGATGGTCGGGATGGACTTTGTTGTGGGTTTGCCCAAGTCTCGCGGCTGTACCATCATTTGGGTCATCACCGATCATTTCTCAAAAATGGTGCATTTGGTGCCGCTGCCGCGGTTACCTTCTGCACGGGCTTTGGCAGCGTTGTTCATTAGACATATCTTCCGCCTGCATGGTATGCCAGACAAAATTGTCAGTGACCGGGGTCCCCAGTTTGCGTCTCGGTTCTGGAGAGAGCTCTGTCGTCTTCTCAGTATTGAGTTGAATCTCTCTTCCGCTTATCATCCCGAGACGAATGGGTTGGTAGAGAGGGCCAACCAGACCTTGGTCACATACCTGCGACATTTTGTTTCAGCCAGGCAGGATGACTGGGCATCCTTGCTATCATGGGCAGAGTTTGCACTGAACAACGCCATAGCCGACTTCACTGGACAAACCCCATTCCTCCTCAACTATGGTCAGCATCCACGGATACCTGTGCCTATGCCCGTGTCTTCCTCCGACTCCAGGGTGGCAGACTGGGCTGTGGAGGCACGGGATATTTGGGACCGCACTCAGGATGCCATTCGGGCCTCTAAGGAGAGAATGAGGTCCTCCGCCGATGCTCATCGGCGCCCCGCTCCGACCTTTGCTCCTGGCGACTTGGTGTGGCTCTCCGCCCGTAACATCAGGCTGCGAGTTGAGTCCACTAAATTTGCTCCTCACTTCTTGGGCCCATTCAAGGTCCTCGAGCAGGTTAATCCTGTGGTCTATCGTTTGGCCCTTCCGCCACGCCTGGGTATCACCGACACCTTTCATGTGTCCCTCTTGAAACCCGTGTATATGTCCCGGTTTTCCGAGTCATCTGCTGGGACATCGGGTTCGTCTACGGACGATTTTGAGGTGAATGCTATTTTGGGGTGCAAGGTGCGTGGTAAAAAATTTTATTTGGTAGACTGGAAGGGTTATGGCCCCGAGGACAGGTCCTGGGAGCCTGTTGAGCACATTCGGGCTCCGCAGCTCATTGCTGCCTTCGAACGTAGCGAGGCCCAAGGAGGGGGGGCAATGTTAGGAGTCGAGTTTCCTCTGCTGCACAGGGGGAATCTCGATCCGTCTCCGCTGCGGTCTCCCATTCTCCTCCAGCCGCAGTGGAGTCTGCTCAGCAGGGACGTCGATCCCAGTGTCTCGCTCAGTCTGACTCTGTGCGAAGAGTTGCTGCTGCTTCTCCAGTCTCTGCCATTAAAGTCTGTGCTGGTCAGCAGCGAGCGGACTTCTCTGGGACTAAGTCCTTGTCTGCACGTACTGAGCATGCCCAGGGTAAGATCTCCCGTTGGAGATCGAGGGTCATGTGCTCAGGCTCTGCAGCACATTCCATTGGTCCTCTTGGCAGGTCTTGGAAGGGCAAAAGTGCTGTAGCCACTTCCTGTGCTGCAACTATATAAACTGCGCATGACCGCACGGCCATGCGCTAGCATTGTCTCATAATGTTATATGTGTGTGTGTAGATGAATGTATGTCGATGGATGAAAGCTCCTAAATATCCCTCCCTAGAGTTGTTGTCTGCTCGCGGATGTTGGTAGCTATCTAGCGCCCGACTAATCATCTGCACGATACACACATTACAGCGTCCTCTTGCTGTGTCCGCCTGTACGGCACCGTGCGCTTGCCTTGCGCTTTCCATACCCAAGCCAGTGTGGTTGGTGGCGTCCGTCAGTGCGGCATTGCTCGCACTCCTGTGCATTTATATATTTATACTTAGTTTCCTTACACACCCAGTTGTGGTGTAGTGCCAGCGAGGGTCTAATCGGACTTCAATCCCAGTTGGGGTTAAGTACGCTGACTACTCGCTCGCGCTTTAGGTGCGGTACCGCAATCCTGTGACTCAACAGGATTGCTCCTTTCACGCTGGGTGAGGTTGAACCCACGTGTATATACTTTAGTGTACCGCCATATAGTCTGTATTTACTAGCAGCAGGTTTTCACCTGCACGGTGGACCCTGGACTGCGAACGCATCTATATCACCTTTCTTGGTGCGTTCCGCCAGTCCTAACAATATATGTCAACAAATTGGTATTGTCGGTGCCAGGCATTGAAGGATTTCAGCGCATAGACTAAACATTGGTGGAGCTGTGAGAGATCATTTTGCAAGTGGTAGAGCACTGTTTGAGCTGGGGGGAACTATCTTATGGCCGGCGGTAGAGGCCCAGGGCCCCTCATGTTACAACGGTGTGTCTGACGTTGGTTGCGTGCCACCACCGCCAAAGACACTTTATTGTACTATGAAGGACCCAGTGGCAGTGCCATCAACCAAAAGTGGGCACACCCAACTCTTCAGACAAACGGCACTCTCACGGGTGCTTGCACCAAGTGGCAAGACCACGGCCTCGTGGGGGGAGTTAGCCCATTTAGAGAGGTGTAAACATGTCGTATGCTGGACAAACAGCAACTGCAAATTAAGAGATTGGAACAGTCAGTAAGACCAGTCCACAAGCAAGACCTTTTTATAGGAAAGCTAGGTGTCAGTCGGGAAAGGTGGGGCAAAATAATTAGAAATCCATGAGTGGTTCTTTTTAATGAAGGTTAGATCATCAACATTTTGGGTAGCCAGATGAGTCCTTATTTCGGTCAATATTGAACCAGCAGCACTGAATACTCTTTCTGATAGCACACTAGCTGCTGGGCAAGCAAGCTCCTGCAATGCATATTCTGCCAATTCAGGCCAGATGTCTATTTTGGATGCCCAGTAATAAAAAGGGAATGACGGTTGAGGGAGAACATCAATAAGGGATGAAAAATAGTTAGTAACCATACTGGACAAATGTTGTCTCCTGTCACTTTGAATTGATGCTGCAGTACCTGTCCTGTCTGCGGTCATTGCGAAATCACTCCAAAACCTGGTCGGAAAACCCCTCTGTCCAACGCCATTTCTAATTTGTGCACCTCTAACACCTCTGCCCTGTTGCCCCCTGCAGCTCGTGTGAGAACCATCACCGGTGCTGTGTGCTGGGAATGCCTGAATCAAACGGTCTACAAGACTTGCTTGTTTAGTTGCCAATATTTGTTCGAGGTTCTCATTTGGCATGATATTTTGCAATTTGCCTTTATAGCGAGGATCAAGGAGGCAGGCCAACTAGTAATCGTCATTGGTCATCATTTTAATAATGTGTGGGTCCCTTTTGAGGATACGCAAGGCATAATCCGCCATGTGGGCCAATGTTCCAGTTGTCAAATCTGCGCTTGTGCTGGGTTGAGGGGCAGTTTCTGGCAAATCAACGTCACTTGTCACCCTCAAAAACCCTGAACACGGCCTTGCAACGCCACCAGTTTCTATTGCCCCCTGAGAAGCTTCCTCATCCAAAAAATACTCATCCCCATAATCCTCCTCGTCCTCCTCCTCTTTGCCCACCAACTCGTCCTGTAGACTGCCCTGACCAGACAATGGCTGACTGTCATCAAGGCTTCCCTCGTCCTCGGCTGCAGACGCCTGCTCCTTTATGTGCGTCAAACTTTGCATCAGCAGATGTATTAGGGGGATGCTCATGCTTATTATGGCGTTGTCTGCACTAATCAGCCATTTGCATTCATCAAATCACTGAAGGACTTGACACAGGTCTTGTAGCTTCGACCACTGCACACCTGACAACTCCATGTCTGCCATCCAACTGCCTGCCTGTGTATGTGTATCCTCCCACAAATACATAACTGCACACCTCTGTTTGCACAGTCTCTGAAGCATGTGCAGTGTGGAGTTCCACCTTGTTGCAACGTCGATGATTAGGCGATGCTGGGGGAGGTTCAAAGACCGCTGATGTTTCTGCATATTGCTGGAGTGTACGGGCGAACGGCGGATACGTGAGCAAAGTCTGCGCACTTTGAGGAGCAGGTCGGGTAACCCCGGATAACTTTTCAGGAAGTACTGCACCACCAGGTTTAAGGTGTGAGCCAGGGAAGGAATGTGTTTCAGTTGTGAAAGGGATATGGCAGCCATAAAATTCCTTCCGTTATCACTCACTACCTTGCCTGCCTCAAGATGTACACTGCCCAGACATGACTGAGTTTCTTTCTGCAAGAACTCGGACAGAACTTCTGTGGTGTGTCTGTTGTTGCCCAAACACTTCATTGCCAATACAGCCTGCTGATGCATGCCACTAGCTGTTCCATAATGGGACACCTCGTATGCAACAGTGGAAGCTGCGGATGGAGTGGTCGTGCGACTGCGGTCTGTGGACGAGCTCTCGCTTCTGCAGGAGGACGAGGAGGAGGGGGCGAACGCCTACAGCCAACTGTTTCCTAGACCATGGGATAGGCTGAACTGTCCCAATATTGCTGTCCCCTGTGGACCCTGCATCCACCACATTAACCCAGTGTGCCGTGATGGACACGTAACAGCCCTGGCCATGCCTACTGGTCCATGCATCTGTTGTCAGGTGCACCTTTGTACTCACAGATTGCCTGAGTGCATGGATGATGCGGTCTTTTAAATGCTGGTGGAGGGCTGGGATGGCTTTTTGTTATGATCTGGTGGCCTAGGAGCAGCATGAGACGTACTCTGGAGAAGGTGGTCCCTGTACTGACCGCAAACCCTGAACTTAGCAGCGCAACTAGAAGTAGCCGTGGGGGGTAACTAACACTCCCTAGACCCCTCGACACAGCCAAAGGACTAACTACCCCTAAAGACAGAAACAGGAAACCTATCTTGCCTCAGAGAAAATCCCCAAAGGATAGACAGCCCCCCACAAATATTGACTGTGAGAGGAGAGGGAAATAACATACGCAGACAAGAAATCAGGATTTAGCATAGGAGGCCATACTAGCTAAAAAGAATGAATAGGACAGAGTACTATGCGGTCAGTATTAAAACACTAGAAAATATCCACCACAGAAAATACAAATAACCACATCTGACTAAAGACATGGAGGGTATATCTGCATCTCCAGAGACACAGCTAGGCTGCAAAAAATCCTTGACTGACAAAGCTGGACTAGACCAAACATGAAAATGCACAGAACTATAAGGTCCACAGCAGGTGGACAGCAAAAACAAAGCCAGAACTTATCTTTGTTGAAATGAACAGCAGAACAGAAGAGACCAGGTATGGATGTGAATCCTCCAAAAACAATGGACAACTGGCACTGACTAAAGGATAAAGCAGGACTAAATAGCCCAGCCCAAATTGCAAAAAATAGAAACACCTGATAAATGCTGCGATCCAACTACCGCAGCACTACCACACTTAACCACCGGAGGAAGCCCAAGAGCAGAATCCACAACAGTACCCCCCCTTGAGGAGGGGTCACCGAACCCTCACCAGAGCCCCCAGGCCAATCAGGACGAACCAAATGAAAGGCACGAACCAAATCATCAGCATGAACATCGGAGGCAACAACCCAAGAATTATCCTCCTGGCCATAACCCTTCCATTTGACCAGATACTGAAGCTTCCGCCTCGAAAAACGAGAATCCAAAATCTTCTCAACCACATACTCCAACTCCCCATCAATCAACATTGGGGCCGGAGGATCAACAGAGGGAACAACGGGCACCACATACTTCCGTAACAAAGATCTATGGAAAACATTATGGATGGAAAAAGAGGCTGGAAGGGCCAAACGAAAAGACACTGGATTGATAATCTCAGAAATCCTATAAGGACCAATAAACCGAGGCTTGAACTTAGGGGAAGAAACCTTCATAGGAACATGATGGGAAGACAATCAGACCAAATCCCCAACCCGAAGCCAGGAACCAATACACCGATGACGGTTAGCAAAACACTGAGCCTCCTCCTGAGACAACACCAAATTGTCCACCACATGAGCCCAAATCTGCTGCAGCTGTCAACCACAGAATCCACACCAGGACAATCAGAAGGCTCAACCTGCCCTGAAGAAAAACGAGGATGAAAACCAAAATTACAAAAAAAAGGCGAAACCAAGGTAGCAGAACTAGCCCGATTAATAAGGGCAAACTCGGCCAATGGCAAGAAAGCCACCCAATCATCCTGATCAGCAGACACAAAGCATCTCAAATAAGTTTCCAAAGTCTGATTAGTTCGCTCGGTTTGGCCATTTGTCTGAGGATGAAATGCTGAAGAAAAAGACAAATCAATGCCCAGCCTAGCACAAAAGGCCAGCCAAAACCTAGAAACAAACTGGGAACCTCTATCGGACACAATATTCTCCGGAATGCCATGCAAATGAAGCACATGCTGAAAAAACAACAGAACCAAATCAGAGGAGGAAGGCAATTTAGGCAAAGGTACCAAATGAACCATCTTATAAAACCGGTCACAAACCACCCAGATAACAGACATCCTCTGGGAAACTGGAAGCTCTGAAATAAAATCCAAAGAAATATGCGTCCAAGGTCTCTCAGGGACCGGCAAAGGCAGAAGCAACCCACTAGCGCGGGAACAGCAAGGCTTAGCCCGCGCACAAATCCCACAGGACTGCACAAAAGAACGCACATCCCGCGACAAAGAAGGCCACCAAAAGGACCTACCAACCAAATCTCTGGTACCAAAAATCCCAAGATGGCCAGCCAACACAGAACAATGAACCTCAGAAATCACTTTACTAGTCCATCTATCAGGAACAAACAGTTTCCCCACTGGACAGCGGTCAGGTTTATTAGCCTGAAGTTCCTGAAGAACCCGTCGTAAATCAGGGGAGATGGCAGAAAGAATCACCCCTTCCTTCAGAATGCCGACCGGCTCAAGAAACCCAGGGGAATCAGGAAAAAAACTCCTAGAGAGGGTATCCGCCTTAACATTCTTAGTACCAGGAATGTACGAGACCACAAAATCAAAACGGGAGAAAAACAGGGAGCATCGAGCCTGTCTAGGACTCAGCCGTTTGGCAGACTCGAGGTAAATCAGATTCTTATGATTGGTCAGGACCACAATACGGTGCTTGGCCCCCTCAAGCCAATGTCGCCACTCCTCAAATGCCCACTTCATAGCCAACAACTCCCGATTGCCGACATCATAATTGCGTTCCACAGGCAAAAACTTCCGAGAAAAGAAGGCACACGGTTTCAACAAGGAACCATCAGAATTCCTCTGAGACAAAACGGCCCCTGCCCCAATCTCAGACGCGTCAACCTCAACCTGAAATGGAAGAGAAACATCCGGCTGATGCACAGGGGCAGAAGTAAATTGGCGTTTAAGCTCCTGAAAGGCAGAAACAGCCGCAGAGGACCAATTCGTCACATCAGCGCCTTTCTTCGTCAAATCGGTCAGAGGTTTAACCACACTGGAGAAGTTGGCAATAAAACGACAATAAAAATTAGCAAAGCCCAAGAATTTCTGAAGGTTCTTCACAGATGTGGGCTGAATCCAATCATGAATGGCCTGAACCTTAACCGGATCCATTTCAATAGATGAGGGAGAAAAAATGAAGCCCAAAAAAGAAACCTTCTGCACTCCAAAGAGGCACTTCGACCCCTTCACAAACAAAGCATTATTACGGAGGATCTGAAATACCATCCTGACCTGTTTCACATGAGACTCCCAATCATCGGAAAAAATCAAAATATCATCCAAATATACAACCATGAATTTATCAAGATAACTCCGAAAGATATCATGCATGAAGGACTGGAACACAGATGGGGCATTAGAGAGTCCAAATGGCATCACAAGGTATTCAAAATGGCCTTTGGGCGTATTAAATGCAGTTTTCCATTCGTCACCCTGTTTAATACGAATAAGATTATATGCCCCTCGAAGGTCAATCTTAGTAAACCAGCTAGCCCCCTTAATCCTAGCAAACAAATCAGTAAGCAAAGGCAAAGGGTATTGAAATTTGACCGTGATCTTATTCAAGAGGCGATAATCAATACACGGTCTCAAGGAGCCATCCTTCTTGGCAACAAAAAAAAAACCTGCTCCCAATGGTGAAGAAGATGGCTGAATATGCCCCTTCTCCAAAGACTCCTTAACCCCTTCCCGACCTGTGACACAGCGTATGCGTCATGAAAGTCGGTGCCAATCCGACCTGTGACGCATATGCTGTGTCATAGAATGATCGCGTCACTGCAGATCCGGTGAAAGGGTTAACTCCCATTTCACCCGATCTGCAGGGACAGGGGGAGTGGTAGTTTAGCCCAGGGGGGGTGGCTTCACCCCCCCGTGGCTACGATCGCTCTGATTGGCTGTTGAAAGTGAAACTGCCAATCAGAGCGATTTGTAATATTTCACCTAAAAAACTGGTGAAATATTACAATCCAGCCATGGCCGATGCTGCAATATCATCGGCCATGGCTGGAAACACTTATGTGCACCCACCCTACCCCACCGATCGCCCCCCCAGCCCCCCGATCTGTGGTCCGCTCCCGTCCGTCCTGTGCTCCGCTCCCCCGTCCTCCTGTCCGCTCCCCCCGTGCTCCAATCACACCCCCCGTGCTTCAATCAAACCCCCCCGCACTCCGATCACCCCCCCGCACAGCGATCCCCCCCGTGCTCCGATCCACCCCCCTGCACAGCGATCCCCCACCCCGTGCTCCGATCCACCCCCCTGCACAGCGATCCACCCCCCCATGCTCCAATCACATCCCCCGTGCTCCAATCAAACCCCCCCGCACTCCGATCACCCCCCCGCACAGCGATCCCCCCCGTGCTCCGATCCCCCCCTGCACAGCGATTCCCCCCCGTGCTCCGATCCACCCCCCTGCACAGCGATCCCCCACCCCATGCTCCGATCCACCCCCCCGTGCTCCGACGCCCCCCCGTGCCCTGATCTTCCCCCCCTTATACTTACCCGGCCTCCGGGATCCGTCCGTCTTCTTTCCTGGGCGCCGCCATCTTTCAAAATGGCGGGCGCATGTGCAGTGCGCCCGCCGAATCAGCCGGCCGGCAGATTCGTTCCAAAGTGAGTTTTGATCACTGAGATATAACCTATCTCAGTGATCAAAATAAAAAAAATAGTAAATGCCCCCCCCCCTTTGTCACCCCCATAGGTAGGGACAATAAAAAAAAATAATAATTTTTTTTTCCACTAAGGTTGGGGTAAGAACTAGGGGTAGGGTTAGGGGTAGGGGTAGGGTTAGGGGTAGGGTTAGGGGTATGGTTAGGGGTAGGGTTAGGGTTAGGGGTAGGGGTAGGGTTAGGGGTAGGGTTAGGGGTAGGGTTAGGGGTAGGGTTAGGGTTAGGGCTAGGGTTAGGGGTAGGGGTAGGGTTAGGGTTTCGGTATGTGCACACGTATTCTGTTCCTCCGCGGATTTTTCCGCTGCGGATTTGATAAATCCGCAGTGCTAAACCGCTGTGGATTTATCGCGGATTTACCGCAGTTTTTCTGCACATTTCACTGCGGTTTTACAACTGCGGTTTTCTATTGGAGCAGTTGTAAAACCGCTGCGGAATCCGAACAAAGAAGTGACATGCTGAGGAATGTAAACCCCTGCGTTTCCGTGCAGTTTTTCCACAGCATGTGTACAGCGATTTTTGTTTCCCACAGGTTTACATTGAACTGTATACTCATGGGAAACTGCTGTGGATCCGCAGCGTTTTCCGCAGCGTGTGCACATACCTTTAGAATTAAACTATGTGCACACGGTGCGGATTTGGCTGCGGATCCGCAGCGGATTGGCCGCTGCGGATTCGCAGCAGTGTTCCATCAGGTTTACAGTTCCATGTAAACCTATGGAAAACCAAATCCGCTGTGCCCATGGTGCGGAAAATACCGCGCGGAAATGCTGCGTTGTATTTTCCGCAGCATGTCAATTCTTTGTGCGGATTCCGCAGCGTTTTACACCTGTTCCTCAATAGGAATCCGCAGGTGAAATCCGCACAAAAAACACTGGAAATCCGCGGTAAATCCGCAGGTAAAACGCAGTGCCCTTTACCCGCGGATTTTTCAAAAATGATGCTGAAAAATCTCACACGAATCCGCAACGTGGGCACATAGCCTTAGGGTTAGGGTTGTGGTTTGGGGTGTGTTGGGGTTATGGCTACAGTTGGGATTAGGGTTAGGGTTGGAATTAGGGTTGTGGTTAGGGTTGGAAATAGGGTTATGGCTACAGTTGGGATTAGGGTTAGGGGTGTGTTGGGGTTAGTGTTGGAGTTAAAATTGAGGGGTTTCCACTGTTTAGGCACATCAGGGGTCTCCAAACGCAACATGGCGCCACCATTGATTCCAGCCAATCTTGTATTCATAAAGTCAAATGGTGCTCCCTCACTTCTGAGCCCAGACGTGTGCCCAAACAGTGGTTTACCCCCACATATGGGGTACCAGCATACTCAGGATAAACTGTCCAACAATTACTGGGGTCCAATTACTGGGGTTACCCTTGTGAAAATAAAAAAATGCTTGCTAAAACATCATTTTTGAGGAAAGAAAAATTATTTTTTATTTTCACGGCTCTGCGTTGTAAACTTCTGTGAAGCACTTGGGGGTTGAAAGTGCTCACCACATATCTAGATAAGTTCCTTTGGGGGTCTAGTTTCCAAAATGGGGTCACTTGTGGGGGGTTGCTACTGTTTAGGCACACCAGGGACTCTGCAAACGCAACGTGATGCCCGCAGACCATTCCATCAAAGTCTGCATTTCAAAAGTCACTACTTCCCTTCTGAGCCCCGACGTGTGCCCAAACAGTGGTTTACCCCCACACATGGGGTATCAGCGTACTCAGGAGAAACTGGACAACAACTTTTGGGGTCCAATTTCTCCTGTAACCCTTGGGAAAATAAAAAATTCTGGGCTAAAAAATTATTTTGGAGGAAAGAAAACGTATTTATTATTTTCACGGCTCTGTGTTATAAACTTCTGTAAAGCACTTGGGGGTTTAAAGTGCTCACCTCACATCTTGATAAGTTCCTTTCGGGGTCTAGTTTCCAAAATGGGGTCACTTGTGGGGGGTTTCTACTGTTTAGCCACATCAGGGGCTCTGCAAACGCAACGTGATGCCCGCAGAGCATTCCATCAAAGTCTGCATTTCAAAACGTCACTACTTCCCTTCCGAGCCCCAGCATGTGCCTAAACAGTGGTTTACCCCCACATATGGGGTATCAGCGTACTCAGGAGAAACTGGACAATAACTTTTGGGGTCAAATTTCTCCTGTTACCCTTGGGAAAATAAAAAATTGCGGGCTAAAAAATCATTTTTGAGAAAAGAAATTTTTTTTTAAATTTTCATGGCTCTGCGTTATAAACTTCTGTGAAGCACTTGAGGGTTCAAAGTGCTCACCACACATCTAGATTAGTTCCTTTGGGGGTCTAGTTTCCAAAATGGGGTCATTTGTGGGGGATCTCCAATGTTTAGGCACACAGGGGCTCTCCAAACGCAACATGGTGTCCGCTAATGATTGGAGCTAATTTTCCATTTAAAAAGCCAAATGGCATGCCTTCCCTTCTGAGCCCTGCCGTGCGCCCAAACACTGGTTTACCCCCACATATGGGGTATCTGTGTACTCAGGACAAACTGGACAACAACATTTGTGGTCCAGTTTTTCCTATTACCATTGGCAAAATAGGAAATTCCAGGCTAAAAAATCATTTTTGAGAAAAGAAAAATTATTTTTTATTTTCATGGCTCTGCATTATAAACTTCTGTGAAGCAACTGGGGGTTTAAAGTGCTCAGTATGCATCTAGATAAGTTCCTTGGGGGGTCTAGTTTCCAAAATGGGGTCACTTGTGGGGGAGCTCCAATGCATAGGCACACAGGGGCTCTCCAAACGCGACATGGTGTCCGCCAACAATTGGAGCTAATTTTCCATTCAAAAAGTCAAAAGGCGCGCCTTCCCTTCCGAGCCCTGCCGTGTGCCCAAACAGTGGTTTACCCCCACATATGAGGTATCGGCGTATTCAGGAGAAATTGCTCAACAAATTTTAGGATCCATTTTATCCTATTGCCCATGTGAAAATGAAAAAATTGATGTGAAAAGAAATTTTTTGTGAAAAAAAAGTACTTTTTCATTTTTACGGAACAATTTGTGAAGCACCTGAGGGTTTAAAGTGCTCACTAGGCATCTAAATAAGTTCCTTGGGGGGTCCAGTTTCCAAAATGGGGTCACTTGTGGGGGAGCTCCAATGTTTAGGCACACAGGGTCTCTCCAAACGCGACATGGTGTCCGCTAACGATGGAGATAAGTTTTCATTCAAAAAGTCAAATGGCGCTCCTTCCCTTCCGAGCCTTACCATGTGCCCAATCAGTGGTTTACCCCCACATATGAGGTATCGGTGTACTCAGGAGAAATTGCCCAACAAATGTTAGGATCCATTTTATCCTGTTGTCCATGTGAAAATGAAAAAATTGAGGCTAAAAAAATTTTTTTGTGAAAAAAAAGTACTTTTTCATTTTTACGGATCAATTTGTGAAGCACCTGGGGGTTTAAAGGGCTCACTATGCATGTAGATAAGTTCCTTGGGGCGTCTAGTTTCCAAAATGGGGTCACTTGTGGGGGAGCTCCAATTTTTATGCACACGGGGGCTCTCCAAACGTGACATGGTGTCCGCTAAAGAGTGCAGCCAATTTTTCATTCAAAAAGTCAAATGGCGCTCCTTCCCTTCCAAGCCCTGCCGTGCGCCCAAACAGTGGTTTACCCCCACATATGAGTTATCAGCGTACTCAGGACAAATTGGACAACAACTTTCGTGGTTCAGTTTCTCCTTTTACCATTGGGAAAATAAAAAAATTGTTGCTGAAAAATCATTTTTGTGACTAAAAAGTTAAATGTTCATTTTTTCCTTCCATGTTGCTTCTGCTGCTGTGAAGCACCTGAAGGGTTAATAAACTTCTTGAATGTGGTTTTGTGCACCTTGAGGGGTGCAGTTTTTAGAATGGTGTCACTTTTGGGTATTTTCAGCCATATAGACCCCTCAAACTGACTTCAAATGTGAGGTGGTCCATAAAAAAAATGGTTTTGTAAATTTCGTAAAAATGAGAAATCGCTGGTCAAATTTTAACCCTTATAACTTCCTAGCAAACAAAAATTTTGTTTCCAAAATTGTGCTGATGTAAAGTAGACATGTGGGAAATGTCATTTATTAACTATTTTGTGTCACATAACTCTCTGGTTTAACAGAATAAAAATTCAAAATGTGAAAATTGAAAAATTGAAAAATTTTCAAAATTTTCGCCAAATTTCCGTTTTTATCACAAATAAACTAAAATAAAATAAAAGAATTTATTGACCTAAATTTACCACTAACATGAAGCCCAATATGTCACGAAAAAACAATCTCAGAACCGCTAGGATCCGTTGAAGCGTTCCCGAGTTATTACCTCATAAAGGGACACTGGTCAGAATTGCAAAAAACGGCAAGGTCTTTAAGGTCAAAATAGGCTGGGTCATGAAGGGGTTAATATAGCTCCGCATGGCGGCATGTTCTGGCACAGACAGGTTGAAAAGTCGACCCTTAGGGAACTTACAACCTGGAATCAAGTCAATAGCGCAATCATAGTCCCTATGTGGTGGAAGGGAACTGGATTTGGGTTCATCGAATACATCCTGGAAATCTGACAAAAACTCAGGAATTTCAGAAGAGGGGGAAGAGGAAAGTGACATCAAAGGAACATGAACCCCCTGACAACACCAACTAGTCACAGACACAGATTTCCAATCTAACACCGGATTATGTAGCTGTAACCATGGAAAACCCAGCACAATATCATCATGCAAATTATGCAACACCAGAAAACGACAATCTTCCTGATGGGCTGGCGCCATGCGCATGGTCAGCAGTGTCCAAAACTGAGGTTTATTTTTAGATAACGGTGTAGCATCAATGCCCCTTAAAGGAATAGGGTTCTGCAAAGGCTGCAAGGGGAAATCACACAACGTCTGGCAAATTCTAAATCCATTAAATTCAGAGTGGCGCCTGAATCCACAAATGCCATGACAGAAAATGACGATAATGAGCAGATCAAGGTCACAGATAACAGAAATTTAGGTTGTACAGTACTGATGGTAACAGAACTAGCGATTCTCTTTGTACGCTTAGGGCAATCAGAAATAACATGAGCAGAATCGCCGCAGTAAAAACACAACCTTTTCTGACGCCTAAATCCTTGTCGTTCAGCTCTAGACAAAATCCTATCACACTGCATAGACTCAGGGCTCCGCTCGGTGGACAACGCCACAGCGTGCACAACTCTGCGCTCGCGCAAGCGCCGATCAATCTGAATGGCCAGAGACATAGAATCACTCAGACCAGCAGGCGTGGGGAACCCCACCTTAACATCTTTAACGGATTCAGAAAGACCCTTTCTGAAAATTGCCACCAAGGTATCCTTATTCCATTTAGTCAGTACAGACCATTTTCTAAATTTCTGGCAATACGATTCTGCCGCTTCTTGACCCTGACACAGGGCCAACAAGATCTTCTCAGCTTGATCCACAGAATTAGGCTCATCATACAATGACCCCAATGCTTGAAAGAAAGAATCAACATTAAGCAATGCAGGATTGCCAGATTCCAGGGAAAATGCCCAATCCTGTGGGTCACCACGCAGCAGGGATATGATGATTCTAACCTGCTGAATGGGGTCACCAGAGGACCGGGGTCTCAATGCAAAAAACAGTTTACAGTTATTTTTGAAACTCAAAAATTTGGATCTGTCACCAAAAAATAAATCAGGAGTAGGAAACTTAGGTTCTAAGGCAGAAGTCTGAATAAAATAATCTGAAATACCCTGTACCCTAGCAGCAAGCTGATCCACCCGAGAAACTAACTCCTGAACATCCATGTTATTACTAGGTTCCGTAGCCACCCAGAGATTAAGAGGGAGGA
Organism: Ranitomeya imitator; assembly: GCF_032444005.1. Lineage (NCBI taxonomy): Eukaryota > Metazoa > Chordata > Amphibia > Anura > Dendrobatidae > Ranitomeya > Ranitomeya imitator. Next base: position 113,387,650 of record NC_091289.1, on the reverse strand, counting down.
AAAGACAAAACAGGCTAAGGAAAAAAAATGGCTCAAAACCCTTCCTCCCTTCTTCTGAGATGCAATTAACTCATTGTTGGCCAGTTGTACTGTTATGATCTGGTAGCCTAGGAGCAGCATGAGACGTACTCTGGAGAAGGTGGTCCCTGTACTGACCGCAAACCCTGAACTTAGCAGCGCAACTAGAAGTAGCCGTGGGGGGTACCTAACACTCCCTAGACCCCTCGACACAGCCAAAGGACTAACTACCCCTAAAGACAGAAACAGGAAACCTATCTTGCCTCAGAGAAGATCCCCAAAAAATAGACAGCCCCCCACAAATATTGACTGTGAGAGGAGAGGGAAAAAGCATACGCAGACAAGAAATCAGGATTTAGCATAGGAGGCCATACTAGCTAAAAAGAAAGAATAGGACTATGCGGTCAGTATTAAAAACTAGAAAATATCCACCACAGAAAATACAAATAACCACATCTGACTAAAGACATGGAGGGTATATCTGCATCTCCAGAAACACAGCTAGGCTGCAAAAAATCCTTCACTGACAAAGCTGGATTAGACCAAACATGAAAATGCACAGAACTATGAGGTCCACAGCAGGTGGACAGCAAAAACAAAGCCAGAATTTATCTTTGTTGAAATGAACAGCAGAACAGAAGAGACCAGGTTTGGATGTGAATCCCTCAAAAACAATGGACAACTGGCACTGACTAAAGGATAAAGCAGGACTAAATAGCCCAGCCCAAATTGCAAAAAATAGAAACACCTGATAAATGCTGCGATCAAACTACCGCAGCACTACCACTCATAACCACCAGAGGGAGCCCAAGAGCAGAATTCACCACAGCTTTTCTCGAAAAGAAGTGTCGACAGGGTAGTTCGTAGTGTGCTACAGCGTAGTCCATCAAGGCTTTGAAAGCTTCGCTTTCAACTAACCGGTAGGGCATCATCTCTAACGAGATTGGTCTAGCAATGTGGGCGTTCAAACCCTGTGTACGCGGAAGCGAGGATGAGTACTTCCTTTTCCTAACAAGAGTCTCATGTAGGGTGAGCTGGACTGGAGAGCTGCAGATGGTGGAACTAGCGGGGGTGCCGGTGGACATGGCAGACTGAGAGGGGGTTGGAGATGGTATTCTTGCTGGTGCCCTACATACAGTGTTTCCTACCACGAACCTTGTGATTCCCTGACTGCTTTGAGGGAAGGGATGTAGCGTTTCTGACTAGCTTCATTTTGAGAGGGTGCTACAACGTTAAGGGACGTTTGGTAGTTAGTCCAGGCTTGCAAGAGCATGGTGGTTAAATGTCTACGCATGCAACTTGTATTTAGATTTTTAACATTCTGACCTCTGCTGAAGGTCCTTGAACATTTTTTAGAGATGACTTTGCGCTGATCATTTGGATCTTGTTTAAAAAAAGGCCAGACTGCACTCTTCCTACTCTCGGATACCTTTTCAGGTATTGCACACTGAGTTTCTTTAACCGGATGGCCACGCTGTCCTACAACTGGTTTTGGTTTTGCCATACGTTTTTGGCCAGATATGGGCCTGCCAGATGGAACCTATTGCGATGTTGATGCCTGCTGCGGCTCCTCCTCCTCCTCCGCTTCAGAGCTACTGCCGCCTGCACCCTGTTCCCCCAATGGCTGCCAATCGGGGTCAACAACTGGGTCATCTATGACCTCCTCTTCTATGTCGTGTGCAACTTCCTCTGTGTCACCGTGTAAGCCGGTGCTATAGCGTTCGTGACGGGGCTCCATAGTCTCATCAGGGTCAGATTCTGGATCAGTAAACTGCGAGGGCAATGTTCTGATCTGAGTCAAAGGAACAGCATAGTAATCTGGCTGTGGCTGTGCATCTGTGCACTCCATGTCCGATTCATCTTGTAATGGGCATGGTCTGTTAACAATTTCCCTTTCTAACCCAGGAACGGTATGTGTAAAGAGCTCCATGGAGTAACCCGTTGTGTCGCCTGACGCATCCTTCTCGGTTGTTCTTGGTGAAGAAGACAAGGAAGCGACTTGTCCCTGACCGTGAACGTCCACTGACGACGCGCTGCTTTTACATTTAGCAGTTTCTGAAGAAGAGGCGAAAGAGCTAGAGGCAGAGTCAGCAAGTAAAGCCAAAACTTGTTAGTGTTGCTGCGGCTTTAAAAGCGGTTTTCCTACTCCCAGAAAAGGGAGCGTTCGAGGCCTTGTGTAGCCAGACGATGACGCTGGCTCAACAACTCGAGACTTAGGTGCTATATTGCTTTTCACATGACCACCTGATGCTCCACCACCACTACCATCATTAACAGCTGGCAATGACCGCCCACGGCCACGACCTCTTCCACTAGACTTCCTCATTGTTTGAAAAACGTAACCAAACAAACGGTATTTGTTACTGTAAAACCAGTTACAAGGTGTACTCAAACTTGTGGTGAATTTATATCTCCCTTTATAGGTGGGTGAGACTGCAGGAAAAATCAGGCCCACTGTATAACAGTACACAGCTTAAGTGGCAGACAGATATGCCACTAACAGGACTGACGCAGATGCACACACTACCAATAAAAATCTCCTCCTTTTTATTGTTTCTGGGAGAATATTGAAGAAATCAGGCCCACTGTTATACAGTAGGTTTTCTGTGGCAGAAAATGAAAGACAGATGCCACAGACAGGACTGGCACTGATGCAGATTTGCCGATCTTAATCTCCCACTTGTTTTATTTTTTTCTGGGAGAATTGTGAAGAAATCAGGCCCACTGTTATACAGTAGGTTTTCTGTGGCAGAAAATGAAAGACAGATGCCACAGACAGGACTGGCACTGATGCAGATTTGCCAATCTTAATCTCCCATATGTTTTATTTTTTCTGGGAGAATTGTGAAGAAATCAGGCCCACTGTTATACAGTAGGTTTTCTGTGGCAGAAAATGAAAGACAGATGCCACAGACAGGACTGGCACTGATGCAGATTTGCCAATCTTAATCTCAGACTTGTTTTATTTTTTCTGGGAGAATTGTGAAGAAATCAGGCCCACTGTTATACAGTAAGTTTTCTGTGGCAGAAAATGAAAGACAGATGCCACAGACAGGACTGGCACTGATGCAGATTTGCCAATCTTAATCGCCCACTTGTTTTATTTTTTCTGGGAGAATTGTGAAGAAATCAGGCCCACTGTTATATAGTAGGTTATCTGTGGCAGAAAATGAAAGACAGATGCCACAGACAGGACTGGCAGTGATGCAGATTTGCCAATCTTAATCTGCCACTTGTTTTATTTTTTCTGGGAGAATTGTGAAGAAATCAGGCCCACTGTAATACAGTATATTTTCTGTGGCAGAAAATGAAACATGCCACAGACAGGACTGGCACTGATGCAGATTTGCCAATTTTAATCTGCCCCCTTTTTTTTTTCAGGGAGACTAGTGAATAAATCTGGGCCATTGTATTAGAGTATATTTTCTGTGGCAGAAAGTGGCTTGAAGAGATATAACAAAAAAAGAAAAGGGACTGTACTACAATTACTATCTCCCTACAGTAATCTCAGAAAAGTATGGCAGGCAGCAAAAGAAAGGACTGCCGCACACAAAAGTCAAAAGTGTGGACAAACAAACAAGATAGCTGTGCAGAAAGGAAGGAGCAACAGGATTTGTGCTTTGAAAAAAACAGTTGGTTTGCACAGCGGCGTATAAACAGCAATGCAGCTATCAGGGAGCCTTCTAGGGCAGCCCAAAAAGCTACAGAGCTGAGGAACAAAAATCTAGCCTCCACTGTCCCTGCAAACAAAAGGTGGTGTTGGACAGTGGAAATTGCTACAGAACAAGCGGTTTGGGGGTTAATGTACCCTGCCTAACGCTATCCCTGCTTCTGACAAAGCGGCAGCAACCTCTTCCTATAATCCGAGCGGCAGCAGTAAGATGGCGGTCAGCGTGCACGCCCCTTTATAGCCCCTGTGACGCGGCAGAAAGCAAGCCAATCACTGCCATGCCCTTCTTTAAGATGGTGGGGACCAGGACCTATGTCATCATGCTACCCACATTCTGCGTCCACCTTCATTGGCTGAGAAATGGTGCTGAATGCGTCATAGAAACGCGACTTTGGCGCGAAGGTGGCCGACCCCACACAGGGATCGGATCGGGTTTCATGAAACCCGACTTTGCCAAAAGTCGGCGACTTATGAAAATGACTGATCCGTTTCCCTCAACCCTACTGGTCAATATTGACTGCAGGATTTAAGAAGTTAAATGCCAATCTACTGCAGTAAGATGATAGCTGGATATACTTGGAGGGGGCTTCTTTTGCATCAATTACTGCATCAATGTGGAGAGGCATTAGGGGGATCTGCCTATAGCACTGCTGAGCTGTTATGAAAGCACAGGTTGCTTTGATAGCAGCAAACAGCATTGCTGGGTCTGGTGTCTCACCAGATTGGCACATGCCAATATAAATAGAAACTATACATCAGATGGCCTTAGTAAGGTACATATCCAAGACCAAGCCTCTCTCTTATACAAAACCACAATGTATCCCTTTCCTAGTCTACAGAGCAAAGCCCTCTGTATATGAATGGCAGACTAGACACTCCCTACATACAGACAATAGGCTTAACATGCCAGTCAGGAGATTGCATTTAAAGGGACTCTGTCAGCACATAATAACTGTTCAAACTAAGTCTTACTGCTCGGAGCTTTGCAATGGGGCCACTCATTTATATACACTTTCTCACCTGCTTGTTTTGCCTCACTGTCCACCTTCCTTTCATTTGATTGACAGCTCAAGTGGAGGTAGATGGAAACCAAGCAGGTGGGATGGTGTGTATAAATGGTTGGCCACGGAGTGAAGAACCATGCACCTGTACTTGGTTTTAACAGTCATTTTGTGCTGACACAGTCCCGTTAAAGAATAAGAACTGCACATAGTGTACCCACATAGTGGCCAGACACAATACAGCTTAAAGGGTGTAATCACACATGTGCTGTCTTTAAAAATGAACATACCGTGTCCTATATAGCACTATTAAGCCAGCAGCCAAATACTTTAATTGGCTTCCTAATACTGGTGTCGCAACTCCAATGCCTTTACAATTAAGAAGCTGTGGAAAGGATATCCACAGACTTGGCTCCACTGCATTGAGACTGTAGAAAATACTTTAAAATGGAAGATAATTGAATTAGCAAAATATCTACTTAATTTTTTTAATTAATCTAAGTAACAATTCTGGTGACATGTCACAATACGATGTTGGTTGCATATAAAGAAAAATTGTATTTCTGGTGATATTATGACTTGTATCCTACATATATAAGAAGTTTTAACTTCCTGTGTACTAAATCTGTAAATGTCGGTTTTCCTTCCAACTCAGATTTAGTAGTGATGGAGACTTGCAGCTATTTCTCCTATTTACTGCTCACAGAGAGTTAGGCTACTTTCACACTGGCATTTTTTGCCAGACGTCGCAATGCGTCGTTTATGGCAAAAAACGCAACGTTGTTTGCAGGAAGCGTTTTTGTTCCATAGATTAACATTAGCAACGCATTGCGATGCTTTGCCACACGGCGCAACTCCACCCCCACCTCCCCGCACCTTACAATGGGGCAGCGGATGCGCAGGAGAAATGCATCCACTGCACCCGTTCTGCAGTGCGTCAAACGCTAGCGTCGGAATCTCTGCCCGACGCATTGCGACGGGGAGATTCCGCCGCTAGTGTGAAAGTAGCCTAAAGGAGGTCCTTTTTCCCAGTTTTCCTGTAACACAAAATTAGCAGCAAGACAAAGAACCTTTTAATGCAGTATTGAGCAGTGTAGCTGTGAAATCAGTCCTTGAATGCCATAGAAAGCTGACTTGAAGTTAAGCCACAGCAGCATACCTGTGTGCCGTCACCTCTGTCTCTCTTTCTCTGCAGCTAATTTCACTTCACTCTTCCTATATATTTATTTTTATCTCTGAGTGAATCTGATAGTTCCACTCCTATCTGTCTGCTGTATACAGAATTTATCAGCAAATTGAGAATAAATAATTAAGGCAGGCAAAGGGGAGGGGGAAATATGATAAGTGAAATAATATTTATCTGTAGTGAAATATAATGATTCTAATGTTCAGTTGTTCTATTGATTTCTGTATAGTTTATTAAAACAACTGTTCTTTAATTTATCTCCTTCTTTTACCTAATAGGCGGCCCTTCAAGGATATTTATATTGGTGTTCTAAGTCTGTAGATTGCATCACTTCAGGTTCGTCTTTGAAAGACATGTGCTTAACTCATCTTATTGTAGCCAACCATGTGATTAATACAGTTAAAGGAGGAAAGCTTTCATAGGATAAAATTAATTAACTCATCATCTCTAATGAACTGGAAGGAAATGTGACCTTATCAAGTCTTCACAGGCTCGTCAATCACAGAGTGTAACCTGGAAAATATTATGTATGACAGACTGAAAAATGAGTGACATTACATGGAACACGCAGGCTTTGTGTAGGAGGATGTTAATCTAATAGTCATGCTGTGTAGGTAGAATTTTCCTTCCTGTACTTACATTAATGGATTAGTAGGAGGAAAGCACTGAGAACAATGTTGATAGGAAAATACTAAGATACAAATATAATTATAATCTTGTGTTATTGATCCCAGTGTGGAAACTGCTTTATTACATATTGATCAAAATTAAATTGCTATTGAAATAAATATTGCAAACTATGCAAATTTAAGTCTATAGTAATATTAACTGTGTCACTTTCCATCAATGTTAAAGTTGTGTTTAAAAGGGCATTTCTATATACACTTTACATAATCTCTACATTTGATCTCCCAGTTCAAGATCACAGCGTAGCTCAGGACTGACAATCATTTTCCAGAACTGCTTTTGACTTAAAGAGAATCTGTCAGCAGATTTTTTCTATGTAATGTGAAGACAGCAAGAAGTAGGAGCTGAGACAGAGATTTTAGGGATATGTGGGTTAGGGTACCGTTACACTATACGATTTACCAACGATCACGACCAGCGATACGACCTGGCCGTGATCGTTGGTAAGTCGTTGTGTGGTCGCTGGAGAGCTGTCACACAGACAGCTCTCCAGCGACCAACGATGCCGAGGTCCCCGGGTAACCAGGGTAAACATCGGGTTACTAAGCGCAGGGCCTCGCTTTGTAACCCGATGTTTACCCTGGTTACCAGCGTAAAAAAAAACAAACATTACATACTTACATTCCGGTGTCTGTCCCTTGCCGTCTGCTTCCCGCACTGACTGACTGCCGGCCGTAAAGTGAAAGCACAGCACAGCGCGCTGTGCTCTGCTTTCACTTTACGGCCGGCAGTCAGTCAGTGCGGGAAGCAGACGGCAAGGGACCTGACGGACACCGGAATGTAAGTATGTAGTGTTTGTTTGTTTTTCATTTACGATGGTAACCAGGATAAACATCGGGTTACTAAGCGCGGCCCTGCGCTTAGTAACCCGATGTTTACCCTGGTTACAAGCACACACACCGATCCAGCGATGACAGCGGGAGATCCCGCGACGAAAGAATGTTCCAAACGATCTGCTACGACGTACGATTCTCAGCAGGGTCCCTGATCGCTGCTGCGTGTCAGACACAGCGATATCGTATGGATATCGCTGGAACGTCACGAATCGTACCGTCGTAGCGATCAAAATGGCACTGTGTGACGGTACCCTTAGTTGGCTGTGTGACTTTGTTTCCATAGAATGAATTTTTTAACACCAGGAGATTATACAGCCTGGACCAAAGCACACATGAACCCTAGTCTGACCACACCTCCTCCGTTATGCACCTTACTGTCATTAAACAATGTGTTTAAAAACCCTTTTCTGGGCAGGGACAGCTTTCTGAACTCAGCAACATGTTACAGCTAAGAACTCTGATTGTGTCACAACTGCTGCACCCAGTAAACTAAGTGAGACATTGTTGAAATCAGGGTCTTTTCCTACATTATGCTGATCTCAGATGAGGTATCAAAAGCTTGCTAACAGATTCTCTTTAATAGGAGGAGTTTTCTTACTTATTGTCTGTGACAACCCTAAAATCTACTAAGTAAACAATTGATGAACCTTAAATTCAAAGTGTTATATAGTTACAATATCAATTTTTTTATGTTACTATTTTTCTGCCCAATGATGACACGGTACCACAATACAATTTGTTATTGTACGTCATCTTTTTAATGTTATAAATGTTATGTGTTTTTATAAGGTAAAATGAAGCTTCTTTATCTGAAGTAGAAATAGAAGAACTTTCCTTCATTCAGGACAGTCCAGGGCTTAGGCTGTAAATTGGGTCCGATTAACTGCCAGATGTGGGGGCTCTCAAGCTGAGACCTACTGTATGGACACAAAACTTTCAGTCTGGGGCAGAGTAGTTGAGGTCAGCTTTTGGGAGTTATCATAAGAACTTGCCGCGACGTCATTCTCATTCACTAAACTCCTAATTCTAGGAATTTAGGACCTGCGAATGACGTCGCGGCTTCTGATTGGTCGCGTGGCGGTCACATGAGCGGCACGCGACCAATCAGAAGCCGCGACGTCATTCGCAGGTCCTAAACGCGCTCATTTTAAATAAAGAAGTCTGCCGGTTACCAGTGTGATGTCCAGGGGCCGCCGGAGAGGTGAATATATCAATATTTTTTATTTTAATTCTTTATTTTACACATCCCTATGGATCCGATACCGATACCCGATACCACAAAAGTATCGGATCTTGGTATCGGAATTCCGATACCGCAAGTATCGGCCGATACCCGATACTTGCGGTATCGGAATGCTCAACACTAATCACCACACATACACCAACCTCGCCACATAAAACTCGAAACACAAAAGTCGCCGCTCAAAACTCGCCACGTGCAAAACTCGCCAGATGCAAAACTAGGCTCACGCAAAACTCGCCACACGTGGAAAACTCACCTCATGGAAAACTCACCACACGCAAAACTTGCACACGCGGAAAAATTGCCACATGCACAAAAGTTGCAACACATGCAAAAGTTGCCTCACACAAAACTTGCACATACTCAAAACGCACCACACATAAAACTTGCCACACGCAAAACTCGCCATGCGCAAAACTTGCTGCACACAACTTGCTACACTAACCTGTCACATGTAACTTGACACACAAAAAGTTGCTACACGCATGTCACCACACAAAACTCATCTCACAAAAGTTGCTACATGCATGTCGCCACATGCAACTCAACACACACAACTTAACACATATAACTCGCCCTAAAACACACACAAGTCTGGTATTATGCTTCAAAAATAAAAATCTGATTAATAAGCAGACAAACTACAAGAGCAACAAATGTACCATATAGGAAATACGGCAGCTGTCAGTCACATGACCTGTCTATTATGTGTATGTGTGAGCTAATATATACTGCCAGGGGGGAGGGCTTCCTGTTGGCTGGGGATTTATCAGGCTGCCAATTTAGCTTACAAATACTGAGGTAAAAATACTGACCAAATAACGTGTACAGGAGGAGATGACATACAGATATATACTATATACAGGGGAGATGACACACAGGTATATAATATATACAGGAGGAGATGACATACAGGTATATACTATATACAGGAGGAGATGACACACAGATATATACTATATACAGGAGAGATGACACACAGGTATATACTATATACAGGAGGAGATGATATACAGGTATATACTATATACAGGAGGAGATGACACTGGTATATACTATATACAGGGGAGATGACATGCAGATACATACTATATACAGGGGAGATGACACACAGGTATATACTATATACGGCGAGATGACACACAGGTATATACTATATACAGGGGAGATGACACACAGGTATATACTATATACAGGAGGAGACGACACACAGTCATATACTATATACAGGTGGAGATGACACACAGGTATATACTATATACAGGGGAGATGACACACACATATAAACTATATACTGTACAGGGGAGATGACACACAGGTTTATACTATATACAGGAGGAGATGACATACAGGTATATACTATATACAGGAGGAGATGACACACATATATACTATATACAGGGGAGATGACACACAGTTATATACTATATACAGGAGGAGATGACACACAGGTATATACTATATACAGGAGGAGATGACACACATATATACTATATACAGGGGAGATGACACACAGTTATATACTATATACAGGAGGAGATGACACACAGGTATATACTATATACAGGAGGAGATGAGACACAGGTATATACTATATACAGGAGGAGATGACATACAGGTACATACTATATACAGGAGGAGATGACACACAGGTATATACTATATACAGGAGCAGATGACACACAGGTATATACTATATACAGGAGGAGATGACTTACAGGTATATACTATATACAGGAGGAGATGACACACGTATATACTATATACAGGAGGAGATGACATACAGGTATATTCTATATAAAAGAGGAGATGACACATAGGTATATAGAGGAGGAGATGACATACAGCAGGTATATACTATATACAGGGGAGATGACATACAGGTTTATACTATATACAGAAGATGACATACAGGTACAGTGGGGCAAAAAAGTATTTAGTCAGTCAGCAATAGTGCAAGTTCCACCACTTAAAAAGATGAGAGGCGTCTGTAATTTACATCATAGGTAGACCTCAACTATGGGAGACAAACTGAGAAAAAAAATCCAGAAAATCACATTGTCTGTTTTTTTAACATTTTATTTGCATATTATGGTGGAAAATAAGATTTGGTCAGAAACAAAATTTCATCTCAATACTTTGTAATATATCCTTTGTTGGCAATGACAGAGGTCAAACGTTTTCTGTAAGTCTTCACAAGGTTGCCACACACTGTTGTTGGTATGTTGGCCCATTCCTCCATGCAGATCTCCTCTAGAGCAGTGATGTTTTTGGCTTTTCGCTTGGCAACACGGACTTTCAACTCCCTCCAAAGGTTTTCTATAGGGTTGAGATCTGGAGACTGGCTAGGCCACTCCAGGACCTTGAAATGCTTCTTACGAAGCCACTCCTTCGTTGCCCTGGCGGTGTGCTTTGGATCATTGTCATGTTGAAAGACCCAGCCACGTTTCATCTTCAATGCCCTTGCTGATGGAAGGAGGTTTGCACTCAAAATCTCACGATACATGGCCCCATTCATTTTTTCATGTACCCGGATCAGTCGTCCTGGCCCCTTTGCAGAGAAACAGCCCCAAAGCATGATGTTTCCACCACCATGCTTTACAGAAGGTATGGTGTTTGATGGATGCAACTCAGTATTCTTTTTCCTCCAAACACGACAAGTTGTGTTTCTACCAAACAGTTCCAGTTTGGTTTCATCAGACCATAGGACATTCTCCCAAAACTCCTCTGGATCATCCAAATGCTGTCTAGCAAACTTCAGACGGGCCCGGACATGTACTGGCTTAAGCAGTGGGACACGTCTGGCACAGCAGGATCTGAGTCCATGGTGGCGTAGTGTGTTACTTATGGTAGGCCTTGTTACATTGGTCCCAGCTCTCTGCAGTTCATTCACTAGGTCCCCCCGCGTGGTTCTGGGATTTTTGCTCACCGTTCTTGTGATCATTCTGACCCCACGGGGTGGGATTTTGCGTGGAGCCCCAGATCGAGGGAGATTATCAGTGGTCTTGTATGTCTTCCATTTTCTAATTATTGCTCCCACTGTTGATTTCTTCACTCCAAGCTGGTTGGCTATTGCAGATTCAGTCTTCCCAGCCTGGTGCAGGGCTACAATTTTGTTTCTGGTGTCCTTTGACAGCTCTTTGGTCTTCACCATAGTGGAGTTTGGAGTCAGACTGTTTGAGAGTGTGCACAGGTGTCTTTTTATACTGATAACAAGTTTAAACAGGTGCCATTACTACAGGTAATGAGTGGAGGAAAGAGGAGACTCTTAAAGAAGAAGTTACAGGTCTGTGAGAGCCAGAAATCTTGATTGTTTGTTTCTGACCAAATACTTATTTTCCACCATAATATGCAAAAAAAATGATAAAAAAACAGACAATGTGATTTTCTGGATTTTTTTTTCTCAGTTTGTCTCCCATAGTTGAGGTCTACCTATGATGTGAATTACAGACGCCTCTCATCTTTTTAAGTGGTGGAACTTGCACTATTGCTGACTGACTAAATACTTTTTTGCCCCACTGTATATACTATATATAGGAGGAGATGACATACAGGTATATAGTATATACAGAAGAGATGACATACAGGTATATACTAGATACAGGAGGAAATGACACATAGGTATATACAATATACAGGAGGAGATGACATACAGCAGGTATATACTATTTAGAGGGGAGATGACATACAGGTATATACTATATACAGGAGATGACATACAGGTGTATACTATATATAAGGGAGATGACAAACATGTATATACTGAGGGGAAAATGAGAGGTGTGAGGTGAAAATGAGGGGTGTGAGGTGAAAATGAAAAGGTGTGAGTGCAAAATGAGAGGAGTGAGGGAAAATAGTGGAGTGATTGGAAAATGACAGATGTGAGGTCGAAATGACAAGTGTTAGGAGGGAATGAGAGGAGTGAGGGGGAAAATAAGAGGAGTGAGGGGGAAAATGAGAGGTGTAAGGGAGAAAATGAGAGATGTGAGGGGGAAAATGAGAGGCGTGATGGGAAAATAAGAGAAGTGAGGTGCTATAACTAACCACAGATATTTACTATGCCCAGGCAACGCCAGGCTCTTCAGCTAGTGTATATATATATATATATATATATATACAGTTAGGGCCAGAAATATTTGGACAGTGACACAATTTTCGCGAGTTGGGCTCTGCATGCCACCACATTGGATTTGAAATGAAACCTCTGCAACAGAATTCAAGTGCAGATTGTAACGTTTAATTTGAAGGGTTGAACAAAAATATCTGATAGAAAATGTAGGAATTGTACACATTTCTTTACAAACACTCCACATTTTAGGAGGTCAAAAGTAATTGGACAAATAAACATAACCCAAACAAAATATTTTTATTTTCAATATTTTGTTGCAAATCCTTTGGAGACAATCACTGCCTTAAGTCTGGAACCCATGGACATCACCAAACGCTGGGTTTCCTCCTTCTTAATGCTTTGCCAGGCCTTTACAGCCGCAGCCTTCAGGTCTTGCTTGTTTGTGGGTCTTTCCGTCTTAAGTCTGGATTTGAGCAAGTGAAATGCATGCTCAATTGGGTTTAGATCTGGAGATTGACTTGGCCATTGCAGAATTTTCCACTTTTTGGCACTCATGAACTCCTGGGTAGCTTTGGCTGTATGCTTGGGGTCATTGTCCATCTGTACTATGAAGCGCCGTCCAATCAACTTTGCAGCATTTGGCTGAATCTGTGCTGAAAGTATATCCCGGTACACTTCAGAATTCATCCGGCTACTCTTGTCTGCTCTTATGTCATCAATAAACACAAGTGACCCAGTGCCATTGAAAGCCATGCATGCCCATGCCATCATGTTGCCTCCACCATGTTTTACAGAGGATGTGGTGTGCCTTGGATCATGTGCCGTTCCCTTTCTTCTGCAAACTTTTTTCTTCCCATCATTCTGGTACAGGTTGATCTTTGTCTCATCTGTCCATAGAATACTTTTCCAGAACTGAGCTGGCTTCTTGAGGTGTTTTTCTGCAAATTTAACTCTGGCCTGTCTATTTTTGTTATTGATGAATGGTTTGCATCTAGATGTGAACCCTTTGTATTTACTGTCATGGAGTCTTCTCTTTACTGTTGACTTAGAGACAGATACACCTACTTCACTGAGAGTGTTCTGGACTTCAGTTGATGTTGTGAAAGGGTTCTTCTTCACCAAATTAAGTATGCGGCGATCATCCACCACTGTTGTCATCCGTGGACGCCCAGGCCTTTTTGAGTTCCCAAGCTCACCAGTCAATTCCTTTTTTCTAAGAATGTACCCAACTGTTGATTTTGCTACTCCAAGCATGTCTGCTATCTCTCTGATGGATTTTTTCTTTTTTTTCAGCCTCAGGATGTTCTGCTTCACCTCAATTGAGAGTTCCTTTGACCGCATGTTTTCTGCTCACAGCAACAGCTTCCAAATGCAAAACCATACACCTGGAATCCACCCCTGACCTTTTAACTACTTCATTGATTGCAGGTTAACGAGGGAGACGCCTTCAGAGTTAATTGCAGCCCTTAGAGTCCATTGTCCAATTACTTTTGGTCCCTTGAAAAAGAGGACGCTATGCATTACAGAGCTATGATTCCTAAACCCTTTCTCCGATTTGGATGTGGAAACTATCATATTGCAGCTGGGAGTGTGCACTTTCAGCACATATTATATATATAATTGTATTTCTGAACATGTTTTTGTAAACAGCTAAAATAACAAAACTTGTGTCACTGTCCAAATATTTCTGGCCCTAACTGTATATATATATATATATATATATATATATATATATATATATATATATATGTTTTATATTGCTATCATTTTTATTTATTCAGTATATTTAGTATAGATTATTCTTATAATTCATCTCCCCTTTAATACTTAGGATCCAAGTGAAGGATCTAATATGTTTCTCACAGGGTTAATTCTTTTGCCAGTTTTCTCCACGGATTGAATGTTATACTATTCCTTCATATTATGTTCTGAAGTCTCTTTGGAGCCAAGCAAATAATAAAAGCAACATACTGTATAAAAGATACAAAAACACTCATCACTCACTTACACTCATCAAAACAACCACATCTCACTGCGCCCCATCCAGTCCATGCTGAATCCTCTTATTGCTACTTAATCTGATATATAGAAATTACATATCCACATATCAGATTATTCATCATGATTTATATTGTCTCTTGGTTACACATAAGGCCAAACAAGTACATTCTTATCAGTGCTGTGAGCACTAAATCTCTATGCCTCTTCATGCTAGGTCAGGGCATTTGGCACTGATGAGGTCCTCGATGTGTGCTGTGACTTTGGCAAAGTATGCTCAGAAGCAGAGATTCAAAGCTTGCTAAATGATAAGAAGACGAGGACCAAACTGGTGATGGTGAGAATCAAAGGGGCTGAAAAGGTGAGCAGGAAGATGAGTCTAAGCTTCTATTATGCTTTAACCTTTTTGTGGGCTTATATGATTAATCAAAAGTGTGGCCAGTGGCCGACATTTAGCTAATTCCGAGAGGAAACAAATGACACAAAATCCTCATTTTGGTGAATGAGAAGTTTTGTAATATTTGAGAAGAATTAAATTTCACTTGAAAATATTAGCTCATCTTGAAGTTTCAATATTTATATGATATTAAAAAGTGCATCCCTGCAAATGAATTTCACATTGAAATAAAATTGAGACGAATGTAATAAAATATATAAGAAAGGCAACATCCTATCTCTTCTATTGAATGTCAGCCTAGATTTTCACAGCAGGTCCTTAGCATCTTAAAACAAACTGACACTATCAAAGTAGCAATGTATCACATATTTCTCATTGCCATTTATCATCTCTCAGAGGAATTCGCTGACCATAATTTTTCCATATTTTGCAGACATCGACCCTTGCTTTACTGGCAGAAAATTTTAAATACATTAATTCTTGTCAAGAAATTATATTAAACTATACAATAAAATTGATGCATCAGCAAATTTATGTTTGAATAATAAGAAAAAAATCATGATTTTGGAATGATATTAGTCTGATGCTGTAAAGTTTAATGATTGTGCTCCTCTATGGAAAAAGGAGTATTAAGCATTTTATTTTCAATATGATGTAAGCAATGCAGATTTATATGTAAATAGCAGTATATTTGGTATGTAGTGGCGCTAGTGTAAATGCAAAAAATAAGCTGCAAATAAAGCCCTAAACCACCTAGGGAGATATGGATACTACAAAAGGAATATGTGTTATACTTGCACTATATAAACTGCATAGATAGAACACCAATATGTTATATAATTACCTGTGGGGCAGGTGTCGGCTTTATGGGACAGCGTTTTAAGAGATTTTGGTGCTAGGTGCCGATAGAAATATATTGATTCAAGCTGAAGTCCAAGGGAAATGAGATAAGGGGACTTAAAATTGCGAAAAAGAAAATAATAATAAAATATACTGCTATATTGCCATAACTGAATGAACCTGTTAACAAAAGGGGGGAAAGGGAGCAAATGCTGTGGGGACCAAAAGAAAACAAGAGCTAAAAGATGTGCTACTCTGTTAAAATAAATTAGTATATATATAGAGAGATGTGGTGGCTAGACCTGTAGATTACAAGGTAAAAGTTCGGTACCTGCATCCAGGCATAGAATTGATCCATAAAATAACCTTGTTGAGGATAAGAGGAGATTTGCGTATACTTAGCTTCACTTCCTGGGCAGGAGGCTGATGAAAGTGTCAGGAGCGCCCTGTCCCGGCCGGTGCACGGTGCTTGGTTTCACTGCAGCTGGCAGGACATGCATAGCATTCGGGTCATGTGACTCAGAGGTCACGTGGTGACCCTGTGAACAGTACGGAGCGCTGTTGGAGCCAAAAAACCAACGCGTTGCGGAATACAATGGATTCCTTCATCAGGGTACGCAGGTCCTGCCAGCTGCAGTGAAACCAAGCACCGTGCACCTCGCTCTTCACTTCCCACCACTGGAGCGCCTGTCACCGGCCGGAACAGCGCACTCAGGACACTTAACAGAGGAGCACGTCTTTTAGCTCTTGTTTTCTTTTGGTCCCCACAGCATTTGCTCCCTTTCCCCCCTTTTGTTGACAGGTTCATTCAGTTATGGCAATATATTTTATTATTATTTTCTTTTTCGTAATTTTAAGTCCCCTTATCTTATTTCCCTTAGACTTCAGCTTGGATCATTATATTTCTATCCGTACCTAGCACCAAAATCTCTTAAAACGCTGTCCCATAAAGCCGACACCTGCGCCACAGGTAATTATATAATATATTGGTGTTCTATCTATGCAGTTTATATAGCACAAGTATAACACATATTCCTTTTTTATGTAAATAGAAGCACAGAAAGTGTCAGTTTTTATACTGAAAGCTCCTTTAAAATCTGTGGCATATTGGCTCTATTTTTAACCTGTAAGCTGCAATTAAAGCGGACCTGTCAGCAGGATTTTGTTAAGTAAACTGTAGGCATTGTCAGGTTGGCAGTGTTAAACTGATTAAAATTATACCTAGATTGAAGAAATCCGTCTTCTGTTTTTTTGTGTAATCAGTGCTAGAAGTTTTCAGTTAATGAGATGCCCGTTCTCCAGCATGGGACTGTAGGCAGAGTCTTGTCTTCCTGCTCTTAGCCAGAGAGCCCGAGGAAAGGCCTGCTCACAGGCCCCCCGAAACACAAACATGTGTTCATCATAGAGACAGACTGTTTATGCTTTGGGATGGAGGTGTGGCCAGGTCTTTCAATGGTTTCCAAGACACGACAGGTGAGCTCAGGCCACTCTTCCATTTTTGAAGACCAAAATGTAAAAGGGTTCAAACCCCACCTGATGGCATTGATATTGAGCTCCAGTCACTTCTGCACCATCCTCTCCAGTCATTTAAAATGTGTAAGAATTGTACTCTGTTCTGAGTGTGCTTGGACTGGTCTAAGAAATATGTGAAACGACTCACAGGATTGCTCATGTCACTTACACTGTTGCTGCTAATGTTTTTGCAATGATGCCTTGATGTTCCTGAGGTTGGATGTTTAGAACTAGGATGCACACTGTGTGCCTCACTGCTGTCTTGGAGAAAAACAAATTGTCTATAAGCCTGTTTTGATAATCCAGCATGCATGCATTCCTTTCCAGTGGGGGAAGCATCTGGCTAAATTTATTATTGTACCATGAATATAACAAAGTGGCAACCCAGTATTCAGCACTATTTCTAACCCTAAGAATACGGGCATCTTGTTGAAGATAGTGCAGCAAGAAAACACTCATGTGTCTGGTGCTTCCATGAAGGCCAAGTCCATGGTGTGTTGGTGACAGGGTAACACTCAAGATTGCTTCCTCCATCCCCTCCTCCCAACCACGGACAACAGAGAGAGTATCATTATCATCTTCAACTGCGACTGTTGCCCATCCATCACCTCATCCTCCTCCATCTGTTCCTTAGCTACTGCAGCTTCAATAACAGTTTGTCGGGTTCCATGAGCCCACATTGATTGCATTAAGCCACCCTCTCATAGCACCCACCTGTGCGATGACAGTCTGGAAATTTGACATATTGATATCTCTTCCACATCCTCCCCTGATTCCACCTCTTCCTCTGGGACATCACCTATTCAATCATACTATTCAGTATGCTCCAGCATGTAGATAACTGGAACAGTGATGCTGATGACAGCATCATCAGCGCTAACCATCTTAGTAGCCATTTCAAAACTGTGCAGAAGGAAGTAGATGTCCTTCATCTGTGAAAAAGAGTGGTTTGCACCATGTCCGGATTTCGTTCACCTAGGCTGTGCAAAAGGACATACTGCAAAAGGGCTCGTCCCTGCTGCCACACATGCTGCAACATTTGAAGAGTGTAATACCACCATGTCGTACAAAAGCGACCTTGCTTTCTGCATCAGCACATCTAGGCCGGGATAGTGGCTAAGGAATTGCTGTACCCCCAGGTTGAGGATGCGAGCCGTGCCAGGTATGTGTGTAAGGTTCTACAGCTTAGGTTTGCCCAGCTATTGCACATGATCTTCAATGCCTATAATTCAATGGAGACAGCTAGTGTTGAGCATTCCGATACCGCAAGTATCGGGTATCGGCCAATACTTGCGGTATCGGAATTCCGATACCGAGATCCGATACTTTAGTGGTATCGGGTATCGGTATCGGATCCATAGTGATGTGTAAAATAAAGAATTAAAATAAAAAATATTGATATATTCACCTCTCCGGCGGCCCCTGGACATCACGCAGGTAACCCGCAGGCTTCTTTGTTTAAAATGCGCACGTTTAGGACCTGAGGAATGACGTCGCGGCTTCTGATTGGTCGCGTGCCGCCTATGTGACCGCGAAGCGACCAATCAGAAGCCGCGACGTCATTCTCAGGCACTAAACTCCTCATTCTAGGAATTTAGGGCCTGAGGAATGAAGTCACGGCTTCTGATTGGTCGCGTCGTGGTCACATGGGCGGCACGCGACCAATCAGAAGCTGCGACGTCATTCCTCAGGTCCTAGACGCGCGCATTTTAAACAAAGAAGCCTGCCGGTTACCCGCGTGATGTCCAGGGGCCGCCGGAGAGGTGAATATATCAATATTTTTTATTTTAATTCTTTATTTTACACATTAATATGGATCCCAGGGCCTGAAGGAGAGTTTCCTCTCCTTCAGACCCTGGGAACCATCAGGATACCTTCCGATACTTGGTGTCCCATTGACTTGTATTGGTATCGGATATCGGTATCGGCGATATCCGATACTTTTCGGGTATCGGCCGATACTATCCGATACCGATACTTTCAAATATCGGACGGAATCGCTCAACACTAGAGACAGCCATTGCTCTAACTCGGCCTGGATAGCTGTCCACAACTTTTGAGCTGTGATTTTCTGATCTCCAAATCATATTATTTTAAACACTGTCTGATTGTGATGAGTCGTAGCTGCACGGTACAGAGGTGGGGGTTATCTATATGCACTGTTGGAACGTGCGTCGTATTAACCCCTTCATGACCCAGCCTATTTTGACCTTAATGACCTGGCCATTTTTGCAATTCTGACCACTGTCCCTTTATAAGATAATAACTCAGGAACGCATCAATGAATCCTAGCGATTCTGAGATCGTTTTTTCATGACATATTGGGCTTCATGTTAGTGGTAAATTTAGGTCGATAATTTTTTTGTTTATTTTGTAAAAAAAATTGTAAATTTGGCAAAAATGTTGAAAATTTTGCAATTTTCAAATTTTTAATTTGTATTCTGTTAAACCAGAGAGGTATTTGTCACAAAACAGTTAACAATTAACATTTCCCACATGTCTACTTTATATTAGCACTATTTTGGAAATATTATTTTTTGGTAGGAAGTTATAAGGGTTAAAAGTTGACCAGCGATTTCTCATTTTTACAACAAAACTTACAAAACCATTTTTTTTAGGGACCACCTCACATTTGAAGTCAGTTGGAGGGGTCTATCTAACTTATCTAGATGCATAGTGAGCACTTTGAACCCCCAGGTGCTTCACAAATTGATCCGTTAAAATGAAATAGTACTTTTTTTCACAAAAATTTTCCTTTAGCCTCAATTTTTTCTTTTCACATGGGCAACAGAATAAAATGCATTCTAAAATTTGCAGGGCAGTTTCTCCTGAGTACACTGATGCCTCATATGTGGGATAAACCACTGTTTGGGTGCACGGTAGGGCTTGGAAGGGAAGGAGCGCCATTTGACTTTTTGAATGGAAAATTAGCTGCAATCGTTAGCGGACACCAATTTGCGTTTAGAGAGCCCATGTGTGCCTATACATTGGAGCTCCCCCACAAATGACCCCATTTTAGAAACCAGACCCCCCAAGGAACTAATCCAGATGCATAGTGAGCACTTTAAACCCCCAAGTGCTTCACAAATTGATCCGTAAAAAAAAGTACTTTTTTTTTCTTTTAGCCTCAATTTTTTCATTTTCACATGGTCAACAGGATAAAATGAATCCTAAAATTTGTTGAACAATTTTTCCTGAGTACACCGATGCCTCATTTGTGGGGGTAAACCACTGTTTGGGCGCACGGCAGGGCTAGGAAGGGATGGAGCGCCGTTTGACTTTTGAATGGAAAATTAGCTCCAATTGTTAGCGAACATCATGTTGCGTTTGGAGAGCCCTTGTGTGCCTTAACATTGGAGCTCCCCCACAAGTGACTCCATTTTGGAAACTAGACCCCCCATGGAATTAATCTAGATGTGTGGTGAGCACTTTGAACCCCCAAGTGCTTTACAGAAGTATATAATGCAGAGCCGTGAAAATAAAAAATCATTTTTTTTCCTTAAAAATGATTTTTTAGCCCGCAATTTTTTTTCACAAGGGTAACAGGAGAAATTGGACCCCAAAAGTTGTTGTACAGTTTGTCCTGAGTAAGCTAATACCCCATATGTGGGGGTAACCCACTTTTTCGGTGCACGGCAGAGCTCAGAAGGGGAGTAGTAATGTTTCGAAATGCAGACTTTGATGGAATGGTCTGCGGGCGTGATGTCGCGTTTGGAGACCCCCTGATGTGCTTAAACAGTGGAAACCCACCAATTCTAATTCCAACCCTAACCCCAACACACCCCTGACCCTAATCCCAACCCTAACTAACCCTAACCACACTCCTAATCCTAACCCTACCCCTAATCCCAACCCCTAACCCCAACCCAAACCCTACCCTAATCCCAACCCTAAACTGTTGTGAATTCTGTTATCGAACTCCCTCCTGTGGTCATGAATGGTACTTCGACGAGTTCTGTACATGGACTCACTCTGGTGGCTGTGAGTGGAGCTGCTGCTTCTGAGGTTCCTTCCACAGGTGACTTAGTTTATTCTTTGGCTGGCTGCTCTATTTAACTCCACTCAGATCGTTACTCCATGCCAGCTGTCAATGTTCTTGTACTGGTTCAGTTCGCTCTTGGATCTTTCTGGTGACCTGTCTACTCCAGCAGAATCTAAGTCCCTGCTAGTTAATTATTTGTTCATTGTTTTCTTGTCCAGCTTGCTATTATGATTTTGCCTTGCTAGCTGGAAGCTCTGGGATACAGAGTGGCACCTCCGCACCGTGAGTCGGTGCGGAGGTCTTTTTGCACACTCTGCGTGATCTTTTTGTAGTTTTTTGTGCTGACCGCAAAGATAATTTTCCTATCCTCAGTCTGTTTAGTTAGTCTGGCCTCCTTTGCTGAAACCTGTTTCATTTCTGTGTTTGTGCTATTCCATCTTAACTCACAGTCAATATATGTGGGGGGCTGCCTTTTCCTTTGGGGAATTTCTCTGAGGCAAGGTAGGCTTTATTTTCTATCTCTAGGGCTAGTTACCTCTTAGGCTGTGAAGAGGCATCTAGGCAGAGTTAGGTACGCTCCACGGCTATTTCTAGTGTGTGTGATAGGATTAGAGGTTGCGGTCAGCAGAGCTCCCACTTCCCAGAGCTTGTCCTGTGTTAGTTTAACCATCAGGTCGTTCCGGGTGCTCCTAACCACCAGGTCCATAACAGTACAGCTGGCCAAAAGTGTTAATGCATCTCAATAGAGGGATAAGAGAAGTTCTGAGACCATTTTTTTTTCTCTGCAGTGTGTTTTGTCTTTCTTTTCCCCTAAACCTCTGGGTGGTTCAGGACACAGGTGTAGATATGGACATTCAAGGTCTGTCCTCTTGTGTGGATCATCTCACTGCAAGGGTACAAAACATTCAAGATTTTGTGGTTCAGAATCCGATGTTAGAGCCTAGAATTCCAATTCCTGATTTGTTTTCTGGGGATAGATCTAAGTTCCTGAATTTCAAAAATAATTGTAAACTGTTTCTTGCTTTGAAACCCCGCTCCTCTGGTGACCCCTTTCAACAAGTAAAAATCATTATTTCTTTGTTGCGTGGCGTCCCTCAGGACTGGGCATTTTCCCTTGCGCCAGGAGATCCTGCATTGCGTGATGTAGATGCGTTTTTTCTGGCGCTTGGATTGCTTTATGATGAACCAAATTCAGTGGATCAGGCAGAGAAAATCTTGCTGGCTTTGTGTCAGGGTCAGGATGAAGCGGAGGTATATTGTCAGAAGTTTAGAAAGTGGTCTGTGCTTACTCAGTGGAATGAGTGTGCCTTGGCGGCAATTTTCAGAAAGGGTCTTTTTGAAGCCCTTAAGGATGTCATGGTGGGATTTCCCACGCCTGCTGGTCAGAATGAGTCTATGTCCTTGGCCATTCAGATCGATCGGTGCTTGCGTGAGCGCAAAGCTGTGCACCATTTGGCGGTGTTCTCTGAGCATAGGCCTGAGCCTATGCAATGTGATAGGACTTTGACCAGAGCTGACCGGCAAGAACACAGACGTCGGAATGGGCTGTGTTTTTACTGTGGTGATTCCACTCATGCTATCTCCGATTGTCCTAAGCGCAATAAGCGGTTCGCTAGGTCTGCCACCATTGGTACGGTACAGTCTAAATTTATTTTGTCCGTTACTCTGATTTGCTCTTTGTCGTCCTATTCTGTTATGGCATTTGTGGATTCAGGCTGTTATGAAAAGGTAATTCAGTACCACAATGGACATAGAGGTCAGAGCACATACAGTGACCTGACAATAACCCAAAAACATTGAACGAGCTCTGAGACGTGGGAACTCTGCTGACCGCAATCCCTAATCCTCTCCAACCACACTAGAGGCAGCCGTGGATTGCGCCTAACGCTCCCTATGCAACTCGGCACAGCCTGAGAAACTAGCTAGCCTGAAGATAGAAAATAAGCCTACTTTGCCTCAGAGAAATACCCCAAAGGAAACGGCAGCCCCCACATATAATGACTGTGAGTTAAGATGAAAAGACAAACGTAGAGATGAAATAGATTTAGCAAAGTGAGGCCTGACTTTCTGAACAGAGCGAGGATAGGAAAGGTAACTATGCGGTCAACACAAAACCCTACAAAAACCACGCAAAGGGGGCAAAAAGACCCTCCGTACCGAACTAACGGCACGGAGGTACACCCTCTGCGTCCCAGAGCTTCCAGCAAGCAGAAAAAAACAAATAGACAAGCTGGACAGAAAAAAACAGCAAACAAAATAGCAAAGCGGAACTTAGCTCTGCAGAGCAGCAGGCCACAGGAACGATCCAGGAGGAAACAGGACCAATACTAGAACATTGACTGGAGGCCAGGATCAAAGCACTAGGTGGAGTTAAATAGAGCAGCACCTAACGACTTCACCCCATCACCTGAGGAAGGAAACTCAGAAGCCGCAGTACCACTTTCCTCCACCAACGGAAGCTCACAGAGAGAATCAGCCGAAGTACCACTTGTGACCACAGGAGGGAGCTCTGCCACAGAATTCACAACAGTTCCCCCCCCTTGAGGAGGGGTCACCGAACCCTCACCAGAGCCCCCAGGACGACCAGGATGAGCCATATGAAAGGCACGAACAAGATCGGGAGCATGGACTTCAGAGGCAAAGACCCAGGAATTATCTTCCTGACCATAACCCTTCCACTTAACCAGATACTGGAGTTTCCGTCTTGAAACACGAGAATCCAAAATCTTCTCCACAATATACTCCAACTCCCCCTCCACCAAAACCGGGGCAGGAGGATCAACAGATGGAACCATAGGTGCCACGTATCTCCGCAACAATGACCTATGGAATACGTTATGTATTGAAAAAGAATCTGGAAGGGTCAGACGAAAAGACACAGGACTAAGAACCTCAGAAATCCTATACGAACCAATGAAACGAGGTTTAAACTTAGGAAAAGAAACCTTCATAGGAATATGACGAGAAGATAACCAAACCAAATCCCCAACACGAAGTCGGGGACCCACACAGCATCTGTGATTAGCGAAACGTTGAGCTTTCTCCTGGGACAAGGTCAAATTGTCCACTACATGAGTCCAAATCTGCTGCAACCTGTCCACCACAGTATCCACACCAGGACAGTCCGAAGACTCAACTTGCCCTGAAGAGAAACGAGGATGGAACCCAGAGTTGCAGAAAAACGGCGAAACCAAGGTAGCCGAGCTGGCGCGATTATTAAGGGCGAACTCAGCCAAAGGCAAAAAGGACACCCAGTCATCCTGATCAGCAGAAACAAAGCATCTCAGATATGTTTCCAAGGTCTGATTGGTTCGTTTGGTCTGGCCATTAGTCTGAGGATGGAAAGCCGAGGAAAAAGACAAGTCAATGCCCATCCTACCACAAAAGGCTTGCCAAAACCTCGAAACAAACTGGGAACCTCTGTCAGAAACGATATTCTCTGGCATTCCATGTAAACGAACCACATGCTGGAAGAACAATGGCACCAAATCAGAGGAGGAAGGTAATTTAGACAAGGGTACCAAATGGACCATCTTAGAGAAGCGATCACAGACCACCCAAATGACTGACATCTTTTGAGAGACGGGAAGATCTGAAATAAAATCCATAGAGATATGTGTCCAAGGCCTCTTCGGGACCGGCAAAGGCAAAAGCAACCCACTGGCACGAGAACAGCAGGGCTTAGCCCGAGCACAAATCCCACAGGACTGCACAAAAGAACGCACATCCCGCGACAGAGATGGCCACCAAAAGGATCTAGCCACTAACTCTCTGGTACCAAAGATTCCAGGATGACCAGCCAACACCGAACAATGAACCTCAGAGATAACTTTATTCGTCCACCTATCAGGGACAAACAGTTTCTCCGCTGGGCAACGATCAGGTTTATTAGCCTGAAATTTTTGCAGCACCCGCCGCAAATCAGGGGAGATGGCAAACACAATTACTCCCTCTTTGAGGATACCCACCGGCTCAGATAAACCCGGAGAGTCGGGCACAAAACTCCTAGACAGAGCATCCGCCTTCACATTTTTAGAGCCCGGAAGGTACGAAATCACAAAGTCAAAACGGGCAAAAAACAGCGACCAACGAGCCTGTCTAGGATTCATCCGCTTGGCAGACTCGAGATAAGTCAAGTTCTTATGATCAGTCAAGACCACCACGCGATGCTTAGCTCCTTCAAGCCAATGACGCCACTCCTCGAATGCCCACTTCATGGCCAGCAACTCTTGATTGCCCACATCATAATTTCGCTCAGCAGGCGAAAACTTGCTGGAAAAGAAGGCGCATGGTTTCATCACCGAGCAATCAGAACTTCTCTGCGACAAAACAGCCCCTGCTCCAATCTCAGAAGCATCAACCTCGACCTGGAATGGAAGCGAAACATCTGGTTGACACAACACAGGGGCAGAAGAAAAACTACGCTTCAACTCTTGAAAAGCTTCCACAGCAGCAGAAGACCAATTGACCACATCAGCACCCTTCTTGGTCAAATCGGTCAATGGTTTAGCAATACTAGAAAAATTGCAGATGAAGTGACGATAAAAATTAGCAAAGCCCAGGAACTTTTGCAGACTTTTCAGAGATGTCGGCTGAGTCCAATCATGGATGGCTTGGACCTTAACAGGGTCCATCTCGATAGTAGAAGGGGAAAAGATGAACCCCAAAAATGAAACCTTCTGAACACCAAAGAGACACTTTGATCCCTTCACAAACAAGGAATTTGCGCGAAGGACCTGGAACACCATTCTGACCTGATTCACATGAGACTCCCAATCATCCGAAAAGACCAAAATATCATCCAAGTACACAATCAGGAATTTATCCAGGTACTCTCGGAAGATGTCATGCATAAAGGACTGAAACACTGATGGAGCATTGGCAAGTCCGAATGGCATTACTAGATACTCAAAATGGCCCTCGGGCGTATTAAATGTAGTTTTCCATTCATCGCCACGCTTAATACGCACAAGATTATACGCACCACGAAGATCTATCTTGGTGAACCAACTAGCCCCCTTAATCCGAGCAAACAAATCAGATAACAACGGCAAGGGGTACTGAAATTTAACCGTGATCTTATTTAGAAGGCGGTAATCTATACAAGGTCTCAGCGAACCATCCTTCTTGGCTACAAAAAAGAACCCTGCTCCTAATGGAGACGATGACGGGCGAATATGCCCCTTCTCCAAGGACTCCTTCACATAACTCCGCATAGCGGCGTGCTCAGGCACAGATAAATTAAACAGTCGACCTTTTGGGAATTTACTACCAGGAATCAAATTGATAGCACAATCACAATCCCTATGCGGAGGTAGGGTATCGGACTTGGGCTCATCAAATAGATCGTTCCTGTGTTTTTTCCATCCTCGTTTCTCTT
Organism: Ranitomeya imitator; assembly: GCF_032444005.1. Lineage (NCBI taxonomy): Eukaryota > Metazoa > Chordata > Amphibia > Anura > Dendrobatidae > Ranitomeya > Ranitomeya imitator. Next base: position 113,360,831 of record NC_091289.1, on the reverse strand, counting down.
CAGGGCAAGTTTAGCCTTCGGACTGTCCTGGTGTGGATACTGTGGTGGACAGGTTGCAGCAGATTTGGACTCATGTGGGGGACAATTTGACATTGTCCCAGGAGAAGGCTCAACGTTTCGCTAACCGCCGGCGCTGTGTTGGTCCCCGACTTCGTGTTGGGGATTTGGTTTGGTTGTCGTCTCGTTATGTTCCTATGAAGGTTTCCTCTCCTAAGTTTAAGCCTCGTTTCATTGGTCCGTATAAGATTTCTGAAGTTCTCAATCCTGTGTCATTTCGTTTGGCCCTTCCAGCTTCTTTTGCCATCCATAATGTGTTCCATAGGTCGTTGTTGCGGAGATACGTGGCGCCTATGTTTCCCTCCGTTGATCCTCCTGCCCCGTTGTTGGTTGAGGGGGAGTTGGAGTATGTGGTGGAGAAGATTTTGGATTCTTGTATTTCGAGACGGAAACTCCAGTACCTGGTCAAGTGGAAGGGTTATGGTCAGGAAGATAATTCCTGGGTTTTTGCCTCTGATGTTCATACTGCCGATCTAGTTCGTGCCTTTCATTTGGCTCGTCCTGATCGGCCTAGGGGCTCTGGTGAGGGTTCGGTGACCCCTCCTCAAGGGGGGGTACTGTTGTGAATTCTGTTATCAAATTCCCTCCTGTGATCATGAATGGTACTTCGGCGAGTTCTGTCCATGGACTACCTCTGGTGGCTGTGAGTGGAGCTGCTGCTTCTGAGGTTCCTTCCTCAGGTGTCTTAGTTTATTCTTTGGCTGGCTGCTCTATTTAACTCCACTCAGATCGTTACTCCATGCCAGCTGTCAATGTTCTTGTACTGGTTCAGTTCGCTCTTGGATCTTTCTGGTGACCTGTCTACTCCAGCAGAAGCTAAGTCCCTGCTAGTTAATTATTTGTTCATTGTTTTCTTGTCCAGCTTGCTATTATGATTTTGCCTTGCTAGCTGGAAGCTCTGGGATACAGAGTGGCACCTCCGCACCGTGAGTCGGTGCGGAGGTCTTTTTGCACACTCTGCGTGTTCTTTTTGTAGTTTTTTGTGCTGACCGCAAAGATACCTTTCCTATCCTCAGTCTGTTTAGTTAGTCTGGTCTCCTTTGCTGAAACCTGTTTCATTTCTGTGTTTGTGACTTCCATCTTATCTCACAGTCAATATATGTGGGGGGCTGCCTTTTCCTTTGGGGAATTTCTCTGAGGCAAGGTAGGCTTTATTTTCTATCTCTTGGGCTAGTTAGCTCTTAGGCTGTGAAGAGGCATCTAGGCAGAGTTAGGTACGCTCCACGGCTATTTCTAGTGTGTGTGATAGGATTAGGGGTTGCGGTCAGCAGAGCTCCCACTTCCCAGAGCTTGTCCTGTGTTAGTTTAACCATCAGGTCGTTCCGGGTGCTCCTAACCACCAGGTCCATAACACTAAACCTACCTCCAACCCTACCCCTACTCCCAACCCTTCCCCTACTCTCAAAACACCCCCTACCCCATCCATACCTCTAAACCTACCCCTATTCCCAACCCTACCCCTAACCCCAATTCTACCCCTAATCCCAACCCTACCCCTAACCCCAATTCTACCCCTAACCCTACCCCTAATCCCAACCTTACCCCTAATGCCAAACCTACACCTATCCCTAATCGCAACGCTACCCCTAAACCCAACCCTAACCCTACTCCCAGCTCTATGCCTAACCCCATCCCTAACTCTAACCCTAATGCCAACTCTACCCCTAATTTTAGCCCTAACCCTAACCCTAATGGGAAAACTGGCACGGGGGGTGATCCGTGGGGCAGGGGCGAAATCCTCAGGGCAGAGGCAAGATTTGCAGAGCATGGGGTGAGATCAGCGTTGCAGGGGCGAGATCAGCATCACATGGGGCGAGATCAGCATCACAAGAGGCCAGATCAGCATCACAAGGGGCAAGATCAGCATCGCAAGGGGTGAGATCAGCGTTGCAAGGGGCGAGATCAGCATCGCAAGGGGCGAGATCAGCATCGCAAGGGGTGAGATCAGCATCGCAAGGGGTGAGATCACCATCGCAAGGGGAGAGATCAGTGTCGCAGGGGGAGATCAGCATCGCAGGGAGAGATCAGCGTCAAAGGGGGGTAATCAGGGGGGCAGGGGGAGATCAGCGTTGCAGGGGTGAGATCAGCATCGCAAGGGGTAAAATCAGTGTCACAAGGGGCGAGATCAGCGTTGCAGGGGGAGATCAGCATTGCAGGGGAAGATCAGCGTTGCAGGGGGATGATCAGGGGGCAGGGGGAGAGCAGCGTAGCAAGGGGCAAGATCAGAGTAGCAAGGGGCGAGATCAGCGTCGCTGGGGCGAGATTAGCATCGCAGAGAGAGATCAGCATCACAGTGGGTGATCAAGGGGGCAGGGGGAGATCAGCGTCTCAGGGGGGTGATCAGGTGGCAAGGGGAGATGAAGAAGGAGATCACTGGGGTGAAGGGGTGATCACCGGGGCAGGAGCGGGCTGTCATGTGCCAGGGGGCTGAGGATATGCAGGAGAAGATGGAGCCAACGGTAGCAGCAGCAGGTGGGGGTGCTCACCGGGGCAGGGGGGAGGGGGTGATCACTGGTGCAGAGGGAGGAAGTGGAGGTCAGGGGGGTGAGCGGAGGTGGGGGGTGGGAGCGGAGGTGAAGGGGGGAGAAGCAGAGGTCGGGGGCATGGAATTGGATGGCAGGGGGAGCAGAGGAGTGTACCAGGCGGCTGCAGCGATGGTGATGATGGCGGCGGTGATCGAGGTGAGTATGCTGCAGGGCAGCATGCAGGCACCTCTCTGTTCAGCTTCCATGGACACCATGAAGCTGGACAGCGAGGCAGCCATCTATCACTCCGCCCCTCCACTTCTGAATGGAGAGATAGCGTCACATGGACGCTCTCTCCAATCAGATGTGGGGGTGGTGACAAAGTGGTCACCAGAGCGATCGTAGCCAAGGGGGTAAAGCTAGCTCCCTGGGCTAAAGTACCACTTCCCCTGTCCCTGAAGATCGGGTGAAATTTGAGTTAGCTCTTTCACCCGATCAGCATGGACGCGATCATTCTGCGACACAGCATATGCGTCACAGGTCGGATTGGCACCAACTTTCATGACGCATACGCTGTGTCCCAGGTCTGGAAGGGGTTAAGAGGGACCAGTGGAGGCTCTTAAAGAGGTGAAGGAGCCAGAAGCAGTGTAGGAAGTGTTACATACAGAGGTTTGTCCCACAAGCCTTGGGAATTCAAAGACTTGTGGAGCAACCCCTTGACTGCCTGCCCCCACAGCCACCAGATTCACCCAGTGCCTAGTCAGTGAGATGTAGTGCCCTTGCCCATATTTGCTCACCCAGATGTCAGTGGTGAAATGCACCCTGGCAGACATAGATTTCTTCAGGGAATTGGTACTTATGTTGGCAACATGGTGTTGTAGTGCAGGTGCCCCATTTTCAGAGAAGTAATGGCGGCTAGGCAAATGTTACTGGAGAACTGCAATGGTCATCTACTTTATGAAACTGTCTGTATCCACCAGGCAAAAAGCCCACATTCCCATGACCAACAGATTGGAAATGGTGGAGATCAAGCTTTTAGCTTTTGTATGTACAGGAGGAAATATTCTTCTATGTCATCACGAAACCGAAAAAAGATGGACACTTGAGCTAAAATTAACCAAATTTTATTGAAGAAACCTTTAAAAGATATATATATAAGTACAACAATAAAAACGAAGAGTAAAAAGACACAATGAAAAAAGAGAGGCAACACTAGTGCCATGCACGGATGCTGTAACTAGATATAGTCAGGGGGTACATGTATGTATGAATAATATCAAACCACAATATCTAATGGAGCAAATCATCAAAGTTGACCATAAAAATAAAGTGGTAACAATGTATATACACAGCGAATGAAAATCTAATATACCAATAAATATATAATGTCAAACAAAGATTAAATATAACCAGACCAGCTGTACATAGATTTGGCCAAAAAGCGAAAAATGCAACCACACCTATAGATGAGCTCCAGGGCTATACCCGGATTAGGGAAGGTTCTTGTAAATAAATATATTTATATAGAAAAAGTGCCTAGTACAATCATTATATGGAAAAATACCTAATATAACTCAATGTAGATAATGCATAGCCTAAAATATACCAGGAAGTCCCATATGCATTATAAATTAGACCAAGGCTACACATACATGATGCAAAGAAAGAGAGATAAGAACCAACCTGTTGCCGTGCGTGGAAGGAGGGGCCTCGACGCGCGTTTCACAATCGTTGCTTCCTCGGGGGGCGCTAGTGTAAAGTAAAATGAGGGTCTCCTTTTATATAAAACATCTAAGATCTCAGCGGCTGTGGCAGCGCTTACCCGGGCACTGCGATAGCCGGAAGCGGTGGAGTCGCGTCCAACGTCACACAGCCGCGCCCCGCACTGATGCGTCAGTGGGAGGGGCCAGATGTGCGACACGGCAAGGGCGCGTATCCACAGCAACCAAGTCACATCGGCCAGGAGAAGCGCACACCGCTGAGAAGAAGGTAGGAAGCAGGAAGCGACGCGACCAAAATAAGAATGCGTACCCAAAGCCAAAAGTGAAAAAGTGCACATACCTGACAAGTGACTGTGCAGTGACAGAAAAGTAAAGTGAACGTGAGTGAAGTGTTCAACAGGATACCGAAACTAGGCTAGAAAAGAAATAAACATTGGTGAATATATACAAATAAATATAAATATATATAAATATAAGCCTGTATACTACCAATTGGACATGTACACAAAAAAGTAAGCTTAATAATACGGCGAATAAGAGAAAGATGGTGAGGTGAAAAAGAAATATATGAACTGGTAATCATGGTCAAACCATGCATACATCCCAGATCACGTGTAAGCATACATGCAAGCGATATATAAAATATATATTAAATGACATATAATGGAAAAACACAATTGTGTGCTGACCAACAAATAGATGTAGAGCAAAGCACCAACCACCAGAGCCAGGGACCCAATCCCAAAATAAGAGACGTGGCAAGGGTATATATATAGTATAACAATATTTTATTCAGTATGGTGATAACATATATATATATGTGCACATATGGAAGGATATTAAAAACGATCACAACAATAAAATCAGAGAATTATAAATGAAACTATATATCGGTTGATATAAGGTATGCCAAAGAAGATTAATATCAGGTCTCTCGTAAAAAATGAATAAAACATGAATAAAAAAATGTAAAAAAATGTGTATATCACTAGTGTGTAAACGAATAAAAATCACAAGAGTGCCCGTGAGGTAACTAAGAAAATTACTGACCCATAATATAGTATATTCAGGCCATGCGGCTAACACCTCATAACAAAGTGCAATAGTGCAAATAAGCAATAGGGCCGGGAAGCACACTGTGCAAAACCGCAAGGAGTAAACAAAGAAGGTGAACAAAAAAAGTGATGAGAGCAATAAAGTACGAGAGTACCTGTACCTAAAATGGCAACGCAGGATCCAACCAAAGCGCACCCCGATGCGCGTTTCAGATCTACAATCCTTTTGTATGCACTCACACAGTGTATAAAGAACTACTAAAAAACCTAAACAATGCATGTAGGGAAAAATTAACTAATAACCACAAGACTATATTAAATTGTATTAATCAATATATTGGAGTCTTCTGCTTTCTAGTTTTTATTGAAGAGGTCTGTCGGCGCTTCCTGAGATCACAAAAGATGGAAGAGGGAGATAAAGAGACGGGTAAGATCTGTTAAATGGATAAAAGAGAAATATGAGTAACATATAAACATGAAACAACTGCTAAAACCACAAACACTAGACATTAAAAATATTTATAGAAACTATAAATATCTATAAAAATGGGACAAAACTAAGGACCTCGTTGAGGCCCTTAGGGCGAATGCAGTCAATTCGAACAATCCATTGTGCTTCCAATTGGGTAAGACGTTTTTTCATGTCTCCACATTGCCCATCCATCAAAACACGATCAATACCACGCACCCGCAGCAAATGACTATTGCAATCATGTTTCTCTCTGAAGTGCCTTGGAATTGGCTTCAAAAATTCATCAGCCGGTGAATTCTGTGCTGCTTTAATATCACAGACATGCTTCCTAATTCTGATACGTAATTGGCGTGACGTTAGGCCCACGTAAATAAGGCCGCAAGGACATGTGGCATAATATACCACATGATCGGTAGAACAGGTGATGTGTTGGGTGATCTGGAATTCTTTGGATCCGTCACTGGATAGGCAGGTAAAGCAACGTTCCAAGTTCTTACATGCCGTGCAATCTCGGCAGGGTAAGAAACCCCATCTGGGGCCTTTAGAGCCAAAGGTACTTCATAAGCTTCATCAAAGAAAAAATCTGGATAATACACAATGGACAATTGAGGAGCAGGAAACGATTGCAATTTGAAATGAACTCTGTGAGGAATCCTCTCCAGTTGTTCCTAAGGGTAAGTTTGTACTACCTAAGCCCAAACGTTTTCCTCCTTTGAACCTTTTTCCCGAAATCGAACTGTTTGTCAGAGTAGTCACTGAAGACTTTAGGAAAATTCCAGTAGGCTTACAACACGACAATTTGACTCGTGAACAGCGACGAGCCTTGACTGAATTACGCTCCTTGAACCAAGTACTAATAAAACCTTCCGATAAAGGTGGTAATATTGTGTTATGGCCCACCGAAATGTATGAAAAAGAGGCATATCGGCAACTGCGTGATGAAGACACATATAAGAGATTGAGCTTCAATCCCACTTCTATTTATCAGGCTGAGTTGTTTGATATACTTGAAGAAGCATTTATTGATGGATTAATAACTAAGGAATTGAAAGATGGCTTGGTTCCTGCTGCACCACGGACACCATGTTTGTACCTGTTACCCAAAGTTCATAAAAATTTGACGTGTCCAACTGGACGACCAATTGTTTCTGGGAATGGGGGACTCACGGAGAATATAGGTAAGATGTTGGACTTTTATCTTAAAAGGAATTGAAAGATGGCTTGGTTCCTGCTGCACCACGGACACCATGTTTGTACCTGTTACCCAAAGTTCATAAAAATTTGACGTGTCCAACTGGACGACCAATTGTTTCTGGGAATGGGGGACTCACGGAGAATATAGGTAAGATGTTGGACTTTTATCTTAAACCTCTTGTTGAAACCCTACCATCTTATCTCAGAGATACGGGGGACATCTTATCTAAAATTTTGAACATCAATTTGGAACCTGATATGTGGTTGGTGACATTAGACGTAGAGTCCCTCTACACGTCAGTCAGGCATATAGATGGCTTGGAAGCGGTTAGCTTCTTTTTGAGCAATACCGACATTGATGATCACTTCAGCAAATTTTTATTATCTCTGCTTGAGTTTGCTTTGACTCACAACTTCTTTATTTTTAAAGAGGCACTCTACCTGCAGCTCCAGGGTACAGCCATGGGGGCGGCCTTTGCTCCGTCCTATGCATGTCTGTTCCTGGGGCTGTGGGAGAGAAGAGTTTTTATCACAGATGCCACTCCACTATCATCAAACATACTTATGTGGACCAGGTATATTTATGCAATCTGGCAAGGCACTGAAAAGGACCTCTTGAAGTTTGTTGAAGAATTAAATGTAAATGACTCTAACATGAAACTCACCTGCTATTACAGCCGTGACAGTGTTGATTTCTTGGACGTACATATCCATAAGGGCAAAAACGGTCTTCTACAGAGTGACCTACATCGGAAAGAAACGTCAGTTAACAGTTTGTTACACTCTACATCAGCTCACCCAAGGCACCTTAAGAATAGTATCCCTTATGGACAATTTCTTAGGGCGAAACGGATTTTCTCTGAAGACGTGTCATACCAAAGACAAGCAGAAGATATCTCCAATCGCTTTATGGATCGTGGCTATTCATCTAGGATAGTCAAGAGGTGCAGGAGGAGGGCCTCACGTATTGGCAGAGCGAATCTCCTGAAGACCAAAAAGGAATCTCAAGCATCTAATCAGGTGAGATTTATAGCTACTTATTCCAGTAATTCCACGAAGGTAAAGGAAATCTTGGGCAAGTATTAGCCCATCATTAAATATGACACGATATTGACTAATTGCCTTACCAACACACCCTCCATTACATACTGGAGGAATAAAAATCTACGCGACCTACACACTCACAGCCATTACAAGGGTCAGGGACCCAAATGTGCCTTTGGCTCTAAAGGCCCCAGATGGGGTTTCTTTCATTGCCGAGATTGCACAGCATGTAAGAACTTGGAACGTTGCTTTACCTGCCTATCCAGTGACGGATCCAAAGAATTCCGGATCACCCAACACATCACCTGTTCTACCGATCATGTGGTATATTATGCCACATGTCCTTGCGGCCTTATTTACGTGGGCCTAACGTCACGCCAATTACGTATCAGAATTAGGGAGCATGTCCGTGATATTAAAGCAGCACAGAATTCACCAGCTGATGAATTTTTGAAGCCAATTCCAGGGCACTTCAGAGAGAAACATGACTGCAATAGTCATTTGCTGCGGGTGCGTGGTATGGATCGTGTTTTGATGGATGGGCGAGGTGGACACATGAAAGAACGTCTTGCCCAATTGGAAGCACAATGGATTGTTCGAATTGACTGCATTCGCCCTAAGGGCCTCAACGAGGTCCTTAGTTTTGTTCCATTTTTATAGATATTTATAGTTTCTATAAATATTTTTAATGTCTAGTGTTTGTGGTTTTAGCAGTTGTTTCGTGTTTATATGTTACTCATATGTCTCTTTTATCCATTTAACAGATCTTACCCGTCTCCTTATCTCCCTCTTCCATCTTTTGTGATCTCAGGAAGCGCCGACAGACGTCTTCAATAAAAACTAGAAAGCAGAAAACTCCAATATATTGATTAATATAATTTAATATAGTCTTGCAGTTATTAGTTAATTTTTCCCTACATGCATTGTTTAGGTTTTTTAGTAGTTCTCTATACACTGTGTGAGTGCATATAAAATTGATATTTTTCGTGCCTAGTATTTATATTGCCATACTGGTTCGATTTTTTCACATGCACGTATATATGTGTCCACTCTTGTGTGCATACCCATGTTTTTTATGTATAGTTTTTATATGTATAATTGTTATCATATTTAGTCATCTATAATCTCGGTTTCTTTATTTATTATTATTATTTCTCTCACTATTGAACTCATCTCTTTACATATCTTTTTTATGTATTTTTATGTATTTTTTTAATGTTTTTTATTTCACACTTTGCAATGCTGGTATTATATATATTTTACATATTTGTCTATTACATATTCAATGCAGCAGCCTTACTCATCTGCCATTCCCAATGTTTTGTAAATTGGTATCTCTTTCTCTTTTATTTTCACTTTAGTACCTTTGGTGTTAGATTATAATAATGTTGTTCACCTGTAGGGTCACTAATAACATTCTTCTGTCCTCTATTTGTTGGGCAGCACACAATTGTGTTTTTCCATTATATGTCATTTAATATATATTTTATATATCGCTTGCATGTATGCATACACGTGATCTGGGATGTATGCATGGTTTCACCACGATTACCAGTTCATATATTTCTTTTTCACCTCACCATCTTTCTCTTATTCGGCGTATTATTAAGCTGACTTTTCTGTGTACATGTCCAATTGGTAGTATACAGGCTTATATTTATATCTATATTTATTTGTATATATTCACTAATGTTTATTTCTTTTCTAGCCTGCTTCCGGTATCCTGTTGAGCACTTCACTCACCTTCACTTTACGTTTCTGTCACTGCACAATCACTTGTCAGGTATGTGCACTTTTTCACTTTTGGCTTTGGGTACGCATTCTTATTTTGGTCGCGTCGCTTCCTGCTTCCTACCTTCTTCTCAGCGGTGTGCTCTTCTCTTGGCAGGCGTGACTCGGTTGCTGTGGATACGCACCCTTGCCGCTTCGCACATCTGGCCCCTCCCACTGATGCATCAGTAAGGGGCGTGGCTGTGTGACGTTGGACGCGACTCCACCGCTTCCGGCTATCGCAGTGCCCAGGTAAGCGCTGCCACAGCCGCTGAGAGCTTAGATGTTTTATATAAAAGGAGACCCTCATTCCACTTTACACTAGCGCCCCCCGAGGAAGCAACGATTGCGAAACGCGCGTCGTGGCCCCTCCTTCCACGCACGGCAGCAGGTTGGTTCTTATCTCTCTTTCTTTGCATCATGTATGTGTAGCCTTGGTCTAATTTATGATGCATATGGGACTTCTTGGTATATTTTAGGCCAGGGGTCCCCAACTCCAGTCCCCAAGGTCCACCAACATGTCATGTTTTCAGGATTTCCTTAGTCTTGCCCAGGTAATAATTGCATCACCTGTGCAATGCAAAGGAAATCCTGAAAACATGACCTGTTGGTGGGCCTTGAGGACTGGAGTTGGGGACCTCTGTTTTAGGCTATGCATTATCTACATTGAGTTATATTGGGTATTTTTCCATATAATGATTGCACTAGGAATTTTTTCTATATAAATATATTTATTTACAAGAACTTTCCCTAATCCGGGTATAGCCCTGGAGCTCATCTATAGGTGTGGTTGCATTTTTCGCTTTTTGGCCAAATCTATGTACAGCTGGTATGGTTATATTTAATCTTTGTTTGACATTATATATTTATTGGTATATTAGATTTTCATTTGCTGTGTATATACATTGTAACCACTTTATTTTTATGGTCAACTTTGATGATTTGCTCCATTAGATAGTGTGGTATGATATTATTCATACATACATGTACCCCCTGACTATATCTAGTTACAGCATCCGTGCGTGGCACTAGTGTTGCCTCTCTTTTTTCATTGTGTCTTTTTACTCTTCGTTCTTATTGTTGTACTTATATATATCTTTTAAAGGTTTCTTCAATAAAATTTGGTTAATTTTGGCTCAAGTGTCCATCTTTTTTCGGTTTTCTATATATATATATATATACATATATATATATATATATATATATTATGGCGGAGCATTTACTCTGGTTGCCCTCCTAGTTGGTTTATTATTCTATGTCATCACAACTTCAGGACCAAAGGCTGGCTGCTGTGGTGAGAGATGGGGGAGTAAAGAGAACAGGACAAATTGCTGGACTGTGAGTGAGGTGCATTCATAGATGTTTTAGTGTATTGAGAGACATGTGTTGTACTAAGTGATATGAAAGCAGCAGTCATGTCCACTTCCATAGTAGCGGACGGGTTCTCACTCACCTCGACTGTAGGAGGTAAACAAGTAGAATTTCTGCAGCCGGAAATCTGTGTGAGAAGACTTAACATTGTGAGGGAGAAGGAATAAGCAGAAGATGGGGTTGATGCGATGGCTTGTGATTGGTGAGGCCCACTAGTCCGCATTTTAGCACAGTGAGATTCCCACACTATGGCATGTTGATTGCTCAGGTGCCGGTTCATGCATGTAGATAACATATTATTGCAATTTTTGCCTCTAGTGAGTTTTTTTTTGGAAATTTGACAGATTATGTGTGTTCGGTCATCCTTTGCGGTCTCAAAAAACCCTTGCCACCTTTGCAAACTGCCCAGCCAGAGTTGGGGCTGATGATGCAGTACTTGCATAGTTGCATCACTTTGTGTCTCTCTGGGAAGCCGCAACATAATCTTATCTTCCCGCTGCTCCAACTCCTCTGCCAAGCTACAGTAGTCAGCTGTGTACCTCTGAGTTCACACCAAGTGGGATCTAAAATCTCATCATCATCCTCTCTGTTCTAACACTTCTCACTCTGAGAGTCACCCTCCTCCTCTTCCTGCCCTTACACCACAGTACGGTCCATGTGCACCTCTGGTATCTAAGTCTCATCAGGATAACCTCCACGTTTGGTGGTTAATGTCTTGTGATGAGGATCTGGATTCTCTGAACCTACGTTGTCCAGCCCCAGATAAAACATGACAAAAGTTTGGACATTATTGCAGATAATTTCCTCCTTTTGTATTCTGTGATTCTTTGGAGCAGACCTCTGATGCCCATGGAATAGAATGTGTGAACAGCTATGCACAATGGCCCATCTGTGGTTCATCCAGTCAGTTGGGTGTTTGGAAATTTGTGATGTGGTAGGAAACAAGGGTGATTGGGGTGACACCTCTGAGGATTGTACTGTGTGTGATGTTAAGGTGGAGTAAGAAAAGGAGAGGCCGCTTGATGCAGCACTTACCATCCTCTGGAGCATATGCTCTTTCTGAGCCTCATCTACAAGTTGTACTGTTGTGCGACTGCCAAAGAAATGGATTCGAGTAGCACATCCAGCAACAAATGTTGTCAGTGGTCTTTTGATAGGACAAGACGGTGTTTGTTCAGTAGAGCTTTCATTAACTTCAACACCTAACTCACGTACACATCGAACACCAAGCCTATTTCACCTTCCATCACAACCTCGCTTTTTGCCACTAAGATTGTATGTCAGTCAGATGTCACTAATAGAATAATCACTATTTATTTTCTTAGATAGCGTGCCTGAGCAACACTGTTATGCCGAACAATTTTTAAGCAGAAATCTGGCCTTCTGATTTCTCACTGGGACCCAGTTTTATCAGAAACTGTTTGGATTAGCATATTGGTCTCCTGGCTGCACCCCCCAATATTAGGCCTAACACTTTTTAAGTAGAAATCTGGCCTTTTGGCAGTGGTGCAAGAGTGAACTTTCTGCACTGTGAGACTAAGACAATGGCGCCAGAAAAACAAGATGTCCACTTATGGCCAGGGGCATGTGACCTTAGCAGCCAATCACAGAAGACCTTGTGTCATGATGTTGTAGATGGTTTCTGCATCCTGATTGGATGCTAGAATCAACACACATTAAGATAAGGGAAAAACAAAGAGCATGCAGCTCCTCTAGCCACTTCACATGCTCCTTTAGCCTCTCCACACCCTCTGCCCTAATTAAACACGATCCTCTGTCAACCCCGCTCATCATACAGCACCACTATCCTAGCCAAAGAAATAGCAAAATAATTAGTGTAAATGATTTACCGAACTGTGACCAAATTTTGCCGACTTTGAGTAGAAATGCTCATGAAAGTGAACACGAATCAAAATGTGCTAAGTTTGTGACAAATTTGAGATTGAAGAACGTTTTCTCAACAAGTTCACACATCTCTAGTCACAACTTCCTATATTGGTTAAAGAAAATGAAGAACATAATTGCCTCCATTATGTTGTGGCTTAATTCTTATAGTAAATTACCAAAGGAGGTACATGAAGGAGGGACAAAGGGAGATTATCATGTAACCGATCATAATACAGTACAAACAATTAACAACCAATCAGAAGATGACATGATGTTAAATCGAAATGATTATATATGTTTATGTTAATAAAAAGATGCAATGCAAGTGGTTGTTGTTCAAGGTTCTTACCCTAGACAGCACTAACCCTAAAATAGTAGCACGACCGAAATAAGTGGCTTCTGCAAATACTGCAGTATCTACTGAAAATGTTAAATCTTTACTTAGTACTTACATATTAATCTGAAAATGATCAAGTTGCTGACAAATTTGGTTTCGTATTTTGTTTCTATACTTCTATGAGGAGTGTTAAGAGTGGTGGTGGTGGGAGACTCACTACTGAGAGGCACAGAAGCAGCCATCTGCAGACCGGACATAACTGCAAGAGAAGTATGCTGCCTTCCAGGTGCGATGATCAAGGATGTGACCGATAGGATACCAAAGCTCTTCAACTCCAAGGACGTCCACCCATTTCTTCTGATACATGTTGGCACCAATGACACGGCAAGGAAGGACCTACCGACAATCTGCAAAGACTTTGAAGAGTTGGGGAAGAAAGTAAAGGAACTGGATGCACAGGTAGTTTTTTCTTCTATCCTTCCAGTAGACGGGCATGGCACCAGGAGATAGAACAGGATCCTTGATGCAAACAACTGGATAAGACGATGGTGCAGACAACAAGGATTCGGATTCCTGGACCACGGTGTGAATTACTTGTACGATGGACTCCTCGCCAGAGACGGACTACACCTCAACAAACCTGGGAAACACACATTCGCCAGAAGACTCGCTACACTCATCAGGAGAGCGTTAAACTAGAAGAAGAGGGGACGGGAAGAAAAACATTAGACTTGAACAAAGAAGATCCAGGAAAACATACTCAGAAGGGACGTAAGAACATTTCTAAAACAATCCACAGCGAGGAGATTGGAACAAAACAAAATCCTCTAAACTGCATGCTCGCAAACGCCAGAAGCCTGACAAACAAGATGGAAGAACTAGAAGCAGAAATATCTACAGGTAACTTTGACATAGTGGGAATAACCGAGACATGGTTAGATGAAAGCTATGACTGGGCAGTTAACTTACAGGGTTACAGTCTGTTTAGAAAGGATCGTAAAAATCGGAGAGGAGGAGGGGTTTGTCTCTATGTAAAGTCTTGTCTAAAGTCCACTTTAAGGGAGGATATTAGCGAAGGAAATGAGGATGTCGAGTCCATATGGGTCGAAATTCATGGAGGGAAAAATGGTAACAAAATTCTCATTGGGGTCTGTTACAAACCCCCAAATATAACAGAAACCATGGAAAGTCTACTTCTAAAGCAGATAGATGAAGCTGCAACCCATAATGAGGTCCTGGTTATGGGGGACTTTAACTACCCGGATATTAACTGGGAAACAGAAACCTGTGAAACCCATAAAGGCAACAGGTTTCTGCTAATAACCAAGAAAAATTATCTTTCACAATTGGTGCAGAATCCAACCAGAGGAGCAGCACTTTTAGACCTAATACTATCTAATAGACCTGACAGAATAACAAATCTGCAGGTGGTCGGGCATCTAGGAAATAGTGTCCACAATATTGTACAGTTTCACCTGTCTTTCACTAGGGGGACTTGTCAGGGAGTCACAAAAACACTGAACTTTAGGAAGGCAAAGTTTGACCAGCTTAGAGATGCCCTTAATCTGGTAGACTGGGACAATATCCTCAGAAATAAGAATACAGATAATAAATGGGAAATGTTTAAGAACATCCTAAATAGGCAGTGTAAGCGGTTTATACCTTGTGGGAATAAAAGGACTAGAAATAGGAAAGACCCAATGTGGCTAAACAAAGAAGTAAGACAGGCAATTAACAGTAAAAAGAAAGCATTTGCACTACTAAAGCAGGATGGCACCATTGAAGCTCTAAAAAACTATAGGGAGAAAAATACTTTATCTAAAAAACTAATTAAAGCTGCCAAAAAGGAAACAGAGAAGCACATTGCTAAGGAGAGTAAAACTAATCCCAAACTGTTCTTCAACTATATCAATAGTAAAAGAATAAAAACTGAAAATGTAGGCCCCTTAAAAAATAGTGAGGAAAGAATGGTTGTAGATGACGAGGAAAAAGCTAACATATTAAACACCTTCTTCTCCATGGTATTAACGGTGGAAAATGAAATGCTAGGTGAAATCCCAAGAAACAATGAAAACCCTATATTAAGAGTCACCAATCTAACCCAAGAAGAGGTGCGAAACCGGCTAAATAAGATTAAAATAGATAAATCTCCGGGTCCGGATGGCATACACCCACGAGTACTAAGAGAACTAAGTAATGTAATAGATAAACCATTATTTCTTATTTTTAGGGACTCTATAGCGACAGGGTCTGTTCCGCAGGATTGGCGCATAGCAAATGTGGTGCCAATATTCAAAAAGGGCTCTAAAAGTGAACCTGGAAATTATAGGCCAGTAAGTCTAACCTCTATTGTTGGTAAAATATTTGAAGGGTTTCTGAGGGATGTTATTCTGGATTATCTCAATGAGAATAACTGTTTAACTCCATATCAGCATGGGTTTATGAGAAATCGCACCTGTCAAACCAATCTAATCAGTTTTTATGAAGAGGTAAGCTATAGGCTGGACCACGGTGAGTCATTGGACGTGGTATATCTCGATTTTTCCAAAGCGTTTGATACCGTGCCCCACAAGAGGTTGGTACACAAAATGAGAATGCTTGGTCTGGGGGAAATTGTGTGTAAATGGGTTAGTAACTGGCTTAGTGATAGAAAGCAGAGGGTGGTTATAAATGGTATAGTCTCTAACTGGGTCGCTGTGACCAGTGGGGTACCGCAGGGGTCAGTATTGGGACCTGTTCTCTTCAACATATTCATTAATGATCTGGTAGAAGGTTTACACAGTAAAATATCGATATTTGCAGATGATACAAAACTATGTAAAGCAGTTAATACAAGATAAGATAGTATTCTGCTACAGATGGATCTGGATAAGTTGGAAACTTGGGCTGAAAGGTGGCAGATGAGGTTTAACAATGATAAATATAAGGTTATACACATGGGAAGAAGGAATCAATGTCACCATTACACACTGAATGGGAAACCACTGGGTAAATCTGACAGGGAGAAGGACTTGGGGATCCTAGTTAATGATAAACTTACCTGGAGCAGCCAGTGCCAGGCAGCAGCTGCCAAGGCAAACAGGATCATGGGGTGCATTAAAAGAGGTCTGGATACACATGATGAGAGCATTATACTGCCTCTGTACAAATCCCTAGTTAGACCGCACATGGAGTACTGTGTCCAGTTTTGGGCACCGGTGCTCAGGAAGGATATAATGGAACTAGAGAGAGTACAAAGGAGGGCAACAAAATTAATAAAGGGGATGGGAGAACTACAATACCCAGATAGATTAGCGAAATTAGGATTATTTAGTCTAGAAAAAAGATGACTGAGGGGCGATCTAATAACCATGTATAAGTATATAAGGGGACAATACAAATATCTCGCTGAGGATCTGTTTATACCAAGGAAGGTGACGGGCACAAGGGGGCATTCTTTGCGTCTGGAGGAGAGAAGGTTTTTCCACCAACATAGAAGAGAATTCTTTACTGTTAGGGCAGTGAGAATCTGGAATTGCTTGCCTGAGGAGGTGGTGATGGCGAACTCAGTCGAGGGGTTCAAGAGAGGCCTGGATGTCTTCCTGGAGCAGAACAATATTGTATCATACAATTAGGTTCTGTAGAAGGACGTAGATCTGGGGATTTATTATGATGGAATATAGGCTGAACTGGATGGACAAATGTCTTTTTTCGGCCTTACTAACTATGTTACTATGTTACTATGTTAAAGGAATATGGGATAATTTGATTAAGAGGATGTAATTGTTTTTAGTTAGTTTCCTATAATCTACCAACCAGCAAGAATTCTGCCTCTCACAGACCTGTTAGTTTTTCTCTAAGAATCCCTCCTTACTCTGCACTCATTATCTGTTTTAATTGCAGCTGTATAAAATACACCTGTCGACACACCCAATAAAGGACACTCTAACCTCACCACCATGGTTAAGATAAAAGAGCTGTCTACAGACACCAGGGACAAAATGATAGACCTGCTCAAGGCTGTGATTAGCTACAGGACAATAGGCAATAACCTCAGAATTATGTCATGCCTAGGTTTTAGGCAGCTCATGAAAAGTATACACATCCAAAAAAGCGAAAAAAGCTATAGCCTTAAAATACAAAACGTTTTATTTCAATCAATAGTTAAAATCAACATTTTAAATAAGACAAAAGGATAAGAAGTTGCGAAGACACTGTGTAAACCATATACGGACCAGCCTACGGATAAATGGCACTATTGGGCTTATGTGAAAAAAGGAACATATAGGTATTCAGAAAAAAGGTAAATCTACGGTGGGAAAAAAGCCCCTCCTACAGTTAATGTATCTGTACCTATATGGCTTTGGTAAGGGTGGTAAAAAGGCCTGAATAAAGCTATGGCCGAGTGTGGTAACAATACTCACAGGAGTGAGATTAATAGTTTGTAAGGTGCAAGTGCAAGTGCAGCTTAATAAGGAATCAAGGGGTTAAATTGCCCAATCAAATAAAGCCCCAAGAGTTAAATCGCACAGTGGCGTAGGCACATTACCTCCGTTGGCGTGGACCGGTTCCCCAACGCGCGTTTCACGTGCAGCTTTATCAAGGGGATACCCCTTGATAAAGCTGCACGCGAAACGCGCGTTGGGGAACCCCTTGATAAAGCTGCACGCGAAACGCGCGTTGGGGAACCGGTCCACGCCAACGGAGGTAATGTGCCTACGCCACTGTGCGATTTAACTCTTGGGTCTGTATTTTCACTTGAGCAGCATGTGTAAGGCTTATAGGATAAAAAAGATTCCATCTCCACTATCTATGTCTGTTTAAATATGCTTTTAATACTTGATGAACCATTATCTCTCTTAAATGAACAATTTTTTTCCTATTGGTACTTTTATGCTAGCATCACTACTATCATTTTTTTCTATTATTTAGAACAAAATAGAGAACTAAGAACTTAACTTCTGTTTGTAGTAGAATGCTTGTACATATCACATTTTTTCCTGTGCTGCACAGATTTAATTCACTTTTGCTATAGTAATGCTGAAATGAGTCAGTTCCCCTGCTGCTTCAAAATAGTACAAATATTCATTGAATCAGCAGACTTTTTTAAAAGAATATAGTATTTTTGCAGACCTGAAATGATTGCTATTAGACACGCTGCTCAATACTTTTGTCACGGCACATTAAGCAACTAAAAGAAACATACCAATCAAATGAAAATGTGCTTCATGGTTTCGAAAATCATTGAGTTTCCACAGTAATAGGAAATTGCATATTCAAAATGGTCCCTAATATTAAGTGTTTGTATTGAAATTGATTAGAATTTACGGTCACAATGAAACAATATACTTGTAAAATATTAATGTTACACACTGTAATAATAGTAGTTGGAAAGGATGTAAGCTTTTATCCAAAAGGAATAGTTGAACGTAATGATAGAACACCACTGGCACTTCCGATCTACTACATATTCATCAGTTTAGCTTACTAAGGTTCTAAAATGTGTTTCCTTCTGAATCGTAATAAAGTCCTTCCTACTTTTCGTACTTTCTACTTATCTAATCCAATAAACATGATTAATGAGGAGTAGATCTAAACCAGAGGTGTTGTTTCATCATGATTAACTCAAGAGAGATTAGCAAAATTAGGATTATTTTGTCTAGAAAAAAGACGACTGAGGGGCGATCTAATAACCATGTATAAGCATATAAGGGGACAATACAAATATCTCTCCGAGGATCTGTTTATACCAAGGAATTTGACTGCTACAAGGGGGCATTCTCTGCGTCTGGATGAGAGAAGGTTTTTTCCACCAACATAGAACTGTTAGGGCAGTGATAATCTGGAATTCCTTGCCTGAGGAGATGGTAATGGTGAACTCAGTCGAGGGGTTCAAGAGAGGCCTAAATGTCTTCCTGGAGCAGAACAATATTGCATTTTACAGTTATTAGGTTCTTTAGAAAGATGTAGATCTGGGGATTTATTCTGACGGAATATAGGCTGAACTGGATGGATAATTTTCGGCCTTGCTAACTATGTTACTATGTAATTTTATGAAATTTACATATCAAAATGAATTCATTTTGTGAAATAATTGATTTGTGAGAATCAGCAAAAGGTAGCTGCTGCAGTTTTGTACATTGTAGAAAAGTTCACCTTTCCACAGAAAGTTCAAATTACTTGACTGTGCAAGCCTTCTCATATTGCCTTGCAGATTTTACATCACATGTTATATTGCAGTCAATCATGTGGACTATAAGAACCACTATGAAGGCTCAGGCAGGGAATGCAGAGGCCATTTTATGGTGTGGCTAGCGATGGAAAGGATCTCAGAACACACAGCTGAGCAATAGTGGTAAGGAGAGAAAGGTCTAAAATATTGGACAACTATAACAACTCTAGACAGAATCTGGTGTACAACTGCAGTGTCAAAGATAAAGCATGGGAGTACAATCTGTGAATTATATTAGATTCCATTACTAGAGGGAGAGAAAAAATGAAGAGAGAGTAGCCAACAATGGCAGACTGCTCCTTTGTTTATGTTTTTTTGACAAGGAGTATAAAGAATCTGTACCACCACAGATTTACAGTGGGGAAAAAAGTATTTAGTCAGCCACCAATTGTGCAAGTTCTCCCACTTAAAAAGATGACAGAGACCTGTAATTGACATCATAGGCAGACCACAACAATGAGAGTCAAAATGAGAAAACAAATCCAGAAAATCACATTGTCTGATTTGGCAAAATTTATTTTGCAGCCTCGGAAGGCAATGTTCATATACAATTGATACAGAATTGGCAATGTACCTTGTAGTGTCAGTCCTGATCTTGAAACAATGGCATTCATGTGTTTAGAAAGAAAGGTTGTTTCAGTTGTACACTCATGTTGTCAGTCCAGATTCTCAGATTAGCCTGCATTCTAAAAATGAGGTTAATGAGTGTTGCCCCTGCTGGGGAGTCTTCCCCTGGGAGCAGCTGATAGATGCTGAAGGCAGTTTAGAGTATTCATGACATTACGCTGTCAGTGCCGGTATGAATCACGTAACAGACCAAGCTTCAACTTGCAAGTATTGGAAAATGACATTTTTTTTCCTCATGGATGCCAGAATGGAAGACCAAAGAATGGCTCTGTCTTTGCCACCAAGAAAAATCAAGGTTCAGTAACATCATATTGCTTGTAGGTAAAATTATATTCAAATTGACATAAAACAAATAAAAGGTCTATGGAGAAAATTAATTTGACCATTCTTTTATAGCCCTTTCACAGTGTGTGAGAGAGGAAGGGAATACAAAAGAGGAAGAGGAGCAATTAATTCTAGATTTTATATATAAAAACACGGAAAACATAAAAAATGCTGAATATAGAAAATAGCAAACCTATTTGTAAATTCCCATTGGAAAGCTAAAATGTATCATAAAAACGCACTTCTGTTTTATTTAAAAGATAAGTAAATGAATAAAATATAGATTTTTTTACATTAACCCTTTTCCGACATCGGGAGTAATAGTACACTGATGTCTGACTCCCCCTGTTTGGTGTGGGCTCTGGCTCTGAGCCCACATCTTTCAGGGCACATGACAGCTGATATAAACAGCTGACATGTGCCTGCAACATTCAAGGGTGGAATCATGATCCATCCTTGGCTGGTAAATAGTTAAATGCCGCTGTCAATCTCTGACAGCTGCATTTAACTCATGCTTTCCACAAGTGAACCGGAAATCTAGTCCATCGGTGACCTGTCACATGATCGCGGGTCACCAGTTGGTGTCGGCATGACAACCAGAGGTCTCCAGCAGACCATTATGGTTGTCATAGCAGAATTGCCATGAGCACCACCCAGTGGCCAGCGCTCATAGCAAGTGAGTATTTCTGCTACATACAGGTGATCTGATCGTCGCCTGTATGTAGCAGAGCCGACCAGACAACTGCAGCTTCTAGTTTAATGAAGAGTTTTGAAGCATGCAAAAAGTGAAAAAAAACAGTTTTTAAAACTATAAAAAAATTAAAAAAGATATAAAAGTTCAAATCTCCCCCTTTTTGCCCCATTCAAAATAAAACAATAGAAAAATCAAATATACACATATTTGGTATCGCCGCGTTCAGAATTGCCCAATCTATCAACATATAAAAGACTTACAATGAATACCTAAATAAAGCAGGAATAATCCACACCACTAAAACACCTGTAGCAACACACCTTAAGCTGTGAAATGCTGTGACAACTTGCCCCAGGGAATCTCGGGTGCCAACCCAATGAAGTAATCCACAAGAACAAAGTCTATATCCAATAGACGTAAGGGTGGCTCTCACCGTTCCAGTAACACATGTCCTTTTATTCAGGTTGCATAAAATTACAGAGCTAGGAGAGTCCTGTGCAGAGAGTAACGTCCGACAGCCGTTTCGCGCTATATACACTTCTACATGTTTGGTGTCTATGAAGTCAAAATGACTTGTAGAATCATAATGGCAGTCAGATTTGACATTTAGTAAACATGGTAAAAAAAAGACAAAAAAACTGTGTGGGATGGCAGGTTTTTTTTGCAATTTCCTCGCACTTGGAATTTTTTTCCTGTTTTCCAATACACGATATTTTAAAACTAATGGTGTCGTTCAAAGGTACATTTCTTCCCACAAAAAAAGCCCTCACATAGCCATTTTGACAAAAATTATATAAGTTATGGCTCTTGGATGATGGTGAGCAAAAAACAAAAAAGCAAAAACAAAAACACCTCTGGTCATTAATAGGTTAATTACTGTTAAAATTGTGAAAAAATATATATATATGTTATATACACTATATATATGTGTATTGTTCCTTTATATTGTTTCTTTGCTAGTTAGATGATTTTTCTTTTAATGTTATTATTTACCTACTTTTTTCCTATTTATTATTTTTGTTTTTACCTAAACAGTGAAGTGTATACAAGTAGCACTCTGCATGACAAGCACTTAATTATCTGTATATATTGTTAGGGTTGGTGGAGCGCACCAAATAAAGTATGAAAATCAGGTGCATTCACAACCTGTGGTCCACCGTGCAGAGATGGAACCTGCTGCTAAGCAATGGTGGAACAGATGGCGGGTGAGCACTGAAAACACGCGGGTTAAATGTCACCCATTGTGAACAGCGGCGAACTCTGTTGAACCACAGAGCCGCTGCAACAGCGTAACCTACGCTGCTTCTTGTTAACTGTCACAGGGTACAGCAAATTTAGCGCAAGTGAGGTCACTAGGCTTAGCCCCTAGAAAGCAGGGTAAGAGCCGGACCGGACCCACCTTGCGCACGGTGTCGCACTAGAGATGCCAATACTAGGCGATGACTCTAACTACAATCTCCCTAGTACTTATACACAACCAGAGGGTAAGGGATCATTAGGAGCTTTCACCAGTCAATCACACATGCACACACATCACATGTCATGGTCTATACTAGAGCACGGCTGTGCCGTGCCATGAGATCCTTTTATAGATCCCAGTCTGCCAGGACCTTGCTAGTGGACCAATCCAGACTTGCTTGAGGACCTGAGCACCTGACTGTCGACCACCAATGAGTGGCTGTCTCACGGGCATTCTCAGAAGGGCAAATCCTGGACTTAGTCCCAGGAACATCTGCTAGCCGCTGTCTAATGCTGGTTGCTATAGCTTAACCTGGAGAGGCAGCAACAACCAAATGCACAGCTCGAGTCTGAGCAAGACACTGAGACCGACGTCTCTGCTGAGCATTATCCACTGCGGCTGAGACTAAATGGGAGACCACCGGAAAAGACATGGCTTAGGATTCCTCCTATGCAGAGGGAGAATCCCTACTCTTAACATATGTATTTATCGAAAATACAGAGACCCATAATGAAACTTATTTATAAAATTGAAGATCAAACTTGTTCTAGTTTTTCGTTCAAACCATCCAGAAATAAACGTTGCAATTTAAATATCCAAAATTATTTTTCAGCATTCAAGGACTTTTTTCTATTTAGTGATTCTACAGTATATTGATTTCCTTCAGCTGTTTTACTTTGACCAAACCAAAGTTTTCATTGTGCTTCATCACTATATGTCTAGATAGGCTTTGTTTAAAAAAAAAAAACATTTTTTACATTATGTCTTTGGCCATTCATGTGTGCTTGAAGGGTCTGGGTTGTACCACTCAGATATTGTAGACCACAGACACAGGTTACTACATAAATAATGTGATCGGAATTGCATGTAAAATTTTGTGAGATCTTATTTTTTCTCTCAAACTATTAGAATTAATTTCTTTAGTTCCATGATTTATAATTCGGCAGCATTCAGCATTTAAAAAAAAAAAAAGAAGCATTTATCTATATAAAGATATGTATCAACATTGATTTTTTGGGGGGCTCATTTTCTTCATTTTACTTAGAGTTATCATGTTTTTACCTTTGTACCTATTTGTGGTTCTTTTGGTAACATTATTTTAACATAGGGTCCTTTTTCAGTAACTACCAATATTTCTTTAAAGTGTCATAGATATTCTGATAACCTCGATTGTATGCTGTAGTAAAATTGTGTCTCCAAAAGTTTTTATCCTTCTTACTTTCTTCTACTTTTTTATTTTGTTTAATGAAACAATCCAATTGCGTAAAAAATTTTTTAAAGACTGTTTTCACAATTACCATGAGAACATTTTTCTTTAAACTTTTTTTCAAGAATATTTAATTGATTAATGTAATCAGACATTAAGGTGCAATTTCTCCAAATTGAGTGAAATTGACTTGATACAATATTTTTTTCCTTTTTGGGAAATTAGCCCTATTGAAGTATGTATACCCATTTCGATCAACTGTTTAAAGTGTGTTTTGCTCATGATAGTCTTAGCTGTATGAAATAAATCAAAATCTAGATATATAATTTTATCATTCGCAATATGAGCCTTGAATGTAAGGCCCCATTGAATGTCAATGAGTATCCTCACAAATTTTATAACCACCTGTTCCATACCACTCCATATAATAATTAGATCATCAATATATCTGCAATAGTATTTAATATATTTTTTATACACACCTGACATAATTGACGATTGGAGCTCGATTCGCCCCATAGAAAAATTTGCAAAACTTTAAGCAACTTGAGTCCCTATTGTGATCTCAGGCTGCTGCAGGTATAGTTTATCTTCAAACATTAAAAGTTTATGCTCAAATATAGTGATGAGCGGAAACATTTGGCACTATTGGTGAATGAATAGTACAGTATTCAGGCTATTCGTTACTCAGCGATAAATTATGAATTCGCCTCGGTTTTGGCGAGTGACCCGTCCAGCAGGTTTTGCACTTTATTAGCAGCAAATGAACATACTGGGCTGGCTTGCCAATCACAGTAATGCTGGCGCCATCCTTGGTGTGGCATTACTGAGAATGGCTCGCCTTGCAGCGATATAGGGACTATTTAAAGGCTGCCGCTGCCAACTTGCGCACATTGCAACTGGAAGCGTAATTTCAGTGTAGGAGGGTGAAAGGAGGTTATAGTGAGCACTGTTCATTCCAAAAAGCTCTTTTAAGAGCTGAAGATTGTAAAAAGATTGTGTTAGGTGGGGACATAAGTAGGGAGATATTTAATAGGAGGGAGGGTGACAGACAGGCGCCTGGGTATTCTCATCATTGCAAGTACATGCTGCAGATCTCTGCTATTTTCCACTGTGCTGTATAGTAGTTAGTATTAGGAACAGACTGTGGAATTAGGGTGAAATAGGGAGGGTTTCATCCACTTCCAAAACATAAAAATCATCTATTTGTAGAGGGAAATAATATTAAGTAGTACAGGCATATACAAAATATTTTTGGGGGAGCTACATAATATTCCTGTGCAGCAGCCTATATATATATATTTGTTAGCGCAAAATAATATTCCTCAGTGGTAGTATATAGTAACATTCATTTTAAATTCTATTTGCTAAATAATATTCCTTGTCTATTGCTTAAAATACCTAATATTTGTCTGGAAAAATATTTAAAATTGAGAGTCCTCAGTGTTTGATACCTTTTAATGGCTAACTGAAAAGATGGTAACAAATTGCAAGCTTTCGAGACTACATACGTCTCTTCATCAGGCAAAGACTAAAACAAATTCTGAAGAATCACATATTTATGCACAACATCGTATAGAAAAAAAAAACCCACCATGGATAAGCCAGGTGACATGAAGCAGAATTACCATGGGTGATAAATAGGGTTGAGCGAAAGGGGTCGGCCACTTTCAGAAGTCGCCGACTTTTGGCAAAGTCGGGTTTCATGAAACCCGACCCGACCCCTGTGTGGGGTCGGCCATGAAGTCGGCGATCTTCTGAATCTGGTATCGGAATTCCGATCCCGAGTTCCAATATGTTTGCAATATCAGAAATCGGTATCGGAATCTATATTTAAGTGTAAAATAAAGAATTAAAATAAAAAATATCGCTATACTCACCCTCTGACGCGCCCTGGTACTAACCGGGAACCTTCCTTCCTTCGAATCAGCGCTTGCAGGACCTTGCGGTGACATTGCGGTGATGTCGCAGCTTGTGATTGGTCGCGCGGCCGCCCATGTGACCGCTCGCGCGACCAATCACAAGCCGCGACGTCACGCAAGGTCTGATTCTTAGGAAGGAAGGCTGCCGGAAAGAAGCAGGGCACGTCCGAGGGTGAGTATATACCTAATAAGAATATACTCACCCTCGGACGCGCCCTGCTTCTTTCCGGCAGCCTTCCTTCCTAAGAATCAGCGCTTGCAGGACCTTGCGTGACGTCGCGGTGACGTCGCGGCTTGTGATTGGTCACGCGAGCGGTCACATGGGCGGCCGCGCAACCAATCACAAGCCGCGACGTCACCGCGACGTCACCGCAAGGTCCTGCAAGCGCTGATTCGAAGGAAGGATGGTTCTTGGTTAGTACCAGGGCGCATCAGAGGGTGAGTATAGCGATATTTTTTTATTTTAATTCTTTATTTTACACTTAAATATGGATCGCAGGGCCTGAAGGAGAGTTTCCTCTCCTTCAGACCCTGGGAACCATTGGAATCCCAATGCACTGCATTGGGTTTCGAGTTTCGGCCGACCCCGACCCCGACTTTTTTATAGGATCACCCGATTTCACTCGACCTGACTTTTGAAAAAGTCGGGTTTCATGAAACCCGACCCGATCCTATAAAAGTAAAAGTCGCTCAACCCTAGTGATAAACAGTTACGTCCATAAACATAATATTTGTCTAGCAGTTGTGCGACTGGTGCAATCCGGTTAGAGATAATTTTATGTGACAGTTTAGCAGGGGCAATAATCTTCATAACTCTGCATTTGGAGTGTGTCAGCAAGATGATTGAAAAAATCATAATTTTCTATTGGTATAGAAATAGTGAATCTTTATCTAGCAGTTGTGGGACTTAGGGTTGAGCGACTTTTCTTTTTATAGAATCGGGTCGGGTTTCACGAAACCCGACTTTTTCAAAAGTCAGGTCGCCTGAAATCGGCCGATCCTATTGAAAAGTCGGGGTCGGGGTCGGCCGAAACACGAAACCCAATGCAGTGCATTGGGTTTCTAATGGTTCCCAGGGTCGGAAGGAGAGGAATCTCTCCTTCAGGCCCTGGGATCCATATTTAAGTGTAAAATAAAGAATCAAAATAAAAAATATTGATATACTTACCCTCGGACGCGCCCTGGTTCTCACCGGCAGCCTTCCTTCCTAAGAATGAGCGCCTGAAGGACCTTCGATGACGTCGCGGCTTGTGATTGGTCACGTGAGCGGTCACATGGGCATCACACGACCAATCACAAGCCACGACGTCATCTAAGGTTCTTCAGGCGCTGATTCTTAGGAAGGAAGGCTGCGGGTTAGAACCAGGGCGCGTCCGAGGGTGAGTATATACCTATTAGGAATATACTCACCCTCGGATGCGCCTCGGACGCTTCCTTCCTAAGATTTAGCGCCTGAAGGACCTTAGATGATGTCGCGGCTTGTGATTGGTTGCGTGACCGCCCATGTGACCGATCACACGGCCAATCACAAGCCGCGACGTCATCGAAGGCCCTTCAGGCGCTCATTCTTAGGAAGGAAGGCTGCCGGTGAGAACCAGGGAGCGTCCGAGGGTGAGTATATCAATATTTTTATTTTTATTCTTTATTTTACACTTAAATATGAATTCCGATACCGATTCCCGATATCTTAAACATATCGGAACTTGGTATCGGAATTCCGATTCCAGATCAGAAGATCGCCGACCTCATGGCCGACCCCACACAGGGGTCGGGTTTCATGAAACCCGACTTTGCCAAAAGTCGGCAACTTCTGAATCTGGCCGACCCGTTTCGCTCAACCCTTGTGGGACTGGCACAATCCGGGTACAGATTATCTTATGTGACAATTCAGCAGGGACAATAATCTTGATTACTCCACATTTGGAGTGTGTCAGCAAGACAATTGAAAAAAAGTCATAATTTTTTATTGTTTTAAAAATTGCGTTTTTTTATCTAGCAGTTGTGTAACTGGCGCAAAGGCTGCAGAGATAAGCAAACTTGATTATTTACCTGTAATTTACATCAGTGTTCTGTTGGCATTTATAGTCAAGCTGCAAGCTCCAAAAAAACAGGCTCACATTGCTCCAGTGAATTTGCACATAAGACCTTTATAATGGTACTTGTTTAAAATGGAGTCAGTATTTTTTGTTTCATAAGCATAACACATTCAAGAAGAGAAAGTGTGACGTTAGGGGACATGGATGTGGTGGTGCCCGCCAAGGCCATGTGACAGATACGAAGGTGACTGTATCTTGTTCTAAGCTCCTGTCAAAATTTGGTCAGCATGCTAAGACACTAACAAACCCAGACAAGTGCAAGGATGTTGTGGGTTAGATGGCAGACAAAGGCTCCAGTGTGTTGACAAGCTGCACCACAAAGTCTTTCACACAGTCCAGTCTCAATAGCCAAGAGGCTGGGCCTCTGAATCCTCAACCTGGTCCTTTTTCCTCCCACTATCAAGAGTCCAGGAGGCATGTGACTCCAAATCTGGCCACTCTAAAGAATTGTTTACTTTCCCTAGTAATTTGTCAGGCCTCTCAACAAGCACAATTATAGAGGGGCATGAGGAGGTGGAGTGCAGTAATGCCCAAACATTTGAGCACTCACAGACAGAATAAAACCACATTGGGGAAGGTCAATTCATGTCTGATGATGTGGAGGATAATCATGAGGCACAGTTGCCATCTGGTCAGCCTCAAATTGCAACTCAGAAGGAGGATCAGATTGAAGAATTAGAAGACAAAATGGTCGATGATGGGGCCACTAATCCAACCTGGCATGGTGGCACGCCTAGTGAGCACAGTAGTGCAGAGAGTGATGGATCCATAGCAAGAAAACAGGCAAGAAGAAGTATTGGTTTTCCCAGAGGTAGAACTCAGTCAACTGTTCCACAGAGCCCCCTATTTGGCTAGTTATCAGGCCAAGGGTACATTGTTCCCCTGTATGGCAGTTTTTTCTGAAAATATGGAAATAGGACCCATTGAAGCATGGTCAATGCGAAACGACCGTCGTCCACAGAAGGCATCCACTTCTCCCCCGCTGTACCCGTTTTAATGGACTGAATAAAAGACTGTTTTAATTTGGATGGTGAGTGCCACCTTTTTTCTTCTTTCTTTGGACATTACAAGAAGAGGTAATGGTTTGCCTAGAGGTAGAACTCGGTCAACTGTTCCACATAGCCCCCCAGTTGGCTAGATAATAATCCAATGGTGTGTTGTTCCCCTGTATTGCAGATTTTTCCTGAAAGTGTTTCAGATAAAACACCTGTAATGTTTTAGCATCTGCCTAATCCAAGCTAAGAAGAGGCCAGAACACTGCCAAACTGAGCACCACCAGCATGCAAAGCACATACTAACCAAGCACCCCAGTAGGTGGGTGGAACGCTTGAGTATCTGTGTCTGAGGGTGAAACCACTGTGCCTTCTCCTGGGTTACGGCCTTTCTAATCTGCTGACCGTGAAGCAGACACTGATGCCTCCTGTCCACAACCAGTGGTTGCACACACACAACAGTCAGCAATCACTTCCAATTTGTTGTCCCAGCGCAGCATTCAGTTGTTCCTGCCCAAAACGTTCAACAGAAAGCAGAAATATCCACCCACCCACAGGCAAAAACCATAAACACCCACATTGGCAGATTGGTAGCTTTGGAAATGTCCTGTTTCGACTTGTGGAAACTCAGTCTTCGTGACCTCTTGGCTGTGGTAGCAACATGGTACTCAATTTTCATCTGACACTATTTTTCACAGCGTGCTGATAACACGTTATATAAGCAATCAAGTGTTACACAATATCAGCCATGCTGTAGACAACACAGTCACAGCAAAGGTCTACTTTAACCATAGACATGTGGACAAGTTCTTGTGGACAGGGATGCTACATTTCCTTTATGGCACACTGGCTGAACCTGGTGAAGTTTGGGACAGAGTCAGTGGCTGGGAAATATCACATCTTACCTACACTAAGAATAGTGATCCCAACTTTCAAGGTTTCAGTTTCTTTGTATTACAATTCTTGTCTCTGCTCCTCCTCCTCCTCACCGAAAATAGCCTCCCATCACTTCCATGGAAGGAAATCTGCAGCACTGCCTTGACAAACCAGCAGCACACTCTACTGAATCTCATCTGTTTAGGTAATAAAGCTCATAACGCAGCTGAGCTTTTGAAGGTTATAAAAGAACAGACCGATCAGCAGCTCTCCCAGCTGAACCTCCAACCAGGTATGTTTGTGTGCGATAATGGTTGTAACTTGGTGGTGGCTTTAAAGCTCGGCAAGCTGGTAAACATGTTCCATTCATGGCCCATGTGCTGAACTTGGTGGAAAAGCAATTTTTAAAAACATACTTGACAAGGTCAGCCCACATTTCCAAAAGTCATCTCAGGCTTTCGCCAGACTAGCTATACTGCAGTAGCACTTTAATTTGTCTTGTCAATGACCGATTTGTGACCTGCCCACACACTATAATTTGACCTTTAATAATAATAATAATAATAATAATAATAATAATAATAATAAAAAATAATAATTTCATTTTTTATAATGCTAACATATTCCGCGGCACTTTTCATTTTAGAGTGGACTTGTACAGACAATAAAAGACATTATAGAATAATAATTATCACAAAAACTACAGATACCAAGAGGAATGAGGGCCCTGCTTGTAAACTTACAATCTATGGGTAAATAGGGGAGACATGAAAGTTGGATGGTAATGATTGCTTTAATTGTTCTGACCAGCCATAATGTAAGAAGTCAGGTGTTCAGGTAATGCTGCATGAATCGGTTAACAACCAGTATGTGTAAAAGTAAAGACACAGAATGCTATTCAATGCATAAAGACTGTGAGAACAAGATACAAGGATCCTGGTTATAAAGTAAAATTTGATAGGCAACACAGGGATAGTTAATTAAATGTGTTGAGGTGATAAGTGGATCATATGTTGCAAGGCTTAGTGAGCAGCAGAGAGCAGTGTCTGAATTCCAGTTTCTCAATGCCCATCAGAGTAAGGCTGGCGACACACCTAACATATAAAAATGCGGTCCTTTATTATGGCCAAACTAAGCAGAAATGTTCATGAACAGTGATCCGTATGTCCTCTGTATTCAATGCGAGGATGCGATTTTTTCTCAAAGAAATATCCGTGTGTCATCCGTATGGCATCCACTGTTGATATTTTCTCGCCGGCTTGCAAAATAAACATATAATGGATTCATGGGTCAAATATTCTTAAAACATATATATATATATATATATACTGTATATACTGAACCCGACAGGATATGAGACATGGTTTACATACTATAAACCATTGCATATCCGTTAGATTTTTATATATCCCTCACTAATAATGTTAGTATTGTATGTGTGTAAAATTTGGAAGCTGTAGGTGTTAGAATAAAGGGTTAAATCAGGGAAAAAAACTGGCGTGGGCTCCTGCGCAATTTTCTCTGCCAGAGAGGGAAAGCCAGTTACTGAGGGCAGATAATAATAGCCTAGAGAGGGACCATGGTTATTGCCCCCCCTTGCTAAAAACATCTGCCTCCAGCCACCCCAGAAAAGGTGCATCTGTAAGATGCGCCTATTCCGGCGCTTAGCCTCTCACTTCCCATTTCCCTTTAGCATTGACATATGGGGTAATAAGGTATTAATGTCACCTTGCTATTGTAAGGTGACATTAAGCCTGGTTAATAATGAAGAGGTGTCAGCAAGACACCTTGTTAGGGCTAGTGGAACACACCAAATAATAAGATAGATTAAGGTGCGTTCGCAGCCCAGGGGCCACCGTGCAGAGATGGAACCTGCTGCCAAGAAATGACGGACTATATGGACGTACAATGTGAATACACACACGGGTTAACTTCACCCTCTGTGAAGGAAGTGAACCCTGTTAAGTCACAGGGCCGCGGTACCGCACCAAGAGCGCAAGCAAGGAGTCACCAAGCTCAGTCCCAAGACTTGGGATACGAGTCCGACTAGACTACTTGCGCTCGACACCGCTAATGGGGTGCCAGCGTAAACAAAGTAATAGTAAAAGATGCACGAGAGTGCATGCGGTGCCGCACTGGCAGACGCCACTAACCACCCAGGCTTGGGTCAGGAAAGCGCTGTGAAAGCGCACGGCGCAGCACTGGCGGTCACAGCAATTAGACGCTGTATGGTGTGTAATGTGCTGGTAGCTAAGTCGGGCACTAGATAGCAATCAACCCACCTTCCGCGAACAGTCATCCAATAGGGAGGGGATTTTAATGAACGACTTTCACTCACAACACACGCACGTTTACAAATGTACACTAGCGCATGGCCGTGCGGTCATGCGCAGCTTATATAGACCTTCCAATAAAGGACCAATGGGAACCGCTGCAGCATCTGAGCATGTGACCCTCGATCTCCAATGGGAGATCTCACCCTGGGCATGCTCAGAAGGGAAAAAGCAGGACTTGGATCCCAAAAGCGTCTGCTCGCCGCTGCCCAGCACTGGCTTCAATGGCAGAAGCAGGCAAAGCAACAGTAATCCTATGCACAGAGTGAGACTGAGCAAGACGCTGGGAACGATGTCTCTGCTGAGCAGACTCCACTGTGGCTGAAGAAGAATTGGAGACCGCAGCAGAGATGGTTCAAAATTCTCCCTGTGCAGAGGCGGCAACTCGACACCTATCCATTATTAATCCATTCTGAAAGGGATGAAAATAAACGCAGATGTTAAGAATAAAGATTTTTAATGAAATAAATAAACACAGATTTTAACATCTTTTTTGTATGCTCAATCCAAGCGAAGCTTCCATTCTTCTGCAAAAAAATATCCAAAATAAAAAAGCAACAATATCCTATACCTATCCGCCATACAGTCATGTCACACGCAGTAATCCATATCTGGGGGTATTTACATTTACAACCGGGAGCGCTGCTAATGCAGCCATTCCCGGCTGCAAATGACTTGGGAATGAATGAAAGGCAGGGAATGGAGCTTCGCTGACTAGTGCTGCTGTCACCGAAGCTGTGCCTCCTGGCAGCATGAACTCGTATGAACTCTTCAGCCTGGGAAAAGGCAAGCTGATTTTCCCATGCTACAGAATTCATATGAGTTCATGCTGCTAGGGGGCGCCCTTCCCTGCCTTTCATTCATTCCCCATGCATTACCAGTGCTCCCGCTTGTAAATGTAAATGCCCCCAGATAAGGATTACTGCGTGGGACATGACTGTACAGCGGACAGGTATGGGATATTGTTGCTTTTTTATTTTGGATTTTTTTTTACAGAAGAACGAGGGCTTTGCTTGGATTGAGCATACAATAAAGATGTTAAAACCTGTGAGTGTGTTTATTTATTTCATTAAAATACTTTATTCTTAACGTCTGTGTGTATTTTTAACACTTTCAGACTATTGAATTAATAATGGATTGGTTTCTTACTGACACTTCTCCATTATTAACCAGGCTTAATGTCTCTTTACAATAGCAAGGTGACATTAACCCCTTATTACCCCATATGCCAATGCTACAGGGCAAAGGGAAGAGAGAGGCAAAGTTCCAGAATAGGCGCATCTTACAGATGCACCTTTTCTGGGGTGGCTGGGGGCAGACATTTTTAGCCAGGGGGGACCAATAACCATGATCCCTCTCTAGGCTATAAATATCTGCCCTCAGTCAGTGACTTTCCCTCTCTGGCGGAGAAAATTGCACGGGAGCCCACGCCAGGTTTTTCTGTGAATTAACCCTTTAATTTAACACATACAGCTCCCAAATTTTACATACACACTACTAACATTATTAGTGAGGGACATATAAAAATCTAACTGTTCTGCAAAGGTTTACTGTCTGTAAACCATGTCTCATATCCTGTTGGGTTCTGCAATGATTTTACAGAACCTGACAATTGAATTATCGGCTATTCTGCTACCTATCTATGAAAAATTAAGATATATATGTGTGTCAATGACATATATATATATATATATATATATATATATATATATATATATTTATATATTTACACCTATACTACTTGTATATGTAGACATTTATTTTATCTATTCTATTCTATTCTAACCTGTCAGTGTGATTTTACTGTACACCGCACTGAATTGCCGGCTTTTCTATAGGACACAGGTGCGTATTTCTCGCAAGTCATACTGATGGTCCGTGTGGTGTGCGAGTTTTTCTCGCACCCATAGACTTGCATTGGCGTATTTCGTGCGTTATACGGTGACAATGGCAGCATGCTGCGATTTCTCTTTCACGTATAATATGGCTGAGAAAACAATGGATGATAGGAGCTGCCCCATAGATTAACATTGGTCCAAGTGCTATGCAATTTTTTATCGCATAGCATTCGTCCGTATTACGGCCTAGTGTGACTCCGGCCTAACACTCAGCCCCCATACATAACAACTGCCGAGTGGGTGTGGATCGATGACATTTGTGAGCGTCTTCCAAACTTTGAGTACTACGCCAAGATGGTCCATTAAAACGTTTGCTGCAGAAACTCAAAGTGGTAACTTTAACCCCTTTCTGACCTCGGACGGGATAGTACGTCCGAGGTCAGATCCCCTGCTTTGATGCGGGCTCCGGCGGTGAGCCCGCATCAAAGCCGGGACATGTCAGCTGTTTTGAACAGCTGACATGTGCCCGTAATAGGCGCGAGCAGAATCGCGATCTGCCCGCACCTATTAACTAGTTAAATGCCGCTGTCAAACGCAGACAGCGGCATTTAACTACCGCTTCCGGACGGGCGGACGGAAATGACGTCATCGCCGACCCCCGTCACATGATTGGGGGTCGGCGATGCTTCAGAATTGTAACCATAGTGGTCCTTGAGACCTCTATGGTTACTGATCCCCGGCAGCTGTGAGCGCCACCCTGTGGTCGGCGCTCACAGCACACCTGATTTTCAGCTACATAGCAGCGAACAGCAGATCGCTGCTATGTAGCAGAGGCGATCGTGCTGTGCCTGCTTCTAGCCTCCCATGGAGGCTATTGAAGCATGGCAAAAGTAAAAAAAAAAAGTTAAAAAAAGTGAAAAAAATAAAAAAATATAAAAGTTTAAATCACCCCCCTTTCGCCCCAATCAAAATAAATCAATAAAAAAAAATCAAATCTATGCATATTTGGTATTGCCGCGCTCAGAATCGCCCGATCTATCAACTAAAAAAAAGCATTAACCTGATCGCTAAACAGCGTAGCGAGAAAAAAATTTGAAACGCCAGAATTACGTTTTTTTGGTCGCCGCGACATTGCATTAAAATACAATAACAGGCGATCAAAAGAACGTATCTGCACCAAAATGCTATCATTAAAAACATCATCTCGGCACGCAAAAAATAAGCCCTCAACCGACCCCAGATCATAAAAAATGGAGACGCTACGGGTATCGGACAAAGGCGCAAAGTTTGGAATTTTTTTTCACCACTTAGGTAAAAAATAACCTAGTCATGTTAGGTGTCTATGAACTCGTACTGACCTGGAGAATCATAATGTCAGGTCAGTTTTCACATTTAGTGAACCTAGCAAAAAAGCCAAACAAAAAACAAGTGTGGGATTGCACTTTTTTTGCAATTTCACCGCACTTGGAATTTTTTTCCCGTTTTCTAGTACACGACATGCTAAAACCAATGATGTCGTTCAAATGTACAACTCGTCCCACAAAAATAAGCCCTCACATGGCCAAATTGACGGAAAAATAAAAAAGTTATGGCTCTGGGAAGGAGAGGAGTGAAAAACGAACACGGAAAAACGAAAAATCCCAAGGTCATGAAGGGGTTAAATACCTAGCAGATGGCTATGGAGCAAGATTTCACAGTGGTTGAGGATACCACACAGCCCAATAGTGAAAACAAAGATCCTCCAAAGACAAAATAGGTAAAAGTTAATAAAACCTTTATTTAGTTACCAATGTTATTTAAAAACATAATAATGACATAAAACAAAGGAAATAGCAACACAAGCTGCACAGAATATAAAAGACAATGTGCAAGGAAATAAATCATCAATATTGTTACAATGTATGAAATAGTGGGTAAGCACCTAATGCAGATAATACTAAATATAGCAGCAGTTATTATTGATGGGTGACAAATGTCATGCCAGACATCTCAGAAAGCAGCACAATACATAAATTGCAGAGCAATATTACAAACTAGATGGCAGCCCGATTCTAAAGAATCGGGAGTCTAGAATCCATATATACTTGAAATTCGGCAGGAGCTTGAAGAGCAACGTCACTGGGCCCGCCTCCACGCAGTAGAAACTTGCTGTGAGGTAAAAATTCAAAAATCACACCAAAATGGCGGGCGGAGTGTGTCACAGTACGGCACGTTTCTGATTGGTCGCTCGCAGCAGGCGGCAACCAATCAGACACTGGACACTGTTGACGTCACTTATCTCCGGACATTAGCTCCGGACATTAGCTCCGGACATTAGCTCCGGACAATAGCTCCGGACAAAGCCACGGAAGTTGGCACAAATTGCAGGAAGTAGTATTCTAGGCAATTATATATAAGATGTGTCAAGTGCTTGAGATGTGGAAATAATGCAGGGTAATGCTGGAAGATGTCGCCAACCTGTGCTGTGCTCTCCCTTTTTCTTGTATTCGCTCATCACTAATAAATAATTCTCTTCTCATATAATTTATCTTTTCTCTTCAATCAGTTGTACCGAATCTCTCAAATATGAGGGAAGTTAGATGACGAATTCCTGAAGATAGAGATCTATATAGTGTGATAGGGAGCTAGTTATTCATCCTATGCCTGATATAATGGGGCATCCTGTTTTTTTTTTAATTCTTGTGAATTTTTGGAAGATGATAGAGTATTGCTAACTTTTTTATCCATTGTGAATATTCTAACTCAGATTGGGGTGGCGGATCTGTATCAACCAATGTATAATATTTGTTGCCCTGCAGAATATTACAGTATATGCCTTCCTAATATAATGAACTGTATCTTGTACGCGCAACCCCCCTTAATCTTCCTGTCTAATCACAATTTTTTCATTATTTTGTAAAGGTTTTGATACTTCTTTCTCTTTTCTAGTAAGATTGTTATCTTTTTGTGAAATTCCACTTTTTTTTAATATCTTTTGAAACAAAGAAGCAGAGAGCATCCAAAAAATGTCCCCTATAGTAAAAGGGGTAATATTAGAATAGCAGCCCGCGGCACTTAGGAAGGCACTGTGCTGAAGGCACCTTGTAGGACAGGATAGGGTGATTTGTAAGTCCTTTATTCTGCAAACTGCAACTGATACTAAAATCTCTTTTCACAGCTAATAATATTCTTTTTGCTTTTAATCCTGCAAATTGTTCTGAGCAGGAAAATATTATACACCATTTTTACTGCGGCAGATGTACGTCAAAAGAATACAGCCAGACTTGGTTGCATCTCAACAGCATTGCTATATTGAAACTGCAGTCTCATATGTCCATCTCAATTGTGCAAATTTGCTTGCCATTGTAATACTGCAATTTTTTTGAGCAGTGAAATTTTAAACGGCACTTTGTGTGCGACAATTGCACTCAAACCACCCCCCCCAAAAAAAAATTGATTGTTAAAAAATCGCTTTACTATACAATTGTGCTCAAAAGTTTACATACCCTAGCAGAATTTTTGCTTTTTGGGCCTTTTTTAAGAGAATATGAATGAATGATAAACTTTTTCTTCACTCATGGTTAGTGAAACTACTGTGTTTTCTCATTTTTAATCAATCAATTAAGGACAACCCAAAACATCCAAATGACCCTGATCAAAAGTTCACATTCCCCATTTCTTAATACCGTGTATTGCCCCCTCTAACATCAATGACAGCTTGAATTCTTTTGTGGTAGTTGTGGATGAGGTTCTTTATTTTCTCAGATGGTAAAGCTGCCCACTCATCTTGGCAGAAAGCCTCCAGTTCTGGTAAATTCCTGGGCTGTCTAGAATGAACTGTGTATCATTGATCTCCCCAGAGTGGCTCAATGATATTGAGGTCAGGTCACTGAGATGGCCACTCCAGAACCTACACTTTTTTCTGCTGGAGCCAATGACAGATCGACTTGCCCTTGTGTTTTGGATTGTTGTCATGTTGGAACGTCCAAGTATGTCCCATGCGCAGCTTCCAGGCTGATGAGTGCAAATTTGCCTCCAGTATTTGCTGACAATGTGCTGCATTCATCTTTCCTTCAACTTTGACCAAGTTTTTTGTTCCTTTGTAGCTAACACAATCCCAAAACATCAGCGATCCACTTCTGTGCTTTACAGTAGGAATGGCGTTACTTTCATCATAGGCCTTGTTGACCTCTCTCCAAATGTAACGCTTATGGCTGTGGCCAAAAAGTTCAATTTTTGTCTCATCACTCTAAATAACCATGTTCCAGAAGTTTTGAGGCTTGTCTCTGTGCTATTTTACATATTGTAGATGAGATACATTGTAGCATTTATGCAGTAATAACTTTCTTCTGGTGACTTGACCATGCAGCCCATATTTCTTCAAGTGCCTCCTTATTGTGTATCTTGAGTCATCTATTTCAGCTGACATTATTTGTGGGTTTTTCTTTGCATCCTAAAACATTTTCCTGGCAGTTGTGAATGACATTTTTGTTGGTCTACCTGACCGTGTTTTTATTTTGCATAGCCCCTGATTTTCCATTTGCTAATCACAGTTTGCATGCTGCTGACTGGCACTTTCAATTCCTTGGATATCTTTTTGTATC
Source organism: Ranitomeya imitator (assembly GCF_032444005.1). Taxonomy (NCBI): domain Eukaryota; kingdom Metazoa; phylum Chordata; class Amphibia; order Anura; family Dendrobatidae; genus Ranitomeya; species Ranitomeya imitator. The sequence goes on along the minus strand of NC_091289.1, from coordinate 113,322,296 downwards.
CCTTTCCTGTTTTCTATATTTTAACTACTTTTTCCCATAGATCCATTGACAATTGTTTTGCTTTCCCCATGACTCAAAATCCAGAAACGTCAGTGGCTAGATGAAAGATGCAAGAGTCTATCTGGATCCCAGAAACTCACTTAGCTTTTATGCACACAAACTGATTACAAGCAAAAACATCACAGGTGAGGATGTTACCTTTAATAGCTATTCAAACCCATTTGTGTCAACTTCTATGCATGTTATCAGGCCAAAATCACCATTGTATGTGAACTTTTGATCAGGGTCATTTGGATGTTTTGGGTTGACATTATGATGTAAAAAGAGAAAACACAGAAGATTGACAATAAATGGCTTCACCCAACCACTAACCATGAGTGGAGAAAAAGCTTTGGTGTTATCATCCATATTCTCTTAAATAACGGCCAAAAAAGCAAAAATTCTGACGGGGTATGTAAACTTTTGAGAACAACTGTATTTAGACTGCAATCTGATACATCCGTCTGGGGAGTGCAAATTTGCCTTGTATTGAGTTGGGCAATTTTATACCTAATTTAGCATACTACAGTTGGGCCTCAAAAGCCCCCCCCTCCAAAAAAGAAACCTTTGGTAAAAAAAATAATTGTATTGCTAAATTGATAGACTGCAGCCTCATACATCCATCTGAAGTCGGAAAACTTTGCTTGCATTGTGATGCTGCAATTTTTTTCAGCTGTGACATTTGATATGGCTATTATCTTAAATGAGTTGAGCCTCAGAATACATACACAAAATAAAATTTGATTTCAAATGGCATTGTTATATTGATGCTACAATCTTATAAGTCCATCTGTAGTGGTCACATTTTGCTGGCATTTTAATAGTGTCTGCAACGTATTCTCAGCAGGATGTGACAGAGTCACTGGCTTTGTAGAGGAATGGAGGTACGTGTCACTGTGCCTGAAGCGGTCAGTGATGAGAAACCGGAGTGTTTTTATGCTTCCAGCTCACTAGGTGCTGAGAGGCCATACAGAGTTTAGTGGGCTGGTTTCATGTGAGCATCCGCAGTGCGGGAGGCAGGGCATGCAGGTGTTTGAGGACCTGCAGTGATGTCATGATCACGTGACTAGCACATATGATGATATATCTTCACCTATCAGGTTTCTTCACCTCTCGCTTCCTAAAGCTCAATGTAGACGAAACCGAACTCATCATATTTCCCCCATCTCGTGTATCCCCCCTACCTGATCTATCTATAATGGTAAATGGCATCACGCTCTCTCCCGCACCTGAAATCTGCTGCCTCGGGGTAACTCTCGACTGTGCCCTGTCCTTCAAAACACACGTCCAAACTGTTGCTACCTTCTGTCACCTCCAACTCAAAAATATTGCAAGAATCCATCCATTCCTCAGCCCACAATCTACTAAAACTCTTGTGCATGCCCTCATCTCCCACCTTGATTACTGCAACACCCTCCTCTGTGGCCTCCCCGCTAACTCTCTTGCACCGCTCCAGTCTGTCCTCAACTCTGCTGCCTGGCTAATCCACCTCTCTCCACGCTACTCTCCTGTTTCTCCCCTCTGCAAATCCCTCCACTGGCTCGAATTCCCCAACGAATTCAGTTCATACTACTAACACTGATCTACAAAGCCATCCACAACCTGTCCCCTCCTTATAACTTTGAACAAATCTCCCAATATCTTCCCTCACATAATCTTCAATCCTCCCAAGACCTCCTACTCCACACTTATTCATTCCTCACACAACAGCATCCAAGATTTCTCCCCAATATCCCCCACCCTCTGGAATTCCATGCCTCAACATGTCCGATTATCCACCATCCTTGAATCTTTCAGACGGAACCTGAAAACCCATCTCTTCAGGAAAGCCTACAGCCTGCAATAACCTTTCTGTCACCTCACCACCACCTGAGCTGCCGCCTCACCACCACCTGAGCTGTCGATTCACCACCACCCAAGCTGTCGCCTCACCACCACCCGAGCTGCCGCCTCTCCACCACCAGTTACCGCCTCACCACCACCAGAGCTGCCACCTCACCACCACCAGAGCTGCCGCACCCCGACCTTCTGCCTCTTCCCCATTATCCCATAGAATGTAAGTTTGCAAGGACAGGGTCCTTTCCCCTCTGTACCAGTCTGTCATTTCTAAATTTGTTTACTGTTAATGATATCTAGAAACCTGTATGGAACCCCTTTCTTATGTACAGCACCATGAAATTAATGGTGCTATATAAATAAATAATAATAATATCTGCACCTGTGGTTCAGGCTGTGGGTGGTGCTGTGGGGAGAAGCTGTACTTCCCACAGAAGTTGAAGACTAAGTGGCTTTTCCTAACGGTGTACGGGAGGACCCCTCTCAAAGGAGGACTGAACTGTATGCTATTAATTTTGCTTTGTTTTTCTGTCATGCCTGGAGTGTTGAGTTTTGATTTCAACACCGTGGCTTATGCTGCATAGAACAATCCCACTGGTGTGTTTATGTGCACATGCTACTGAGTCTACCTGAAGGCTTCTACCAAGTGTGACAACCCCTCACAAGGGATATATCATACATTTTTTAAAATAGGCAAGGTGCTTAGTTAGGCAAGGGAAAGTGATCGTGATGCAGATGGTGAGCGCAGAGGCCAAGGACATGGGCAAGTTGAAACTGTGCCTAGTTTTCTGTTCCATTATGTAGGGGGCATGAAACATCACTCTTGAAGCCAGACCAGTGGGAAAAGTTTGTTGGATTGGTAGCAGATAATGCTTCCAGTCAGTTTGTCAGCACCACCATGTCTACCACACGGTCCTGTCTCTGTAGTCATGATTCTGAACCACACAGCCCTGACCCTGATCCCACTTCCTCCCACCATGCCGAGTGCTTGGAGTCAAGTGATCCCACACTTATACACTCTGAAGACCCATTCACATTTTCATTTATAGATTCTTGCATTTCACCCTGCCCGTTACAGTTGGGCCAAATGCCATAATCCAGAAACAGTGTCTGCAGGTAAAACCACTGCCCCTTCCCCTGTTCTACGGGCATCCAATCCTCTGTCCATAAGTAAAATAACTTGTAGGAAAGAAGTGCAAATAGTGCAAATCTCCACAAATTATAGATGATTTACCTGTAAAATTAACTGCTCACCTGATGTAGAATATTCACAAGCATATATTGCCGGCTGCTGCAGATCCATGCGACCGTAATTAAATTGTTGAAAAGGAGGATTTGTGGGTTATGATCCACGCTGCCAGCACATCCAAAAACAGACCAATTGTATAATTGAATAGTGGTTTATTCTACGCGTTTCTAGGTACACTTGACTCCTTCCTCAGGAAATACCACAAGTCACTACCACAACATACCACAAGTATGTGTGACAGCTGTCAAACATAAAAACCCGATATAAATCTGGGATCACTGTATTCGCACTGATCCGAAGAATAAAATCGCTTAATCGCATGAGGAAACGGCGTAAAAAATAAATTAAACCAATTTTCCACATGCTATTGATTTTTTCCATTCTGCCTCCCAAATATCACAGTAAGCCTCAGCATACATTTACCCTGTCCAATGAAAAAAAGAAGAAAAGAAAACGGCTTGCACTCATCAGGCCCGATGAACTGTGACAGTATTTATTAGAACATATGCAGTAAAATCAGGGAGAACGGGTCCATGTAAGATGACAGCTGTTTCGCGAGCAACCGCGCTTCCACTGAATCATCTGATCAGTGGAAGCGCAGTTGCATGCGAAACAGCTGTCATCTTATATGGACACGTTCTCCCTGATTTTACTGCATATGTTCTAATAAAGACTGTCACAGTTCATCGGACCTGGAGAGTGCAAGCCGTTTTCTTTTCTTCTTTTTTTCATTGGATTGTTATGCACTTTTTTTGGCTATGCACCCGGAGTGCCCTTGCATGGATGAGTGGGTAGTTATACTGGAGCGGCTTTACAAGGCACATCGTAAGATGATCGCTAAGGCATGAGTGCCGGCACGACTCTTTTTTTCTTTTTTTCTTATACATTTATTCTGTGCTCTGCACTGAACACTTACATCAGGGTTTCTGTATAAATCTCTGAAATACGTGATTAAGACAGAATCTCCAGCGAAAGATTCCCTATAATGAGGCAGATGGAGGCACTGTGGATGCCGTCTGACCTGTGATCCGGCGGTGTCCGTCTTTTTAGGATTGCATAAAAGTACCAGACAGAGTCCAGAGTAAATCTTCTGCCTCATTATAGTGAATGGATCCCTTGGGGGTTTCATCTGTCACGTCACTCAGAGATTTAGATGGAAACCCAAAAGTATGTGCTTAGCATAGAGCGCCGGATAAATGTGATCCCTAACATTATGTAAAATGTTCCCAATAAAAGCTTCAACTAAATCCACATTCAAAAAGTCTGATGGCGCTCCTTCCCTTCCAAGCTCTGCCATATGCCCAAGAGTAGTAATCCCCCACATATGGAGTATAAGTATGGAGATATTTCACATCCATGCACTGAAAATGCAAAATATGGAGCTAAAAAAGATTTTGTTTGGAAAATTGTGACTTTTTTTTTAATTTCCTCGGCTCTATGTTATAAACTTCTATGAAGCACCTGTGGCTTCAATGTACTCAATACACATCTAGTTAAGTTCCATAAGGGGTCTAACTTCCAAAATGGGGTCACTTGTGGGGGTTTCCACTGTTTAGGCACATCAGGGGCTCTTCAAATGCGACATGAAGTCCACTAATTATTCCAGCATATTTTACATTCAAAAAGTCAAATGGTGCTCCTACCATTCCAAGCCCTGCCGTGCACCCAAACAGTTGTTTTCCTCTACATATGGGGTATCTGCGCACTCAGGAGAAATTGCACAACAAATTTTACAGAGCAATTTCTCTTGTTATCCTTATGAAAATGCAAAATTTAGAGCTAAAATAGATTTATCTGGGAGAAATGTGGTGTTTTTTTCACAGCTTAATGTTATAAGCTTCTGTGAAGCACCTGGGGGTTCAAGGTCCTCAATACACATCTTGATAAGTTCCCTGAATGGTCTAGTTTCCAAAATGTTGTCACTTGTTGGGGGTTTCCAGGCGACATGGCAACCACTAATTATTCCAGCAAATTTTACATTCAAAAAGTGAAATGTGCTCCTTCACTTCCAATCCCTGCCGTGTGCACAAACAGTAGATTTCTCCTACATTATTAAGCAAAATCTGCAGATAAGAAATGCATGTTCAATACAATAGAAATGTATGCAATGAGCTCATGAATCGAAGTTTCTAAAACAAAGTAATTTTATATAAAATACGACACACCAAAAAGAGGCAAAAACTGCACCTGGAAAAATGCAATAAAAAAAGTTTAAAAAAAACACTCAAAAATGCAATAAAAAAAACACAAGTAACTTAATTTAGCTAACATGAGCCCCAACTCCATACAGCCAACCAATTCCAGCCCTGTGCTGATGAGGGCCTAAAGCCCGAAACACGTGTCCACAGGTAGGAATTGGTTGGCTGTGTAAATTTAGAAACTAATCCGCAGCATTGCACGCTTGGCGATTCCAAGCGCTGTGGATTAGACAGGGGTGGAAAGAGATGATTTGCATAGCTCCGCCTACTGCAAAGGATTCTGGGTAAACCTGCTATTCTTTGTATTATGCTGCTTGCAAGTACTTTCCGTTTCAGGAAAGCATCCACTATGTACTAATTATTAATTTAGCTAATTGATGCAGAAATGTTTTAGAAAAACTGCAACAGAAAATGCAGCAAAAGCTCAATATGAGAATGTAGCCTAAAGGTTTAAAATATATTGAGAATATTCTGGATTTTTCAATGTCAAATGGACTTGCAATTTCTGGTTTTGGCAGGAGCTAGTTAATGCTTGAGTGATCTTTTCTATATGCTTCATGAGATTTTCTGACTTTAGTACGTTTCACCTCCTTTGATGTAAAATTTTACTGGGATATCCAAGCTGAATACATATACAGTTTTTTTTTCTTTTACTGTATGAATGAATATTTATCAGCTGTGTTCACAAGCATATCTACTTCAAGACAAACGAGAAAAAAAAGCTGTTTATGCCTGAAAGGTAAAATATTTGCATTGATGTCCATCAAAATAGCTTATTCACTGCACATCATGTTCATCAATGTTAGGAAATGAACAAGCCTGATTATTCTATGACAGCAGGTTATAGATTTTAATGTCTGGAAAATAAGTTTTAATGTGAAATCAGCCATGGGTCTTAGATAAGGAAATTGCTAAATGTATGAAATCATAAGTAATGGAAGTTTGATGGGTTTATGACAAGATGTGCATTTTGACTTCTCCATCTTTTTCCCTGAAGGATTTGAAAACCAGACTCAGATCAAAGCCTTTAAATCAAGGCAAGTGTTCCTAGCGTGAAGCCGTAGCATCTTCCCCAAGAAAGAAGCAAAAGACACAGCAGCGGTTTCAATGCTTAATTCCCACAGGTTTCTGCAGCTCATCAGAACTGTTCTGAAATATAACGTCCTGGATTAAGACTATGAAAGTGTAAATTGCCAAGGGATTCCAATCGCTCTTCCGTAGCTGCTGTGTTTGTCAGAGGCATCAGTTGTATAGGAAAGGTGACAACTGCTTGTCATGAGTGCTGCATGTCAGGGGTTTTGTAATACATAGGGGAATGAAACCCTGACACAGATAACCCCTAAAATCTCAGTGAAAGTCATTTGCTTGCAGCTTTTCATTACTTGAAGACTTACTTTCCTTTCAAGTAGTGATATCACAATTTGATTCAAAACAAGCTTACATCTTATACAAATAAATGTCCTTTGTGATTTTAGTAAAATCTATTGTTTGTTCTTCGTAGTGCTATTATATGCTGCAAGCTTTTAGAGGGGGTGGGAAATACCGTATATACTCGAGTATAAGCTGACCCAAGTATAAGCCGACCCCCCTAATTTTGCCACAAAAAACTGGGAAAACTTATTGACTCGAGTATAAGCCTAGGGTGGAAAATGTAGCAGCTACCGGTGAATTTCAAAAATAAAAATAGATGCTCCATACTCTTCATTATGGCTCCATAGCTGTGTCATATAGTGCTCTGCACCATTCATTATTGCCCCTTAGATGTACCATAGAAAGGTGTGCCATATAGTGCTCTGCACCGTTCATTATTGCCCCATAGCTGTGCCATATAGTGCTCTGCACCGTTCATTATTGCCCAATAGCTGTGCCATATAGTGCTCTGCGCCGTTCATTATTGCCCCAAAGCTGCAATTTAGTGCTCTGCGCCGTTCATTATTGCCCCATAGCTGCCATTTAGTGCTCTGCGCCGTTTATTATTGCCCTATAGCTGCCATATAGTGCTCTGCGCCGTTCATTATTGCCCCATAGCTGCCATATAGTACTCTGCGCCGTTCATTATTGCCCCATAGCTGCCATATAGTACTCTGCGCCATTCATTATTGCCCCATAGCTGTGCCATATAGTGCTCTGCACCGTTCATTATTGCCCCATAGCTGCCATATAGTGCTCTGTGCCGTTCATTATTACCCCATAACTGTGCCATATAGTGCTCTGCGCCGTTCATTGTTGCCCCATAGCTGTGCCATATAGTGCTCTGCACCGTTCATTATTGCCCCATAGCTGCCATATAGTGCTCTGCGCCGTTCATTATTGCCCCATAGCTGCCATATAGTGCTCTGCGCTGTTCATTATTGCCCCATAGCTGCCATATAGTACTCTGCGCCGTTCATTATTGCCCCATAGCTGCCATATAGTACTCTGCGCCGTTCATTATTGCCCCATAGCTGTGCCATATAGTGCTCTGCACCGTTCATTATTGCCCCATAGCTTTGCCATATAGTGCTCTGCACCGTTCATTATTGCCCCATAGCTGCCATATAGTGCTCTGCGCCGTTCATTATTGCCCCATAGCTGCCATATAGTGCTCTGCGCTGTTCATTATTGCCCCATAGCTGCCATATAGTACTCTGCGCCGTTCATTATTGCCCCATAGCTGCCATATAGTACTCTGCGCCGTTCATTATTGCCCCATAGCTGTGCCATATAGTGCTCTGCACCGTTCATTATTGCCCCATAGCTTTGCCATATAGTGCTCTGCACCGTTCATTATTGCCCCATAGCTGCCATATAGTGCTCTGCACCGTTCATTATTACCCCATAGCTGTGCCATATAGTGCTCTGCGCCGTTCATTATTGCCCCATAGCTGTGCTATATAGTGCTCTGCACCGTTCATTATTGCCCCATAGCTGCAATATAGTGCTCTGCGCCGTTCATTATTGCCCCATAGCTGCCATATAGTGCTCTGCGCTGTTCATTATTGCCCCATAGCTGCCATTTAGTACTCTGCGCCATTCATTATTGCCCCATAGCTGCCATATAGTACTCTGCGCCGTTCATTATTGCCCCATAGCTGTGCCATATAGTGGTCTGCACCGTTCATTATTGCCCCATAGCTTTGCCATATAGTGCTCTGCACCGTTCATTATTGCCCCATAGCTGCCATATAGTGCTCTGCACCGTTCATTATTGCCCCATAGCTGTGCCATATAGTGCTCTGCGCCGTTCATTATTGCCCCATAGCTGTGTCATATAGTGCTCTGCACCGTTCATTATTGCCCCATAGCTGTGCCATATAGTGCTCTGCACCGTTCATTATTGCCCCATAGCTGCCATATAGTACTCTGTGCCGTTCATTATTGCCCCATAGCTGTGCCATATAGTGCTCTGCACCGTTCATTATTGCCCCAAAGCTGTGCCATTGCTGCTGCAATAAAAAAAAAAAAGCCATACTCACCTCGCTGCTTGCAGCTCCCGGTGTCTCGTCCCGGCGTCTCTTCGCACTGACTGATCAGGCAGAGGGCGCCGCGCACACTATATGCGTCATCGCGCCCTCTGACCTGCACAGTCAGAGCAAGAGGACGCGAAGACAGAGCGGCGCCCGGCGGGTGGAACGCGGACAGGTGAATATTACATACTTACCTGCTCCCGGCGTCCCGCTCCCTCTGCCTGTCACACGGTCTTCGGTGCCGCAGCCTCTTCCTCTATCAGCGGTCACCGGCACCGCTGATTAGAGAAATGAATATGTGGCTCCTCCCCTATGGAAAGTGGAGTCGCATATTCATTTCTCTAATGAGCGGTCCCACGTGACCGCTGAACAGGGGAAGAGCTGAAGCACCGAAGACCGTGTGACGGGCAGAGGGAGCGTCAGGATCGCCGGGACTAGGTGAGTATGCCTCAGCGCCCTCTCCCCGTCACCCGCCGACCCTGCCGCCCACCGTGACTCGAGTATAAGCCAAGAGGGGCACTTTCAGCCCAAAATTTTGGGCTGAAAATCTCGGCTTATACTCGAGTATATACGGTAGTAATCTAAATTAACACTTTGTCTGTAATGAACTGATGGCAATTTTCCTGATGCATAATAGTGTCGTAAAAAAATATTCATACCCTGTGAACTTTTCCAAATTTTGTAAGTTTGTGGGTGTATTGTGAAAAAAAATATGGAAATGTTCACAGGGTACAAATAATTTTTCAAGGCACTGTATATACACTGCTCAAAAACAGGTAACGCTAAAATACCACATCCTAGATATTACTGAATAACATATTCCAGTTATAAATCTTTATTCGTTACATTGTGGAATGCATTGAGAACAATAAATCACAAAAATGATGAATATAAATCAAAATTAAAATGCCATGAAATTCTATATTTGGAATGATACTCAAAATCAAAGTGGAAAATCAAATTACAGGCTGATCCAACATCAGTGGAAATGCCTCAAGAGAAGGAAGTGATGCTTAGTAGTGTGTGCGCACCTCCACGTGCCTGTATGACCTCTCTACAACTCCTGGTCATGGTCCTGATGACGCAGATGTTCTCCTGATGGATCTCCTCCTAGACCTGGATTTAAGCATCATTCAACTCCTAGACAGTCTGTGGTGCAACGTGGCATTGGTGGATTTCCCACCACATGTCCACTGATGTGCTTTAAGGGATTCAGGTCTGGACAATGGGCAGGCCAGATCTTAACCTTCATCATGCAGGAACTGCTGACACACTTCAGCCACATGATGCCTGGCATTGTCATGCATCAGAAGGAACACAGGGCCCAGTGCACCTGCATTAGGTCTTAAAATTGGTCTGAGGATCTCATCCCAATATCTAATGGCAGTCAGGGTACCTCTGGCTAGCACATGGAGGGCTGTGCAACCATTCAAAGAAATGCCTCCCCACATCATTACTGACCCAGTGCCAAACTAGTAATGCTGGAGGATGTTGCAGGCAGCAGAATGTATCCATGTTGCCTCCTGACACTGTCACGTCTGTCACATGTGCTCAGTGTGAACCTGCTCTCATCTGTGAAGAGCACAGGGCACCAATGTAGAAGAAAGATTAGAGATTTTCACACTTTGTAGGTTGGTGGTCCATGAGAGGAAAACCGGTGGCTGTCACAGCTCCATCTGGTGTAGCTCAGCAACAGTAGAAAAGCGGAGAGAATAGGTTCCGCAGGAGAAATAAAAGAACTATTTTATCTCTTTAAATCGTAAAACCCAACATGCAAGGATAAAAAACTGATGCGTTTATGGCGTCCTAGATGCCCTCCGAGACATGGAACCTACAGTAGTGATTGCTCCTACAACTCAGGCCTTTGGGATATTTTCTGTCTAAATTTAGTATACAAAATGCCTCTTGCAGCATATGGTGTTTTTGCCAAATGCCTTTTCTAGGGGGATATGGCACTGGTTCTATACCAAAGAATTTTAAGTGTGTTGAATTACCATTATGCATAGCAACAAGGTGTTTAACAGCACCAGAGTATGATCCATTTTGTTTTATATATTATTTAAGTGGTAGTTAGCGATGAGCGAATACACTCGGCACTAATAATACAGTTTTCTTGCGATTCGTTACTCAAGTAATTAGGTATTCACCTTGGTATATTCGAGTGACCCATCCAGCATGTTTGGTGCTTTGTTTGCAGCCAATAAAGATGCTGAGCTGGGTTGCCAATCACGGTAATGCCGGCGCCATCTTTGGTGTGGAATTACTGTGATTGGCTGGCCTTCCAGTGTTGTAGGGACTATTTAAAGGCTTCTGGCACCATCTTGCGCACATTGCAGTTGGAAACAACATAGGGAGAACATAGTTTTAGAGTAAGGAGAGTGAAAGTAGTGTAGGGGAAGTGATATGATGTTATAGTGAGCATTATTTATTCCAAAAAGCTCTTTTAAGAGCGGAAGAATGTTAAAGAGATTTTTTGTTTCTTATGAGGGAGGGTGAAAGGCAGATGGCTGGATGTTCTCATCATTGCAAGTACATGCTGCAACTCTCTGCTGTTTTCCACTTAAAATTCCTAATATTTGTTTAGCAATTGTGCGACTGGCGCAGTTTGGATACAGATAATCTTATGTGACAATTTAGCAGGGGCAATAATCTTCATTACTCCGCATTTGGAGTGTGTCAGCAAGACTATTAGCAAAAAATCCTAACTACATATTGGTTTGAAAAACAGCGTTGATTTATCTAGCAGTTGTGTGAATGGCGCAATCCGAGTTCAGATAATCTTAAGTGACATTTTAGCAGGGGCAATAATCTTTATTACTCAGTCTTGCCGACACACTCCAAATGCAGAGTAATAAAGATTATTGCCCCTGCTAAAATGTCACTTAAGATTATCTGAACTCGGATTGCGTCATTCACACAACTGCTAGATAAATCAATGCTGTTTTTCAAACCAATAGGTAGTTAGGATTTATTGTTAATAGTCTTGCCGACACACTCCAAATGCAATCTCCAAAAAATAGCCACACATTTCTAGATATAGTGAATTTGCACATAAGGCCTTTGTAAGGGTACTTGTGAAAAATTAAGCCATTATTTTTTGGTTTCATAAGAATAACACATCCAAGATGAAAATAGTGTGACGTTAAGGGATATGGATGTGGTGGTGCCTGTCAAGGCTGTGTAACAGATTCGAAGGTGACTGTATCTCGTTCTAGGTTCATGTCAAAATTCAGTCAGTGTGCTACACCACTAACAAACCCAAAAAAGTGCATGGATGTTGTGGGTTGGATGGCAGACAAAAGCTCCAGTGTGTTGATAAGCAGCACCACAAAGTCTTCCAAACCATCTAGTCTCAGTAGCCAAGAGGCTTGGCCTCTGAATCCTTAAATTGGTCCTTCTTCCTCCCTTTATCAAGAGTCCCAGGAGACATATGATCCCAACGCTTGCCTCTCTGAGAAACTGTTTACGTTCCCTTGTAATTTGTCAGGCCTCTCAATGTGCATCATTAAAGAGGTCATGAGGCGGTGGAGTGCAGTGATGCCCAAACGTTTGAGCACCCACAGCCAGGAGAAATGCACTTTGGGGTGGTCAATTGAAGTCTGAAGAGGTGAAGAAAAGCATGAGGCACAGATGCCATCTGGTCAGCCTTAAATCGCAGCTCAAAGAGGATCAGGTTGATGAATTGGAAGATGACTTGGCCGATGATGAGGCCACTGATCCAACCTGGCACAGTGGCATGCCTAGAGAGCACAGCAGTGCAGAGCGGGATGGATCTGTAGCAAGAAATAAGGGAAGAAGAGGTCATGGTTTGCCCAGTGTTAGAACTCAGTCAACTGTTGCACAGAGCCCCCACACTTGGCTAGATAACAGGCCAAGGGAGCGTTGTTCTCCTGTATGGAAGTTTTTTTTCTGAAAGTCCTTCAGATAAAACAACTGTAATTTGCAGCATCTGTCAAACCAAGCTAAGAAGAGGCAAGAACATTGCTGACCTGAGTACCACCAGCATTCAAAAACACATGGCAGCCAAGCACCTCAGTAGATGGGCGGAACAACTGGGTACCAAATCTGTGTCGGAGGGTCAAACTACTGTCCATTCCCCCATGTTATGGCATTCCCAATCTGCTGACAATAAAGCAGGAGCTCATGCCACTTGCCCACAACCAGCAGTTGCACATACACAACAGTCAGCATTCATGACCACTTCATTGTCCCAGCTCAACGTTCAGTTGTCCCTGCTCCAGATATTGACTAGAAAGCAGAAATATCCAGCCTCCCACCCACAGGCCCAAACACTAAACACCCACATAGCCAGATTGCTAGGTCTGGAAATGTTGTCGTTTTTACTTGTGAGAACTGAGTTCGCCTTGTCACTGACTGATTTGTGACCTGCCCATGTGCTAGAATTCGACCTTCCATATGTTATCAAGGCTTAGATCGCAGAAGAGGGCAGTCTCTGAATTCCAATTTCTCAATGCCCATCAGATTAACACTCAGCCCCCACACATAACAAATGCCGAGTGGGTGTGGATCACTGACCTATGTGAGGTTCTTCAAAATTTTGAATATTCCACCAAGATGGTGAGAGCTGATGATGCTATTTTGAGAGCAACTATTACACTTCTCTGTCTATTAATAAAACCTTTGCTGCAGAATCTGAAAGAGGAAGCTTTGAATGCCAAGCAGGTGTCTATAGAGCAAGATTGTACAATGGCTGACACCACACAGCCCAGCCTCACCAAGTATTCTTAGAACACATTGATGATGAGGAACAGGAGGAAGAGGTTGAAGAGGAGGAGGAAGAGAATTTTTTGTTCTGCGAATCAGAGGAGACTCCCAATCTAAGCTTCAAGCCAGCATGGTTGGCCTGAAGAGGAGGAGGCTATGCGCCGTGAGGAGGAGAGGATGATTGATGTTGTTCCTGGTGAGGACTCTGAACGATTTACTATTTGTAGTCAGCCACACATGGCAGAGTTCATGTCCATATGCCTTTCCCAAGACCCTTGCATGAAAGTCATTTTTATTTACCATGAAATACCGGCTGTGCATCTTTCTTAACCAACGGTACAAGGAGAAATTTGCTTCTCTGATATCAGAGCCAAACATGCTATTTTCAGTGCATGCATGCTAGAGGGCAGTAGTGGAAGGCTTGCTCAAAAGATTACCCTCAGACAACGCTGGTGGCAGAGGTACCGACTCCTTTCGCGCATAAGGATTACTGGGGAAGGCCAAAAACACCAGCTGGAACTCAGGGGGAGAAATGTCCACTAACTGGGACATTTTCATGAGACCATCCCATCAGCAAGGGCTATCTGTTGGGTGTAACTATGACCATGAGGGAGAAGTTGACCAAGATAGTGAATGACTACTTAAGTGACAATACCTGATTCTTCAGTGCCCTTTAACTATTGGTTGTCTAAGCTGCACACTTTGCCCAACTTCTCCTTGTACACCTGGAGGTGCTGCCATGTCCTGCCACGAGTGTGTTGTCTGGGCGGGTTTCTAGATCGACAGGTGCATCAAAATGGATAAGCACACACATCTGTCAATGGAAAATGCAGACAGGCTGACTCTTGTAAAATTGAACAAGGGCTGGATTTCCTCTGATTTTGAATGACAGCAACGTTATGTAAATGCAGGCCAAATGTTTTATTTGGAAGTTATCTTAACGTCCATCCCTTACTATCCTAAACCATTTTGTTCAGTAAATCCACTCCTCCCCCTTCTCCTCCTCCTCTTCCTCCTCCTCCTGCTTCTGCTTTTGTGGCAAACAGATGGTCCTGGTAATATGGATATAGGATGTAGTCTGTATTAATAACTATTAGCTGTTGTGTACATCTATATTATGTGGAGGATACAATATGGGTAATACTGTTTGTTTGTTAATTGCCCATCAAAAGCTGATTATATAAATAGAGTATCTGTATATAAAATATGTCATATAGGAACGGACTTAAGGATTAACCTTGCATATGTGGCAGACGTATGGTCCTGATAATATGGATATAGGATATAGTCTGTATGTATAACTATCAGTGCTGTGTACATCTGGATTGTATGAACCGAATACAGGGTGGCTGATGATTGCCCATAAAAAACTGACGGCACAAATAGAGTACCGGTATATAGTATATGTCATATAGGAACAGGTTTAAGGATCAGCCCTTTCTCTGCATAT